>NC_044363.1:16807019-17173101 GCF_007364275.1 Archocentrus centrarchus
AAAAACAACATCACTCCTGAGAGCTCTGCTGCGGGAAACACACCGCCTCAGCACTGCCAAAATCACAAAGGAAATGGAAAAATACGGCGCTAGGACTCATCGTAAACGACTGCACATCAAGTTTCAAGTGGAGGCAAAACATAGGACGAGAATAAAAAGCAAAATATAAAAACATGTTCCCAGATGAACGGCGACACGTCTCTCTCTATTTTTTTTTGGCAAAACTGTCCAGAAAATCCCGGAACAATCTTCCATATTTATTTATTTTTTTTCCTCCATGAAAACGATATCTTACTCAGATAAACGATAAAGCTCACACAGCAAACTCGAGGCTTTAAAATGTCTTATTTGAAAAATATTTAAAAAAAAAAAAAAATATATATATATATATATATATAAATATTGCCATGGAAGCTACTTAAAACTAGTTTCTGCGTAGTTTATACTGCCATGACAAAATGTACGCCACTACAGCCAACACAGTCTCACGAATACCACCCAGGAAAAAATGCATTAAAAATAAAAACAAAAAGTCCCAAAGACGGTTCAAAGTCAGGACAAAAACAAAAACAAAAAAAGGTAAAAAGGTAAAAAAAAAAAAAAAAAATCTCTCATGTAAAAATACTCACCAGGAGTTTAACACTAAAAATGAGAACAATTCAACGCTCTTTCTACTTGAACGGGTAAAGATCCGCTTACAGGTCTGCGGGCTCAATGTATCACCTTGAAACCAGTGGACACGAAATGGCGTCTACTCGTACTGGCGACGGGAAAGGTCACGCCCGGTTGTTGAATCCCAGTTTCTGATTGGATAGCTTAAGCCCCGTGTCTGGATGAGCTCTTCGCTGATTGGTGTCTCGCTCTTCCCAGCGCCGCTCGTTGATGACGACATTCGTGTATGTTAATCAAGTGGCTGCGTGACGCTCACGCGCTTTGCTACTTGTAGCTCTGAAACCTTAATGACGGTGCTTTGTTTTATCCCGAAACTGAGGCACGCTTTTAGTCTGTAACTGCATCACGGGTTAAGTCCTAAACACAGACACAACCGCCAGTCTTTATCTCGGGGCTTTATTTGATCAGCGTGCTTATATTAATGCCTGTTTTCTCTCATTATGATGCATGCCCAAAATAGATTTGACATTTCATTGTTCACGTTGTTTATTTGACACAGAAATAAAGACGTTTTTAAATGTATTTGATCAAAACCAATATTTTACAGATCAGTCATGATTAATAGGGAATGGCATGTGAAATCAACACACACGTCAATTTCTTACTTGTATAATGCTCCAAAAATATAGCCACAATGTAACAACAAGGTCATAAATAACCACCAGAGCCCGAATGGCTTTTGAATATCTGCGTCAGCAGGGTCACCACTTCAGTTTCCGAGAAAATGCATCTGTGAGGTAAACAAAAAGGGATTCGTTATGGTACTTTTGAAAAAGTAGAAGAGGACAAGAACAGCTAATTGAGATTGTCTTTCGGAATGAGCGTATCATATAAAGTACCTTGGAGGTCGGCCATCCTCCTCCGGTTTCGAGGCAAAGTGACATCCAATCGTGACATGGACTCAGGTGTTCGCAGCACCTCCTCCAGTCTACACTGTTCATCATTTTCCTGCAGAATAAAGAAAGGTTTAATAAAATGTGAGTAATAGTTTCCTCCTTCCTCCATTTGCTACAGAATCTTTCTGCATAAATGCATCTAATGTAACAACCTGTGATGGAGTTTGTTGATTTTTTCTTCTTCCTACAGGAGTGTTAGGACCTGAGCTTTCGGCTGCACTTTTCTGTCGTTCTCGCTCTCTCTGCGTCAGGATGGCCTGTCGCATGGTCCTGTACTCCAGTGAAAAGTTACTGATGGTTTTGCAGAAGTCTTCCGGTTTGGTGTCCCTCACCATGGCTCGGGAGTAGCCAAGAAAAAGGAGAAAAGAGTGGAACCTGGGGAAAAAAAAATAACAGGGTAAGCTGTACTCCTTAACAAAACGTGTTAAGGAGGCAGTCACATTGACCTAGAGGCTGATTGGTGACTGTTTGCTGGAGATTGCTTTGGTTAGCAGGCTGCTAAAAAAGTAGTTTGCATGGAATTTTGCATGGATGACATGGTAGTGAAACTTGAGAAAATGCAACCCAAATCAGAAACAGAGAACATTCACCTTTAAAGTAAAACTCACCGGTTACGGCTCCAACCAAGGTATTTCAAAAGGTGCAACTTTTACTTTGAAGGTGAACGGTCTCCCATTTCCATTTGCTCTTTTCACAGTTTCACCACCACTTGGCACGAATAGTGGGGAGTGTTTGCATGTCGGCATCTTCCATCCATGCAAACTATGACTGTGGCAAGTCGCAAGCAACCAAAGCAATCACAAGGAGATTTTTTTGTGTGCCAACCTCTTTGTGACCGATTTGTGCACATGTTGGGTCACTAGGGGTCACCAACAGTCCTTGTGACTGTGTGACTGAGGTCTAAGGTGGCAAAAGTTTGGTCTCTTAACCCAGATAATTTCAAATATTATTAGGCGTTTTGTGTTACACAGAGTACCTGTTGAAAACCCTACGATGGACGGCTCTTAGGACTTTCAGCCTTTCCTCACACTCTTTCAGAATCTTCGGAAGCCTGTGACGGAGCGAACCCTCCGGGGCCAGGGCCTCATCACCTACCCCTCTTGTCTTTTCCCCCTTTCCTCCTTTTTTCTTTTCGTCAGCTTTATTCAGCAGCTTCACCTGCTCCCATGATGCTTTGCACAGGCTCTCTAGCTGGGTAAAGTTGGACTGGACTTGGGAGTAGTCGAACTGTAAAGATAAGGGAAGGGTTTTTTTTTTGCAATTCACTGTGGGCTGGTTTGCCTGACTCCATGACTGATGGTCAAATTGAATCAGATGTGCAGGACAAAGGATAAAGGTAAACCCACAGATGCAGCTACACACCTTTCCAGCTTTAGTAACAGCAGTGATGTCTGAGTAGAGGTCAGAGGATTCTGGATAGAGCTGTAGCAGTAACACGCAGACGTGGTGCAGCAGGGGCTGGCGAGTGTGTGTGTCCCTGACCTGAGACAGCTTGCCCAGGTAACTCAGCTCAAAACCACGGGCCTTGGGATAATAAAATGCATTGTAAGAAATAAAGGAAAGATGGATAAAATCAACTTTATATTACAATGCACTCACCTTACATCCGTTGAGAAAGTTACCGATTGCTAGCACTGTCGCCAATATACACCTGAAGGTCTGGCTGGCTGCCAGTTGTTCCATGGCCAACTTCAGATGGAAGAGAGGCTCAGCAATTTCCTTTTTAAGAGGAGAACACATTTAGAGGGCATTTTGGTTCATATGCAATAGCTGAGCCATCAGCTCTGTTTTTATTATAGTCTGGTGACATCTATGTCAAGAGAAGTCGTGACAGCATAACCTGTGTATTAGTTTGTATAGGTATAGTGCCCTAAAACTCCATCCATCCATCCTCTTCCACTTTTCCCTTTCAGGGTTGCAAGATATTACTTCTAGCTCTCCACAAATTATGCTTTAGTCAGGAGAGCCTCTTCCTGTTGAAATTCATCATATTGGTTAAAGCACTATTTTCTGACATGTGGTGTACAGCTGAAGTGTATCATGTTGCTGGATGAATAGCAGCAATTAAAAAAAAAAATCCACATAAGGTGAGTGGCGGTGTGCCACAAGAAAAGCACAGGAACTTGTTTTTTACTGCTCCTTATTCAATGATTTGTTAGATTTAGGCAACTTTGAGGCAAACTTATTCCGTCTACAACAAGCTTCTGTCATTTCCTTGGTTATTATTGAATACCATAGACTTACTGAAGTCTATCGGTCTACCCTAAATGTTTAATTAAGTGCATTAAAGAGTATACAGTGCATTAAAGCGTGATGACAAGGAGCCTCGACTAAGTTTCAGAATATGATGAACAGTGAGTGGGAAAAGACTGAATTTTTATTTACCCTCTCTAAGGTGTCATAGTCCAGAGCAAAGGCCCAAAGCTGAAGCCTGGAACTCAGGTGGGGTATTTCCCCCAAGGTGAGGAGGCAAAGCTCAGCCGGGGCCAGAGGGCAGTTAGGGTTCTGGGCTTTGGCCTCTTTGATCAGGCAAAGTTCCTCTTCAGTCGGGATCAGTGCTTGAAGACGCTGTTTTGGAATGAATGGGGCACAAATGATCTCAAATCTATTTCCTCTATTCTGCAATCCTTTCATTTTATACTAATATTGCTGGGTATGGCAGTATGCTGCTTATCTAAAAAAAAAAAAGCAACTTTGAGTGATTAGGAAAATGCTAAAGCTTGAAATCTGGGCGACTGGCCCTTTACTGTACCTGAATGTCCTCTCGTTCCAGCACACAGCTGTCCATGCTGTAGATAGCAGGGGGGAGGAGGCGAGGAGGGGGCAGGCTGCTCAAGGCAATAGTTATGATGTTACTCCGCTTCATTCCCAACACTGAGACCGATGGCTGCTTCTGTGTTGAGGGTGGAAAAAGAGTTATGAGGCATTTTAATCAAAACAATACACAGCAATTTGTAACTATTTGAAAATCAGAATCACATGGATGAATGTATAAATAGATTTCTCTGTCATCACTCTCACCTGCCGCCCAGAAACGATGTTCAAACTGCTGCCATTGCTTTTAGACTTAAACAAGTACTCCAGTCGGTTTTTATCCAAATTCACTGGCTCGAGCCTGGCCCAAATGGTCTGAGTTCCAAAGCGTGTCATCCTGGGAAGCGGGGCCAGATTCTGCAGCTCCCTCCAATGAATCTTCAAGGTGCGACACTTAACGGTCCCATCTTTAGGGGAAGTTGAGGACGAAGGTGAGGCGAAAGAAGGAGGAGGAGGAGGTGGGGGAGGAAGAGGAGGGGGTGCTGGAGGTGCTTGAAAACATGTTGATGATTTGATGTCTGTAAGGGTTCCCTCATCCTCTGTACTGTCTTCCTCGTCCCAGAGGTCGGAAAAATCCAAGGTGTTCAGGCAGAGACGTGCAGCTGGTGTTAGGAATGAACTCCAGGATTGGTCAAAATCCCAGGTCAGCTCTTTGGATTGTTCCGACTCCTTCATTGATCCTTCAAAGTTGTATGTAACTCAAAAAGTAGGAATCCAGTAGCATTACCTTCACAAATTGGGTTATACTTTCTTTTTTGTGCTTAACAAAAAGGTAGCCCAAAGAGAAAACTTATTCATATTAGAAAAAAAAGTGTCTTCCAGACGTCTTGTTGTTAAGTCCTAATGTTCCAGCAAACTTTGATTCCTTCCTGGTCTTCTCACTGTGCAGTCAGCAACCACCTCACAAACTCTGTGTATCCATCTGAATGTCTGTGGATGCTCTGCCTCACTTGTCCACCACAGAAGTGCATAACTCACACACCCAAGTCACAATTTTTCAACCACCTCAGGGTGTTCTCGCTGCACCGTAACCTGCAATTGCCTCAGGGTGTAGCGTTTGTCCCTCAAATCTAAAATGACGAGCCTGGTTTGATCCAGAAGTCCACCGGTGTCCCTCCTGTGTGCCAGAAGCTTGCAGCCTCACACAAAGAGAAAATTCTTACAAGCTTTGACAGGTTGTGTTTAGTGCTGTATCCAAATCTGATGAGAAAATCCAAAGAATGCCTGTCTGAATATCCACATGATGTGCCTCCGAAGCTGTCCCTCGACATTCATCTTCCTCTGTTCTGTAAGTGACAGCGAGAAAGCTTTCATGAGAGAGGTTCATTGGTCCGTTGGTGTATCAATTTTGGTTTATTTGAGTTGCACCCTTTCCCTTCATTTCCTTATCAAGCCTGCATCTCCTGTTTGTATTTCTACTTGTGTATACAGAACCTCTCTATCTGCCTCTGAAGATCTGTTATTTCCCCTCCTCTTTTGCCTCCCCTTCCCCCCAATGAGCCCATAAAAGAGTACAACTGAGCAAATGTTGCCCTGCTTTCATTCTACAAGCAACTTTGTGGATGACATATCAGCATACAGTAACTGCAGTCACTAGGTCAAGGCACACAGTGAAGCTTTAGTGCACAGTGCATGCTTTGTAAATCTTATGCATAACCCTTGTGCTAAAAAGGAGAATGTTCATGGATACAACAGCATCTTAAAAAGAAAAATACATCTGTAATAATAATTTTAAAAAATCCCAAAGAAGCAAGAAAAACAGGACAGCACACAACCACAAAAATACTGCAGTGTTATTGCAAGTTATAATCATAAATATTGTGACAAATAGCTCTGAATCTTGAATTTTGTTTTAAAACACAGCATACAGTTGTGTTCTAAGGAGTCGTTTGCATGGTCGACGTGCAGCTCTAATGTGGATCCCTCCCTCAGCCATTAAGTCTCTCATAATTACACTTTATCTTTTTCAGTGGACCTGCTGTCTGCAGGCAGCAGTGGGGCTCAAGGGACATTTAGGCCAAAATGAGGTCTAGTTGCAGAGTTTAAGCTCATTTAACTTGTACAGCACTGTGCACCAGTCTCAGACCACCACTCAAATCTGTTTCTGTTTCTGTTGGGAAAATAGGTGCAGCGAATTTTTTGCCACGTGCAAACATAAATGGAAATTCAGAATATAAGGCAAAAACAGAGTTTGTATAATTCTAATGAGCTTGAAAGTCAATATTTGGTGTGACCACCTTTATTCCTCAACACAGCCTGAACTCTCTGAGGCAGCTTTCTTCTAATTTCTTTAAATAGTCTTCAAGAATAGTTCTCCAGGCTTCTTGAAGGACATTCAAAGCTCTTCTTTGGATGTTTCTGCCTTTTAATTCTGTTCTCTGTTAAGATGATCCCACACTGCTTCAGGTCTGGGCTCTGGGGAGGCCAATCCAAGACTGATGGTGTTCTACTGTGTGATTTTCTATCCAGGTATGATTTTACTGCACTGGCAGTGTGTCTGTGATCATTGTCATTCTGAAAAATGAATCAGATACTTTCCAGATGTTATTGCATGGTGGATCAAAATCTTATGTTATATTTCTGTGTTCATAATTCCATCAATTTTGACAAGATCACCAACACCACTGGCTGAAATGCAGCTCCACCATGTTTTACAGATGAGTGCAGATACTCACCGTTGTACCTTTCTCCTCACTGCTTCCCTACATATTGATGAAGATTTGACACAAAAATTTCAAATTTGGATTCATCCCTCCATCAGCCCTGTTGTCACAGATTTTCAGTCCAGTTCTTGTGTAATTTGGCGTACCTCAGCCTTTTTTCCCTGCTTCCCTTCCTTAAGAATGGCTTCTTGACAGCCACCCTTCCACTGAGACCATTTCTGATGGGGCTTCAGTGAACAGCAGATGGATCAACTGAAAGGCAATTTCTTATGGACATCACTGAAAGACACTGTCCATCTGCTGTAGATAATTTTTCAGGCCCGACACTTTGTCTTTTGTCCTCCACTTGTCCAGTTTCCTTTTTTAAGGACACACTGCACACTATGCAGTGATATGGCAAGTTTTCAGCTACTTGCTCTTTGGGAATCATCTTGTTGGTGCAAAAATACTATTTTATGCCTTTCAAACTGTGTAATCTTTGGCATTTTTCATAGATTCAGCTAATGAAATGGGAACAAATTATGTGTTTTTGTGACAGCCTGCTGGTAACAAAGTATCTAAAGATACAATTTAAAATAGATTTTTTTTGCTAAGTTGTCTGTTATGTGTAGACACAACACTGGCTCACCGCTTGAGTTAGAAGACTTTTTTGCTTGAATGATTCATAGGTCGGTATTAAGTGGCCTAACAACCAAAAACTTTGTCCAAATAAAAACTTTTAAAGACCTTCAAGAAAGCCTGAAAAACTAGTCCTTAAGACCACTTTAAAAATGAAAAAAGTCTGACTTCTTGGAAGCAAAACATAAAGAAATGAGGGGCAGTTCGAGACATTTGCACTTTTTTACTGTATTATCAACATGTTTTTCAAGCGTGCTGAAAATTTCAGACAGTAGATGCCCTTTTATAAGTACCTCATTTCATAATAGTCACACCCAAGATTGATCATACCACCCGTGTTTATTTAGAGGGTTTTTTGTGTATGTTTAGTAATAGGTGTTGATACATGCAGTTCTAGTCTGAACTAGGTTGACCGTGACCCAGTTGACAGACATAATGTCAACTGTCTTAAGTTAACAATATTTTAGTTATCATGTGGCATCATTACTGAGAAGCAGACAGATTTCCCTTGGGAACAGCATTTCCGGGGGATTTCTTTTGATAAAAGTGACTGGGAACTTCCAAGTCTCCCTTTGTATGTTTGTGTTGCCGTGTTTGTATATATGAATGTGTGCATCTCTTTTCAACTGCTTTTTTGTCTGTCCCAGCACAGCTAGAGACTGTGGTCTGATTCTCCCAGTGCCAAGATAAAGATCAGGATAAAAATTACACATAATCGTTCCCAGTTTGATGTTTTTTAAGTGGGGTTTTTTTTTAAGAGCTTCAAATTTGTCATTTAAAAGGTCATTTAGAACAAGGATACTCATCAGCTCAACTAAATTAAAAAAATTAATAATTAATAACTGTGGCTTTAAACTATATGCCTATAAATTTATTAGCCCAAATGCAGAACAGTAAGATATAAACTAAAAATAGCTTTGTTCCAGCAGCCATCACTGAAATCAACAAACTGTAGCTTGTACATCTTAGATGATGTGGAATTGGCTCTGTGTTTCCTGTGTTTTTTTAAAAATGTGAATGTGAGGATGGATGACTCATCTACTGCAAACCAAATCTACCTACAGGTACAAATAAAGTAACCCAAACCTGAATCTAAGAGGAATTGGGCGTGCACTTTGAGCTTTATACCAAGGATTCTCCAGAACATACTAAAAAAAGACTTTGAATTAAATTCAAACCACTCAATACATACCTTTGAATGTGCACCGTTTTTTGCCAAGCAACTGAAGGTCTCATTTTTCTGGACAATTACATACCAGTATGTCACACTTCTTTGTAGCACACATTCATTGTAACAATGCAATGTGGGAGCTGTGACCAGTGATGGTACATTTGCTCCTTCCATTGGACCTGATGTATTGCCAGCTCAAAAATCCAGGGAGAGAGAACCCAGCCTGAGTATCATAGCAGGTAGCATAGTACTATTTCTATTATACAAGTAATACACAAGTATTTTGTGTATGTGTGGACGAATTTTTCCGTGTTTGTTTTGAAAAAATAGCTCCATCCATCTGTATGAAAATGCAAAAACAACCAAAAAACAAAAAGTGCTGTAAAGAGCATGCTGTGTGGCGATATTACAGCTGTGTAGAAATGTTGGCCAATCAAAAGCCAACAAACAAAAGCATGAAGCACCATCTCACATTAAAAAAGGAGATACAGGCACACGCATTTGCTCAGTTTTCAGTAATCTAAAAGGCCACACAGGTCACTGAAAATGTGTGGAACAAGCTGCATTTACCAAAATACAGTACATGTAAACAGGTAACATATTTGCAGAATTTGTACAATTGAATTCAAATCTAGATTTAAGAACTTGACCTTTTTATTTTTTTTTTCACTTAGCCAATATATTCCTAATACATAATGAGTTTCACTGAATATTTGGGGATGCCCTACTATTTAAAACCTAAAAAAGAGGTTAATGGAGACCCTTAAG
Organism: Archocentrus centrarchus; assembly: GCF_007364275.1. Lineage (NCBI taxonomy): Eukaryota > Metazoa > Chordata > Actinopteri > Cichliformes > Cichlidae > Archocentrus > Archocentrus centrarchus. The sequence continues at coordinate 16,816,622 of NC_044363.1, forward strand.
TCCTAGTTAAGTTATGCCTGGCATGACCTAACCCTCTATGGTGGTTTATTGCCCTCAGACAACAAACCACATTTTTGGGGAATAAACTGTCCCTTAAATTTATTTTATTTAATGACAGAAGACAACTCACCACAAAACGAGGAATTGAAGAGGCTTTGATCTGGGAGTGGAACAATCCTCTCAGTAATCAAATCTGCATGGGATGCAGTGCGAGCTACTGCTAAGACTAATATCATTTTATACATGTTTAAATTGAAATAACTATATTAAAAATATACTGCATGTATATCCATCCATCAGTTTTCTTCTGCTTATCTGGGGCTGGATCAGAAAAACCCAGACTGGCCAGGCACAGCCCGAAGAGGCGCAGTAGGGGTTGGGTGCAATATGTGTCGGGTGGCAAACAAGGGTGGAGGTCCTGGTGGACTGATCCCGGCTATCAAGGCTTGCTATTAGGATATGGTACATCACCTATCTGATGGGGAAGGAGCCTGAGCTAGTGAGGTTTAGAGATACCAGCTAGATATCAGATTCACCTCAATGCACAACCTGGCTATGGCACCAGTCTCCTTTAGAGTGGCTGGACTCTGTTCCAGACTGGAGTTGCCCTTGTTGACAGGTGGCAGGCTGGCATAGGTATCCTTGTGTCCCCTCAGCTTGTTTTCACCAGTGGTGGTTTCCCTGCGCCTTCAGGCCAACGAATGTGTCCAGGCTGTCGTTTGCATTATAGTTCAAAGTACCTTCTGTCTGGTGACTCTGTCGTCCTACTGGGAGACTTTATTGCTTATATGGGCAATGACAGTGAGACCTGGAGGGCTGTGATTGGGAGAAACAGCCTCCCTGAACCCCAGTTTGTCCATAACGAACACCATGTTCGAAAATAAGGATGTCCATAAGTGCATGTGGAACCAGGACATTCTAGGTTGCAGGTCGATGATCGATTTTGTAATTGTATCAACAGATCTGTGGCTGCATGTTTGGGACACTTGGGGGAAGAGAGGAGCTGAGCTGTCAACTGATCACCACCTGGTGATGGATGGGATCAGGTGGCAGGGAAGGCTGTAGGACAGACCTGGCACACCTAAGTGTATAGCAAGGGTGTGGTGGGAATACCTGGCAGAGGCACAAGTCCGTGAGATCTTCAACTCCGACCTCCAGCACAACTTTAACAACATTCTGAGGGAGGCTGAAGACATTGAATCCGAATGGACCATGTTCCTGAGATTTGCCCTGACTTCCTGAAGGCTCAGGAAGTTGTAGGGCTATCTCGGTTGACACACAACATCAAGAAGATTTGGGGCAGTGCATGTAGCTTGGTAGACTGGGGTGGTGGTTCCCATCTTCAAGAATGGTGAAGCTCCAATTTTACAAGGATCACACTCCTCAGCCTCCCAAAGAAAGTCTATGTCAGGGTGCTGGAAAGGAGATTTTGTCTGTTAGTCGATCCCCAGATTCACAACAAGCAGTGCAGTTTTCATCTTGGTCGCAGAACACTGGAACAGCTCTTTATCCTCTCAAGAATATTGAAGTGTGCGTGGGAGTTTTCCCATCCAGTTTACATGTGTTTTGTGGACTTGGAAAGGGAATTTCACTGCGTTCCTTGGAGTATCCTGTATGGGGTTCTGCAGGAGTATGGGATGGCTGACAAATTGTTATGTGTCATTCAGTCTCTGTACAACTGCAGCAAGAGCTTGGTACACTATGCCAGAAATAAGTCGGACTCATTTATGGTGGGTGTTGGACTCTACCAGGGCTGCCCTAGCAAGCCTCCACCCTTGTTCGCTACCCAACACACATTGCACCCAGCCCCTACAGCGCCTCTTCAGGCTGTGCCTGGCCGAACCCCATGGGCTAAAGTCTGGCCACCAAGCACTCTCCCTGGTGCACTGTTCCCAGGCCTGTTTATTTACTATAATACCATTTTTTTGGTTTGTTACCACAGGGCAACATTATGTAGTTTGACCACTTTTTTTATGGTTTTAATATGTTTGTAATGTTTGTTTTGTATGTACGGTAACAGGGTGATAAATCAGTGCTAGCATTAGTGTTTTCTAAAAAAAAAAAAAAAAAAAAAGGTGCTAGCAATGGATTATAAAACTGTGAAAGTCAAGGATAAATGTAGGTCTATAAACAAAGTAAGTAAACTGCCTGTCACCACTCTAACCAATGCAACTCTGTCACCCGAGTTGCATTAGTTAGAGTGGCACACCTGATCAAGTCAGAAAAGACTAGAAAAACACAAAATATGTCAGAGGACTGACTTTTGGTCCACCCATGGTGTTAGCAAATGAATTGATCATGTCACTTCTTCTTTGACATGTCATTCACTGTTTTGTCTCTATCTTTTCCAGCCTAAATATGGTTCAGAAATGGAGACACATCTTCTTTGAAATTTGTTGATAAAATTGAATTGTATAACAATTATAGGGAACATTTATCAGCAAAATGATGAAAAAAAAAAGATTTTTAAATTGTTTTAATATATTTTAGACTTATTTCACATACAATTTGGTTATCAAGAAGTTGAGAGAGGGGGGGAAAATGCCATTTTGGGGGGGAGGTTCTCAAAATTTATTTTGTAGTTTACATAATATTTTGAAACCACTTTTTCAACAGCAAAGTTTACACTATGTCTCTGGACAAGTCTAATTTACACAACAAACGTATGTTTTACTATTGCGAGCATGGATTATTTTCATATTCATAGTAGTGACAGAAACCGTCTTGCCCCCTTCAGCGCCTTCAAATGATTTTATTTTGAAAGTCCCGGATGGAAATCCCTCTCGTTCCGCGCTCCCGCGTTGTTTTGAGAACGTTCGGTATCCCAGTGAGCACGCGCTTCCCGGACGGTAGCTGCCTGTCACCGTCGGCGCTGACATCACACAGAGGATTTGCTACAATGTCAAACATTCACAAGCAGCGCGAGCTCACGGCTTCCCCGCGCCACGATGAGAAGCATCGCCGCGTTCTGCTGCTCATCCTCTAAACTCCGATCACCGTCTGTGGCTTTATTCTCAGACAGGATGCGTTTGAGGTGAGATGGGTCACTCTATTTTTAATCTCTAAATTACTGCTTTTAGTTAGGATTTATTTAGTCCCCCCCCCCCCCCCCCCCCCGCTGCTTTTTAATAACAAATAATACCTGATATTTGAATCGGCTTATTGTTTATAAAAAAACAACCTTCAGTCGGTGACGGCGTCTTTCCCCGTGTCTTTATGTGAAAAGTTCCCCGGTTCTCTTACACAGATTGTCGTATGCTATTACGTAATGGGAGTGCGGACACTGCTGGACGGATTTTACAGTGAGGTGCTGTGATGACAAATCTCTGATAGCACAACCTCGCTCTTTGCGTAGTAAAGGCAGCGTCATATTTGTACACCCCTGTAACACCAAGTTTGTTGCCAAATAACGCACTTATTCCCTCACTGGTTCACTCATAGCAAACAACTTCCCGTTTTCCAGGCTCATTATTGACCTAGCGATGACTTAAATCAACGTTTTTTTTTTTTTTTTTTTTTTTTTAATAAGTAATATTTGGTATTCATTTAAACGTTCTTATCAAATAAAGACATCCTAATAATCAGAAGAAAATTTCAATGATTTACGTGTTTTTTAACTAAAAATGTATAAATTTATAGTAATGCCTCTGATTATTGTTCATACATTAAGAACATATACAGTGCCGTGAAAAAGTATTTGCATCCTTTCTGAAGTTTTTGCATGTTTTCAGATCATAAAATAAATTTTAATATTAGACAAAGATAATAATGATGGTTATGAATAATTATGATTTCATTTATTAAGGGGAAAAATCTATTCAAACCTACCTGGCCCTGTGTGGAAAAAAAACAATTACTCCCCTTGTTAAATCATCAATGAACTGTGACTAACCACAGGAAAGCTCAGTTCAATTCCACTAGCTACACGCAGGCCTGAATATGCCAGTCTTATTGAACCAAGAAATCACTTAAATAGAACCTGTCTGACAAAGTGAAGTAGGCTAAAAGATCTCAAAAAGCAACACATCATACCATGAAGAAACCCAATATAGCTGAGAAACAAAGTCATTGGAATCTATGAGTCTGGAAAGGGTTAGACAGCCATTTCTAAGGTGTTGAGACTCCAGAGAACCACAGTGAGAACCATTATCATAACTGGAAAAACTTGGAAATGTGGTGAACCTTCCCAGGAGAGGCCGGCCTACCAGAATTACTCCAAGAGCGCATCGACAGATCATAGAGGTCACAAAAGAACCCAGAACAACATCTAAAGAACTGCAGGCCTCATTTGCCTCAGTTAAGGTCAGAGTTCATGATTCAACAATAAGAAAGAGACCGGGCAAAAATGGCATCCATGGGAGAGTTCCAAGGAGAAAACCACTGCTGACCACAAAGAACACAAAGTCTCGTCTCACGTTTGCCAAAAAAACATCTTGATGATTCCCAAGACTTTGGGGAAAATATTCTGTGGACTGATGAAACAAAAGCAGGGGTCTAGCTAGCGCCCGATTGCCCAGCTTTTTGCTGAGGTACCAACACGCTGGGCTGAGATTTTTGGCTGTTAGGTACCAGAACGGATCACTATCGTCACAGTTAGCTAGCAGTACTGCCAGTGGCACTAGCAACCGGTTGTTCTGTACCGAGGGGGTTTATGCCCCCTCCCCGTCTGATAGCACGGTGAAATTTTTCTGAACCCTGAAAAGAGTTTGAGTCCTGTTACATCTGGCATGAAACTAACACAGCATTTAACATCATAGCAACAGTCAGGCATGGTGGTGGTAGTGTGACGGTCTGGGGCTGCTTTGCTGAGTAACCCTTTAACGTTGGTGATCGCCGCTGAAGCGTCAGTTTCCTGCCCTTACTAGTCGCGAACAGCTGGTTAAGACGTAGCGTATTGCCGTTGAGTTGGCTGATCAAATGAACTTTGATCAGCTGGCTTTTCACTGTAACTCGGCAACCGTTTGTCCTATCGTAAAAATTCAAATGGTTCCTGGAAGCTCAGAAATTCCATTTCACAGCCATGTAGGGATATTATGGTATCTGTGGCTGGAAGTCCGCGAATGGCAGCACTTTTGAAGTGTGCTGTCGGGGTTATAAGGATCTGACGACTGTAATTGGTGGAACCATGAATTCTACTCTCTACCAGAAAATCCTGAAGGAGAATGTCTTTGGACAATAATCTGAAACACACCAGCAAGACCACCTCTGAATGGCTAAAAGGAAACAAAATGAAGGTATTGGCGTGGCCTAGTCAAAGTCCAGACTCAAATCTGATTGAGATGCCTGACCTTAAACAGGGTATTCATGCTGGAAAACCCTCCAGTGTGGCTGAATTAAAACAATTCTGCAAAGAAGAGTGGACCAAAATTCCTCCACAGTGATGTGAAAGACTCATCGCCAGGTATCGCAGACACCTGATTGCAGTACTTGCTGGCAAGGGTGGAACAACCAGTTATTAGGTTTAGGGGGCAATTACATTTTCACATAGGGCCAGGTCGGTTTGGATAACTTCTTTCCCTTAATACATGAAATCATCATTTAATCATCATTCACACATGGTCAAGAATATGCACGTACACAACATATATGGCTTGGCAAACTGCTAAGTATCAGGATCAGAAGAGGGCGCTGATTCTAAGGAGTTCACAAGCCAGTGCGGTGTTTGTGCGTCCCAGCAGGTCTATGTGAGCGTGTGAGCCAGGTCAGAGGTCATGTTGCGGAGGGAATCTGATTCCCACGGCCTCTTTACCTTTGGAGAGACGTCCGACAATGACTGTGAGGTGAGATTGTTTACTTATACCTGCTACCAGCATACCTCTTAAAGCTGCATGTGCTTTTAAAGCAGGCTGCAGTTGACAGAAAAGTAACCACAGTAACCTGTCAAATCCAGCTGCTGAACAGGGAATATACTGACATTTTTTTGACTTAATTATGTTGATTTTTTTCCCCCTTCATTGCTCTGTGTTTGCCACTGACAGTCAAGCATTTTAGATCAGTTTTAAATGTGAGTTGGCAGATGAGGTCAGAAGCCAGAAATCTCTTCGCTGAGCTGCTGACAGAGATATTAAAACTTTTGCGAATGAAATCCAACAGCCAATCTAATCCCAGGTCATGTGAGAGCAGTGTTGCTGTACCTTATATAAGTTTGTGTCCTTACAAGCTTTTTTCCTCCTTTCTTTTAGCGTCGTTATAATGCTGCTGTCTAAAGATAAAAGGAACAAGAAGCTTCACTAAGTCAGCAGATCACAGCTGTTTATCCTCTCTGTCTTTGTCTCTCTGTCTCAGATGGGGGCGAGTTGTGGAGAGGTAGATATAGTGTGTCTGTGCGAGGCCAGTCCCTGTACACTTTATTCAGAAGCACACACGCCTACGCCGGTGAGTGCTAAGGCTTTCCATCCACTTAAGTGTCTGTGGCCGTCGCTCAACCTGCTCAGATCTGAGAGTGTTTCTTCAAATGTAATCAGGCTCTGTAAACGCTTCCTGACGACCTCTCTGCAGCTTCGCCATAGCCCTGTTTTATTTTAAAGTATTGGCAAATCACGTGTTTGTCAGTTGTTGTTGTTTTTTTTTTTTTTTTTAAAGGTGTGAATCCAATCAGTTGGTCAGTCTCTCTTCCTGCTTTGTGTTCTCAGGACACGCGTCTGTGTGAACGCTGTGGGAAAAACAGGGTAATGGTAACCAGGTACTCCGAGGGATACGGCACAGAGGTAATGTGTAGCATATGTGTGCGTGTCTTTATGACAGTGCTGTGTGTGCAGTTAATGTGGAGTCTAGATATCTAACACCTTATAAGACTTTTTGATATTTATGTTGATTTACTGGCAGGCAGCTGGCAGTTTTATAAGGTTTTAAGATTCTGAGCTGTACATGAGTAATACAAGGGTTCATGCAGGCTAGATGATTGATGTCGATGCCACTGATAGACAATTCTCCAGAAATGATTTTCAGTCTCTTAAAACTAGGATTACGCCATTTATTGCTAACTGATGTACAATACTGTGCAAAAGTCTTGAGCCAAATAGGTGCATCGATTTATTGGAACGGACAAACATACATGGAAATACAGTACATAAGATAGACAACGAATAATTCTAAGGAGCTTGAAAGGCAATATTTGATGCAACCCCCGTTATATCTTTTTCAGCGGACCTGCTGTCTACAGGCAGCAGTGGGGCTCAAGGGATATTTAGGCCAAAATGAGGTCTAGTTGCAAAGTTTAAGCTCATTTAACATGTAAAGTACTGTGCAACAGTCTCAGGCCACCACTCGTATTTATATTCTTTTAGGAAATAGGGGGAAATAGGTGCAGCGAGTTTTTGAAACAAGCAAACATAAATGGAAATACAGTCCATAACTCAAAAACATTTTTTATAATTCTAATGAGCTTGAAAGTCAGTATTTGGTGTGACCACCTTTATTGTTCAACACAGCCTGAACTCTCTGAGGCAGCTTTCTTTTAATTTCTTTAAATAGTCTTCAAGAATAGTTCTCCAGGCTTCTTGAAGGACATTCAAAGTGCTTCTTTGGATGTTGGTTACTTTTGATTTTGTTCTCTGTTAAGATGATCCCACACTGCTTCAATAGGGTTGAGGACCGGGCTCCATGACTGATAGTGTTCCACTGTGTGTTTTTCTGTTTTCTACTAGTATATGCTTTTACTGCATTGGCAGTGTGTTTGTGATCATTGTCATGCTGAAGAATGAAGCTGTTGCCAATCAGACACTTTCCAAATGGTATTGTGTGGTGGATCAAACTCTGATGTTACATTTCTGTGTTCATAATTCCATCAATTTTGACAAGATCTCCAACACCATTGACTGAAATGCAACCCCAAACCATGACAGGGCCTCCCCATGTTTTACAGATGGCTGTGGACTCTCACTGCTGTACTTCTCTCCTGAATGCCTCAAAAACAAAACAATTCTAATTTGGATTCATCGCTCCATCAGAGCTGTTGCCACTGATATTCAGTACCTCAGCTTTTTCTTCCTGTTTCCCTTCCTTAAAAATGGCTTCTTGACAGCCACCCTTCCACTGAGACCATTTCTGATGAGTCTTCAGTGAACAGTAGATGGATCAACTGAAGGTCCAGATGCATCTCTTAGGTCCTGTGTCAGGTCTTTGCTGGATTTTTACCTATTTTCTAAGTACATGATTTTCAGAGACTGTTCATCTGCTGTAGATAGTATTTTAGGCCTGACGGTTCTTCTTTTGTCCTCAGTTTGTCCAGTTTTCTCAAATCCTTTAAGGGCACACTGATGACCATGCTGAGATATCACACTTTCAGCTTCTAGCTCTTTGAGAATCACCTTGTTCATGCATAAATACTATTTTATGTCAAACTGTGTTATTGTTTGCATTTTTGACAGATTCGACTAAAGAAAGGGGAAGAAACTATGTTTTTTGTCAGACCGCTTGTAGTAAAGTGTCAGGTACAAGGACTGGACTGAAAACGAGTGAAAAAGCAGTTAATGTCCAAACAAAAATTTTGAAAGATCTTCAGAAAGCCTGGAGAACTATTACACAAGACCACTCAAGTCTAGCTCTTTGGAAGCAAAATATAAAGAAATGAGGGGTGGCTCCAGACTTTTGCACAGTACCATATAATTGGCTGTAATAAAATTTACCAAATGATGTTATAGTGGAATTTTGTCCCGATTATTTTATTCAGACTAGCCAACAAATATACCATACAGTTTCCTTAGCTTGACGGTGATGATGCTAGCTACCCATACATGAAACAAAATCCATGAGTAAATAACAAGTAAAACATAAAAAAATGATTTAATGAAATGTCTTTAGCTGCCTTCTTCACAATCAACTCTAAGGTCTCTGTTTACTGCAGACTGAATGTAAAAGAAATGGCAGCCATGTTGTCACTCATTGGATTGTGATGGCCCATTTTGAAATCTCAGCTTTAACATTTTGGCCAGGTGGAATGTTAAGTTATCAGCTAGCGCTAGCTAGCTTCTTTAGCAGACTGCACATGTGCCAGTATATAAACAAAATCATAAAAGAATCCACAGAAAGCAGATATTTCCTTTAAAAATGCCCCGAAAGGCACCAACAGCACAAACATGGTCTGAAGGTGATGACAGGTGATGACAGGTGAGGTGAAACAGATGGCTAGCTGCTATAGCTACATATATTGCAATTTATCACCTTTTTTTAAACTGCAAATTATGCCCCCAGAGATAAACTTTGTCAATACAGTGATCCCTCACCTGTTGCGGGGGTTACGTTCCAGAGACCCCTGCGATAGGTGAAAATCCACGAAGTAGTGGTGTTATATTTATTATACATTTAATTTATTATTTATATATATATTTAGGGCTTTATAAACCCTTTCCACACTGCTATAAACCTTTCCCACTCTCTTACCACAACTTGAATGATGAAGATGATGAATTATGTAGCTGTGCAGTACTGATGGCAGTGAAGGTGGTGCAGTATCTTTGCCCTCGGCTGTTACTTTTGTTTCTGCTAAAGGCGTAGGCGTAACTTATCTCTTGGTCCGAGTGATGAACATAGTTATGGGGTGTAACAGTAATACCTATATACCGCATAATCCTGCGGTATAGTGAAAACGCCGCAAAACAGAATTAGTAATATTTTTTTTTTCAAAAATCCGCAATACAGTGAAGCCACAATAAGTGAACCGCGATATAGTGAGGGACGACTGTATCTGTTTTATCTAATAGCACAAAGTTCTCACTGTGTTATCTCACTTGAGTCATTTTAATTGCTGGATCGGGCTGACCAGCACTGTCATTTAAAACATGTTGCATGCATCTATCAAAGAGAACTCTTACAAGCGTAGTCCAACTTAATGGAATACAAATGTGTGCACTACTGTATTATTACAGTTACTTTAAACTCACATTTAAAGTACCTTTAATAGTACAATAATCAGTCCCTGTTGTAGTCACATATGAATCCATAGACTGTGATGTCCACACATGACTCTTTATGCTTCACTTCTCTGTAGAGCCTGGGTACAGCTGTGTCCATGAAAAACCTCACAGTGCCTCTGGTTGGCTGTCGGCGCTTTTTAAATTTTGTTCCTCCATCTTTGTTTTATCAGCTTCCTTTTGCACGCTGACCATCACCTCCTGACCTCACTAGTAAATAAACAACAGCTCTATCTGGTGGACTAAAAAAAGCAACCGATTTTATTATTCTCATACTAAAAAGTTAAGTTTGGCTTTGCAGTTTATATAAATAGCTCATTATTTGGTACTCCTAATGATACAGTATTGCCACACAAAATATTGCAATACTATGCTGTATCAATCCCCCCCACCATCACCACCCCTAGAAGACAGCTAACTGCTATAGTTGTATGTGTTTGCACCTGCCAGCCACTTTGAAGCACCCACACCCTCAACCATCCATAACCAGAAGCATTATTACAATTTAAGCAGGTGAGTTATATTAGAAAAAATACATTGTAGCGCAGTCACAGGAAGAAACTCAAACTGTGTTTTGTAGAAGGCTGTAAACATGTATATTTCTGTTGTAAAATTGGCCATTTTAACATGGGAGCCACCCTCAAGTGGCCATTGCGGGATCTGCATATTTAACTGCATTGATAGATAAGCACATTATCCTAATAGCTCTGTTTGGAAAAACATTAAAATTAATATTGTCAGTACAGGGGGGAGGTCTGTCAGCAGTTAACACATAAAAAATAATTACAAATTGTTATTATACAATTTTAGTATTTAGTGATGTATTTTTCATAGATTCTTGATTTGTCTGAAATCTGTGTTATGCACAGTGCTTGGTTTGATATGATCTATCTATCTACACACACACACACACACACACACACACACACACACACACACACACACACACACACACACACACACACGCGCGAGCAATGGATAAAAAGACTAGTACCGCTGGGATATGAAAAGTCTGACTTCATTAGTCATGTTATGGTTAGAGGTGTGAGCTGATTCATGCTTAATAACAATAGTGGTAATAAAAAGTGACGCATTAACACACTCACAGAGACAAATGCCATCATCAAGTGGTTTTTGGTTTCACAAATTGCGTTGATCTTTGTTGAGTCACTGAGGCTTTTCAGTGTTTCTTTTAAACATTTCAAAATATAAGCTACTGAATTATTTTGTATCTGTTATATTTTATCTTTTGTGTTTCATTCCGTTGCAGGAGGAGTGTGTATTATCTGACCCTCAGGGGGAGAGTGACGCAGATGCGGATATAGAGGATACAGACTGCAGGTCACAGACACGTTTAAATACACGCAGTGCGCTATACTATGTGCCTTACGGTTTCTGACCTTGTGCCTTTGACTCAATTTGTTCAGACTCCACGAGCCTGGTTCTCTCCAGCGAATCAGCTCACGGAGACGGAAACGTCCTCGAGTAGCACGACAAGACACCACGGAGAGTGAGGATGATGGTGGGCGGAGTCATAGATCCCATCGATGGAATCTCAGGCTCAGTCCTGACAGAGCACACAGCAGAACCATACTCGAGGTAAAAATAAATAAATGAACAAGTTAAAATACATCGATAAAAGTCAAAGTCAAGATGTGATTAGAATGCAGCTTTATTTCATGGGGTTTAACAAAAGTACTGCTTTCAGTTTTGTCTTCGGCTACTGAAAAACATGCTCTGCAGGCCATTGAAGAATATCACGTTTATTTGCCTTAAGAACCTCTTGGGTCATTATCTGTTCACACTGTGAAGTGCTGTTTGATCAGTTTTGCAGCATTTTGTCTGAAGCTGAGCTCGGTGCACTTCAGCATCCATCCTGCCACTTCTCTCAGCAGTCACATCATAAATAAAAACTAGTGAACCGGTTCCACTGGCAGCCATAACATTACCTCCACCATGTTAAGCAGATAATGTGCTTCAGATCATGAGAGTGATCTTGTCTTGGTTGGATATTGTTAAATTGTTTTTCTTCATGGAAACAATTCTGTCATCATGCACTTTGGTTGCCTTCTGTGGTCTTTCAGGCGTTTTGTTGTTGCTGAGCTGCTCAGTGCGTTCATTCTTTTTTAACAATGGACCAGATTGTTGATTTGCACACTGAAGTTTTTGCTCTCGCTCTGATGGGTTTATTTTGGTTTTTCAGTCTAATGATGGCATCCTTCACTTGCGCCAACATCTCTTTGGGCCTCATGTTTAAAATTACAGTGAAAAGCTATAAAATACAAATCTTGAAAGAAATATTTGAATCAGCTTCAGATATCATGTCTGATTCATTTATTATGAAATAAGAAGAGAACTGACCTCAGCTGTACGTGAAACTGCTTCTCAGTCAATTGTTTTGTTACATTAGAGCCTTTGACAGTGTGGTACTGCGCATAAAAATGACTGAGCTGTTAATGTAGTACTTTAGTTAAACCCTTGAATTAAAGCTGAAAGTCTGCACTTCAATCACACACTGATTGTTTGATTTTGAAACCACTGTGGTGGTGTACAGAGCAAAATTACAAAAAAGAAAGGTATCATAGTCCAAATACTCATGGACATAACTAAATCTTGAGCTCTTTTTGTCTCGCTGAACGATCAGAAGTTTTGGGTTCATACTCTTACTTGCCTGCTGCTTTAATTAGACAGTCTGGTCATTCAGGGTCTAAAAATCAAGTACAAGAGGACAAATTGAGGTCTTTCCTGGTTCTCTCTTGTGTCTATCTTTCAGGAGAGCATATCACAGGTCAGGCCACTGATCATCTGCAGGCCGAATGTCGAGAAGAAGAAGAGTCCAGATCAACTGCCCCGAGGCTCCAAACTGATGTCTCTGTGGCCGTCATCTGTCTCTCTTCCTCTTATCCTCCTCCTCTCATTACCTCTCTCCGTTTCCCTCATTGTTGTTATTGTTTCTTTCCTCCTTCCGTGGGCCAGCGCTTGACCCACCGTTCCTGCTTCAGGACAATAATTTCATTCCAGAAATTACAAGAAGTTCTACCGACTCACACAATGTAGTGGATAGAGTAAAGAGAAACGGGTTATGTTTCTTTATAACTTAGTAGAAATACTTTAAAGATCATAATATATTATAAATATTGAATTTGTATTAAATGTTTCTTTTCCTTCTTAATTGCATTCTGGAAAGATTTGAAACATCTCGAGTTTAAGCGACAGTCGTCCTTTGAAACCAAAAAGACATTGAGATACTTTCATAATGCATCACATTTTGATCTAGAACCCGCTCACAGTGAACATAACAAACTCAGCTCCTGCTTCTGCCTCATAAAATCTCACCTTCCGTCTCACTTTTCCTCACCCCCTCGTTTGTAAAAATAGACCTCTCATCTCGCGCCGTATTTTAACAAGCCACAGGAGCGACACGTGGGGGGCAAGGTTTTCATGGCTGCGCAGGTACTTTCAAAAAGGAAACTGGGAGGCTCAGTAGGAAAACCTGCGAAAGACAATGCCGCCGAACTATGCAATCCCTCTGTTCCTACCGCGGCATCTTAACTGCTGCTGAAGAACGTCTCCTATGTCCTTGGCACTGTCGCCACCTTCGTGGCCCCGTCCCCTTTTTTTCCTCTGAGGAGTAGGGTTTGTGAATGCAGGGACTTAGTGGTTCTAAAGTAGAGCATGACCCAATTTAAAAAGCAATACCAGGAGAGATCTGATACAGCTCCCATCGTGTATGATCTACAGTGCATCTGTTTTAACGAATGAATTACATGTATTACTTTACTCACTGCAGACCTCAAAATAAAATGAGCTTTAGTGGAAGTATATTAAAGCAATTTCAACACTATTTCACAGTCTTACAGCTGAAACCTTGCAGTCACATTTAAAAATGTTGACCTTATTTGTGTAAATCTTTATAAATTATGATTTAAGAAGACTAAGCTTGACAATCAGTCGCACTATTTATTGCAAGCTGGAATATCTGAAAAATGCCATTTTGGCTTCTCTGTACTGTACATTTAATTTTATGTTGTTTTGTATCTTTTTTGAAGTTATGATTGGTTTTTTTTCCACACATCACACTACTGATGCTTGCTTCCCTGTAGAAAAATGACCATTTTAGGTTAACATCAGGTCTCAATGTGTTAACTAGTTTAAAGTTTAAGCCATTTTTCTCTCCTAGTTTGTTGTATTACTGTAGTCTTACATTTTATTTCTACATGTGTGTTCATCTCTGTGTTTCTTGAGGGCCCAGAAATTCAGTAAAACTAGATTGTATTTTGACAAAAAGAAGTTGTTTTGTTTTTTCGCCCACTACCACCTGGGGTTGCATGAGGAGCTCTTAGGTCAATCTGCTGACTTAGCCTCGGGCCATCCAGTGTAGCCAAGATATCCAGATAGTGAAAGGATATCTAGCTCTAGACTTCATGATCCGTATGTTTTGCATTGTTTACCAATGCAGGTAAGTTAAGAAAATTAGCTGATAATAGGTTAAATCACTGTGAGTCGGTAACATATGGTTTGTAGACTGTTCTTTGACCTCTCTACAAAGGGAAAACATCTTCCAGCACCAGTGCCTACATTTTCTGCAGGAAGTCTGTTTAGAGGTTTTTAGAGGTTACAATTTGGTAATAGGAAATAGTGACCAATAGGTTCAGCAACACATTGCAGGCAACTTGCACAGCAACAGCACGAGTTCTACTTTTTTTTCTTTTTTTTTTTTTTTCCAGTTTATGCAGAGTAAGCTATTGTCACCTTTAGACAGAGTTCGTGCTACTTCCTCTTTCACTAGATTTATGATTATAGTGGTGTTTATCTTATCTATCTTTCAAATGCAGATATGTACATTTCCCCCACCCATTCACACTGCGGCTGGAGCTCATCCCAGCTGACATTAGAAACCAGGACAGGTCGCCAGTCCATCAGATGGCAGTTCTGCAAAATGTTGAGTTGCTTTGTTATTTTTTTAGATCACACAGAGTTACAGCACAGGCACTCTGACAATGGATGACAGCGCTCAGTGTTGAACTACTTGTGCCTCTCTGTTGAGCCGAAGACGAAGAATGCAACCCTCATGTCCCGGCAGTGTAGCTGCTCTTGACAAAAGGGCCTGGAGGGGGATGGGGGTGGGGGGGTCCCATAACGAGGTTAGCACTCTTCACTCCTCCTCCTCCTCCTCCTCTCACTGCTTGCATTGTCATGGTAACAATCAGAACTGCAGCAGAGGAAACAGACTTTTCATAAGTAGATTGTGAGCAGCTGCCCAGAGCCAAACTGTATCCTCATCTGCTGTGAATGTGAATGCAGTGGTAAATATCTGTCCCCGTCATGCCTGAATGCAGCCTTTTTTAGGGTGGACAAAAGCAGCTTGCGGACATTTGAGTGCTTACAAAGACACATTCAGTGTGAAGAGAAATGTTTAAGGATTCGATTTTGAGTGCAGATGAACAGCAGCCTTACGCGCTCGGCTGCTTTATTAATTTTCCCTGCGTGCGAATGTACAGTAGGTATGTTTGCATGCGAAGCTTCACATGTGAATGTGAAGTCACTGTGTCTTCAGGTAGGAGTTTTTTTTTTTTTTTTTTTAAAGCAATCTGTTGCCCACCAGTTTCATTTCCAGCGCACCCACTCACAGTCCTGAAACTTCAAAGCATTTCAGAAGAATTTTATTAGAAACCTACTGTGTGTGGACAAAAATTAAAGTCCACTGATCTTAGAGGATTTGTGAGCCAGGATTTTGATATTAAAGATAAAGACAAAAGACCTTTATATATATATATATATATATATATATATATATATATATATATATATATATATATATATATATATATATATATACAGTTATATAGAGTTGAAACACATTTACAAAAACTGAAACAAAAATGGCAACCAGCATGACTGAGATCAACAGAGCTGTGCAGATTTTTAAAAAATCAGAATAAAACAAACAAAAACAAAAAACTATAAAGCACCTAGCAGTTTCTTCTGTAGATTCCTTCTCAGTTGAAAATGATACACTACATGGGCAAAAGTCCGGGGCCACCTACACATTACACCTACAGGAGCTGCTTGGCCATGGAAACCCATGCCATGAAGCTCCTGGTGCAGTTGCTGATGTTAATGCCAGAAGAGGTTTAGGCCCTGTTTTCACGAGAACGTTTTCAGATGAAAACGGCAAAGTTTTGATGCCTCCCGTTTACACGAGAAGGCATGAAAACGATACTTTTCGAAAATGGGCTCCAGAATGGAGCATTTTTGAAACGCTCCGTCTCCGTTTCCATGTGAACGGGCAAAAACACTACTTTTGGAAAACGGGGGCACTGGCACATGCATACAATGGTTGCAACTTTTGTATCTGCACTGCCAGCTTGAGGCCTAGTAATGGGAACTACAGTATTTTCAGTGTCTTGCATTTCCATGTAAACAGAGATTGTTTCTGAAACGTTTTCGTCTGAACATGCTACTCGAAAACGAAAACGGCAAAATGACACCATTTCCACTGAAAAAGCTCTCATGTAAACAGGGCCTTAGAACGCTGCAGTTACTGAGTCAACAGTGTTGGAGACTTTCATGTATTATGTGCCTCAGCACTTGGTGGCCCTACTCTGTAACTTACATGGTCTGACATTCTGTGGCGAGGTTGCTGTGGTTCCTAAATGCTTCCTCTTCACAATAATTCCACTCACAGTTGATGGTGAAATGCCTAGGAGGGAAGGAATTTCAAGAATCATCTTGCATCCGTGACATCCTGTTACAGCACCCCACTGCAATTCAGTGAGCTCTTCAGAACAACCAATTCTTTCACAAATGTTTGTAAAGGCAGACTGCAGGGTTAGATGCTTAATTCTACACCTGTGCCAATGGGACTGAAACACCTGAATTCACAGATTAAGAGGTACTTTTTTTCACATAGTGTATGAATGGTATTAATACAGTTGGGGTGGGGTCATAAAGCAAACATACCCTATTGCAAACCCTACCACAATACTTTGAGCTATGTCAGCCTGATGAAAGAGAGTGAAATGAAAACATTGATTTTTAGGTTAGCTTCCCTTCTGAGATTTATGCACCACTAAATGAAAACTAGACATTTAGAACCCAGGTGGAACTAAATACCATGTAATAATAATATAAAGAGGATTTTAAAATCCATTGTTTAAATATGTTTATGAAATGCTAGCTGATAATATGTTGACAGATCCTCTAAAATTGTTGGAAGCAAGGGGAACTTCCTGTCTAATTGCTTCTCATCTGACAAATGTTTTCAGCTAATTTGAATAAAGTTGTTTCTAGCTTAGATATTTCTTAGATTTCATTGGTGCAACATGTTTTAGCCAACAGTAAACACTAGTTCACACTGTGGCCTGACAAATTTACACATAGCTGCTGCAAGCCAGTCCAGTTACCGTTTCTAAAAATGTGGTAATACAAGGAGAGAGCATATTTGTGAACATTATTTTTCAAGTCAAGGTTGAACAGTGTGACCCAGCTGTTTGTTTTCTCCGTTAGCACAAAAGCCTCCAAGCCAACAGGTGTTGTCTGTTTTGTTGCCCTCTTGACCTCCTTCTCCCTCTCACGCCTTGACCCACATTCCTCTGTGCTTGGATGTGGAGGAGCAATGTGATCCCACTGGTGACCCTCAAGGCATTTAAAACTTATCCGCAAGTCATATGCCTAAGAATGAATAAGCCTGCCAAGGCTTCCCGAGATGTTGAAGTACACAGATTCAGACAGGCAGAGATTCAGCTGCTCCAAGTCATTCCCTTGTTTATTGCTTTTTTAAGAGCATATTTTTACATTATTAAGTTTAGAACTGTTGTAAATTTTAGAACTGTACACTACAGTAATAGACTGCAATGTGCTTTTAGGAATACGAGGATATTTTGCATGTCCTCTAAAGAAACAATAAAATACATTAAGTAACAAAATGGGGACAAAAATCACAGAAAATGGAACAAAATATGTGACAGTATGGTAAATAAAAATATAACTTGGTACCTTTTACAGACTTTTGTTGGGTGTCTGCCTGAAGTCTCATATTGTCTAGAATTTCAACTACCTAGTGATATATTACACTATACTGGTTATATGAGGAATCATGCGCTCTCATCCCACCCTCCAACATGCAAATGCAGCAGGAGAGAGAGGCAGAAAACGAACAAATAGACAACACAGCTCTTGTCTGCAGATGAGAGAGCTCTTTGCAACAATAGCAGCAAAATCCAACTCTGCAAGAAGTAAGTGATTGTCAGTCTTTTGGTTTCCTGAGGTGTAAATGCTTTGAAAGATTAAAGGTAAAAGTGCAGATTATAGGAATACAGGACAGTATGGCAGTGGCTAATCCTGCCATCAGAAGCAGTAGGATGAATGGAAAAGAGATGGAGGAGAGAATGAGATGCTGGGTTAAAGCAGAAGTGAGCAATAATGGGGTGGAAGAGGAAGGTGAGAGCAGTGACAGGAAGAAGGAAGAAAATGTGAATGAAAAAGAAAATGAAGCAGGAGGAAATGGAGAAGAGGAGGAACAGCAGGAAACACAGGAAGAAATGGAGATCAGGGAAGCTAAAGAAGAAAAGGCAGAAACCAATTCAGAGATGGGGCTTAAAATGGAAAAGGGAAATGAGGAGGAGGATAGGGAGTCAACTGAAGTGAATGAAAGAGTAGATGTGGAAGAGGAAGAGAAAGAGGTAGAAAATGAGTGTGAGGTTAATGAGAGTGATAAGGAGGATGAGACTAAGGAGAATAAGGTAAAGAAAGCAGAAGAAGGGGAGGAAGAGGAAATGGAGAAGGAGGTTAATGAGGAAGTGGAAGAGCAAATCCAAAATAGTACAGAAAAAAGACAAGAGGATGAAAAACTCAAAGAGGAAGACTCCATTGCAGACTCGGTGGACTCAATAATAAATGAAGATTCTGACTTCATAGAATTTGAGGATGAACATTTTGACGAATTACGAGATTCTGATGAAAACATACACAGAAATGAAAATGTCATATCTGAAACTCAGACTACTCTGAAAAGGAATGAAGAAGTTGAAAGTGAGATGTTGACAGAGAAAGAAGAAACTACCACACAATCTTGGGCCACTGAAGAAGATCATGGCAGTCTTCAAGATGAAGAGGAAGCGTCTACTGATGATGAGGAAACAGAACATTCAGTGGACGAAGATGGGGATTTTAGTGATGAAGAAGACATAACGATATATTTCAAAGATGATTACTCCACAGATGTTTTTCTCACCTTGAATGAATTTAGGTGTTCCTCAATTCTCACTGACCTTACTTTGAGGACAGAGGACGGAACAAATTTCTGTGTACACGCCCCCGTGCTGGCTGCTGCCAGTTCCCTTATCTGGGATAATCTAACAAGAAACAAAGTTGAACTCAACAGAGCTGATGAAAGAAAAGATGGCGATACATGTGTTGGAGTTCACAGGTGGTTAATGTCTCTTGGTCCAGAGGTGGATGATGTTGGTTTAGAGGTGATTCTGGAGTTTGCCTACACTGGACAAATGCCATCCTTGAATAAGGACAATGTAGACAAGATAAAGGCTGCAGCTCAAATACTGGGTGCACCCAGGGTGCTGGATCTCTGCACCGAGGAAGAGGAGAAGTCCACAAAAACTGGAGGGCAGAAGAAAAGGGAAAGTATTTCTCCTGCACAACAACTGATGATCAGTCTTCAGTCCATCAAACAGCTGTGGATGGACAGAGTGGGATGTGATGTGATTCTTGAAGCTTCTGGTGGATCACTTCATGGTGAGTAAAGCACAAATGAGTAAATTTGTAGCTGACCTGGATCCCCACTTTAGAGGCCCCAAGTACCGTTTTGCTCAAGTAAAATTCTGTTGTGATACATTTTTCACCCACAAAAGGGAGTAGATAGTGAATATATTAAATATTTTATGAATACTATTGGCAACTTTGCCATCTAATATACCTTTACTGTACTGGGATTTGTAGTTCTGCCAAATAAGTTTTCAGTCTTACCCATCTCTGTTTATTTGCAAGGTGACCACTCAATTTACATGTTGTCGAACATTTGACCATTAAATAAAAGTGATTTTACATTTACCTAAAGTGTGTGATAATCCTCTAGAGGCTTTAACTTTAAAGAAGTACACTATTAAGCAAGCATTTGAATTGGATATGTTAGGGTGGTAGGGGATATTTACTCATTAAATTCTTTTGTCTAGTCCACAGAGTTATCTTGGCTGTAGGTAGTGACTACTTCCGTGGCATGTTCACCTCAGGAATGAAGGAGTCTCATCAGCCTTGTGTGAACCTTCCCTTCCTTTTGGCTTCAGAATTGGAAGTTCTAATTGGCTGCTCTTACAGTGGGACTCTTCCCATGAGCTGGCGGTGCATCTTTGAGATTACCAGTACTGCTCTCCAGCTCCAGTACCAACCTGCCCTTTACTTGTGCTTTAATTTCCTGTGTCGAGAAATGAATCTTGAATCTTGCCTGGATGTGGCATCTTTTGCCGAGGCCTATGAAATGGCACAGCTTCTTGAAGTTGCTGAAGATTTTGTCCTCCGGCATTTCCAAATGGTGGCATGCACCTCAAAGTTCAAGGACTTGTCAGCCAAACAGCTCCTGAAATACCTAAACAGTAAATCTCTTTGTGTTCCCTCTGAACTTGTTGTTTTCAAGGCAGTGGTGACCTGGATCCAAGCAAAGCCCAAGATAAGGCTTAGACTTGCTCAAGAACTCATGAAAACGGTCCATTTTCCCCTGATGACCTTCAAGGAATTCAAAGAGGTCCGATCTCAGACCATCTGGTCTAACCCCAAATTGGCAGCGCTATATGAGAAAATTTTTGAAGACTTCTGCTCCAATGAGACTGCACATCAGAATCAGTGCCGCATCTATCTGCCTAAAGAGAGCCTAGTTTTGACTGGAGGTGAACAGATCACTGAAGACCTGGGTAGCCGCAACATCAGCAGAGAACTCTGGTTTGGAAATTCCCTCAGGAATCTTATAGGGATAAGAAAGGCAATGGAGTGGAGAAGGTTGGGAGAGATGCCTGGGCCAGCAAGATTTGGTCATGAGGTTGCTGTGCTAAAAGGGCAACTGTATGTGTTTGGAGGCAAGAAGTATTATGGCATTGGTGACACCCTGAATTGTGTTTACAGGTAAGAAAGATTAGTTATCAAACCTCCTGAAGAAATGACATATCTTTAACCATTTCTTGTATATGCCTAATTTCACCACTTCTCTAGGTACGACCCTTGTGAAAACAGCTGGGAATGCCTGGCTGAAATGCAAGAAAAAAGATGCTTTTTCTCAGTGGTTGTTCTGGATGAAAAGATATATGCCATTGGCGGACATTGTGAAGCTGACCCTATACATAGTGTTGAAAGATACTGCCCATCTACAAACTCTTGGAGGTATGTTGGACAGAATTTTCATTGTTTCAAAGTAAAATATGCTATAAAATTTAAGGATTCACAGTGCTGCTTAAAATTTCCCAATTGCTATTATCTAGTTTTAATTTTTATGATACTAATTAGATGTTGCTAGCTAAAATGTGTTGTACAGAAAGTCAGTCACCATGACTAGTTTTTTTAAACATATGGAAGACTCAAATTCACTGATGAAATTTAGGCAAATCAGTCTAAAATTGAATGTCGACAATGAAAAAAGATCTTAAATACCATATCCATCAGTGGATATTTTTATAATAGTTAATACATTTTTGGCTCAACACAATAATGGTAGTAAATATGCTTAAATTAAAGCATTTAAGCTTATTAAATGGAATCCCCATCAAAAGTTAAATAGAGTTGTTGAGAGGTTACAAATCACTCATCTTTTCTCTTTCAGCTTCACCTCACCCTTGGATTTGCCTCTGAGTGAGCATGTAGCAAAGGTTACACAAGGGCAGATCTTCATCTCTGGAGGGAGAAATAATGATTACCTTTGTCTTGCATCCATGTTTCTGTACCACCCAGAGATGGGAAGCACCTACCTGGCAAACATGACCAAACCTCGAGCTCATCACTGCATGGAGACTTTGGGTGAATATCTTTATGTGGCAGGTGGAATCACCACACATGATGACATGACTATTGTTGATCAGCTAGCTTGTGAAGTGTACAGTCCAGTGGCTGACTGCTGGACTGCCTTCGCATCTCTGCCAGTGCCACATGTCGGAGCAGGAAGTGCAGTTTTGGAGGGAAAATTTTATGTGCTGGGTGGATACAGTCAGGAGGACTACAGTGATACTAAGATGGTCCACCGTTATGATCCTGCCACACAGAAATGGGAGAACATGGGAAAGATGCCTGGGCCAAACAATGATATCCGCGCATCTCTGCTGTGTTTGCCAAAGCATTTTCGGATGTAAGACATGGTAACAAATGTCAGTACTAGTTATAATCACAAGAGGGGAATCTATTATTATAAAGTATGTGAATTAGGGAGAAATACTTGAGCTGAAGAGGGCAAACATTTTAACTATCACAGTGCATTAAAACTTTTTTTTGTGGGTTTCAGAATTTTTGTCAAAATATCTATGTGACTTTGCACATTACTCCAGAGAACATGTCTCTACTGCACTAGAGTCCAGTGTCAATGTGCTTTACACTCCACATCCAATTCATTGTGCATGGTGATGTAAGGCTTGGATGCAACTGCTCAACCATGGAAACCCATTCCACAAAGCTCTCTACACACTGTTCCTGAGCTAATCTGAAGGCCACATGAAGTTTGGAGGCCTGTAGCTATTGACTCTGAAGTACGTTGTGACCTCTGTGCACAATACATGTCAGCTGACCCTGCTCTCTTATTTTACGTGACCTACCATTTCATGGCTGAAATGCTGTTGTTCCCAATCGCTTCCACTTTGTTATAATGCCGCTAACAACTGACTGTGGCATAAGTAGCAATGAGGAAATTTCATGGCTGGACTTGTTGCGCGGGTGGCATCCTATCACAGTACCACGCTGGAATTCACTGAGCTCCTGAGGGCGACGCACTCTGTCACTAATGTTTGTAGAAGCAGTCTGCATACCTAGGTGATTGGTTTATACACCTGTGGCCGTGGAAGTGATTAGAAAACCTGAATTCAATGATTTGGGTGTGCGAGTGAATACTTCTGGCAATATAGTGTGTGTGTGTGTGTGTGTGTGTGTGTGTGTGTGTGTGCGCACGCATGGATACACAGTATACACTGATCAGCCATAATCAGTGTATACTGATTATGGCTGATCAGCCATAATCAGTATACACTGATTATGTATACTCAGTGTATACTGAGTATACATAATCAGGCGGTAACATGTTACTGAGCATGTTACCGCCTGCTCAGTAACATGTTGGTCCGCCTTTTGCTGCCAAGATGGTGGGCGACTGCTGCACTCTGTATTCTGAGCCTTTCTATCAGAGCCAACAATGAGTTTTTTGCCAGTTTGGGCAACAGTGGCCCGTCTGCTGGATCAGACCACACAGGCCGGCCTCTATTCTCCACGTGCATCAGTGAGCCTTGGCCACCCACCATCCTGACGATGGTTCACCACTGTTCTTCCTTGGACCTCTTGATAATACTGACCGCTGCAGACTGGGAACGTCCCACCAGAGTTGCAGTGTTGGATAAGCTCTGACCCAGTTGTCTAGCCATCGTGATTTGGCTCTTGTCAAAGTTGCTTTTGTGCTTCTTGCCCATCTTTCCTGCATCTGACAACCAGGTGGTCACAATATTATGGCTGATTGGTGTATTTATATATATATATATATATAATGTGCATTTTAATGTGCTTGACAATTATCTAATTGTGTAACATCAATGCTGAATTAAATATGGATTAAAATGAACTGAACTGTATTCAGAAGATACTGTGATAAATTGGTATGATTTCCATACCAAACCACAGAATTTATTTATGTTTCCTCACTTTATTGTAATGGCAAGGTATGATCACATGAGGGAGTACTCTCCCACCCCCGTTGTCTTTATGGTCACCATACTTGGTGGTGGGGTGCTAGTAAATGCATTTGTCATTGTAAAACATGTACACAAAAAGTTTAATATTCTGCATTCATTAATCTGAAGAAGTTTCTCACATTTATTTTTTCATTAAAATTTTCTTGAAAAAGTTATTTCATCATGCAAGTCTACTATTGCTTATTTAGGTAATAAGTACTGAGGTAATATTAGCCAAGATCCTTGGAAGCCACGTGTTTAGAGAAAGAGATTTGACACCTATTGCCACTTTACCATCTCAAGACAATGCAAATGCCATATATCTGATCATATACACAGGAAAGAGTAATAAAATAAAATAAAATAAAATAAAAAACACTAAAAGTTGTTATCTCACAGTTCTATGTGCACCCGATCACCAGCAGCCAGAGCAGCAGCATTGCTCCTACTGACAGCCCCATCTACTGGAGGGCTGTCATAGGCTGAAATTTGATGGACATTATTCTTCATAAGTATAGCCACTGCTGTGTTAGTGTTGTAGCCATAAGTACTGAAACTGAAGCAGTAGAGACATTTACTGGGGCTGCAAAGATTCCTACAACAGTTTTTCAGAATCTGGATTATGGTATCCATTTTTAGTCATGGTAACAAATATGTATGCCAGGATGTTTGTACTACAGTGAATTGTTTTGTTATATTGAACTGTATTATAACTAAATGTTCTAAAATTGAGAAATGGGTCCAACACTGAATGTGTTTATCCAGTACAAGTACAGTATGTGTTCAGCTGTTTCACTACATTCATCATGTAGAACTGATCTGTATGTTTCAAACCACAAACTGTGATTCAAAATGTAGACTAGGAGAACTGGGTTCTTTCTCCATTAACTACAATACAGTTGGGCAATTAATGTATGTTTGATAATATTGTTTACAACTGAAATCTCCTGTTACACAACAAGCACACACTTTGACTGCAAATGCTAGTGAATCTATTTATGCTGTTTGATGTTGTCTGACATACCAGAAGCAGAACAGTGAGTTTCACTGCTTTGGGCCATTTTAAGGTAAGACTTAGAAAATCAGCCCTTCATTTATTGATTTCTTTTATTATTACTATGATTTTTAAATCAGCATTAAAATAAGTTGACATTGTGTAATTTTGGGGAAATGTGAATGTGAATAATCTAAATGCATGTTTTAAAGACAACCTCTAGGATTTGTTTGCAACATGAAATTGTGCAGTATCTGCAACCATTGCCGATGCTTGAGAAGACTCTTGAGGATCAGAGTCTTGTCTGTGCACGGTGCTTTGTAAATCTCACCAGAGTTTACTAAAAGAGGCGATCCAAGGAGCAGCTGTGGACAATTGCATGAAGAAGCTAAATGTTAATGTGAAATATGTAAATCTATAAAAGGGTAAAATATGCTTCTCGCTATGCACTTACAGAAAATTGTCATTTCTTTGGTGTGAAGAATATTAACACATTTGCTACATTTTTGGGAACCTGTTCATTTACTGTTGTAAGAGTTGGAAGATATATTTCAGAATGATAACAGAAAATATTATGGTTGTCTAGAGTTTAGAGCTGTGATATCATTCTCGCATTGTTCTAAAGCCGTCATTTTATCCTTGACTTTCTGTTTCCATCATCTACTCATTAATGAGGGGAAATAGAAAAACAGTCTTGAACTCCATTTCTTCAGTCTTAAACTTGTGATCTGATGCATGTATTTCTCTTCACTGGATTATACACCTCCTCTTTTTTTTTTTTTTTATTCAGGACAATCCTAAGATTCAACTCAACGAACAATGTAAAAGGCCCTCAGGGATCCTATGTCCCAACAGGCCTGGTGCTACATGCATTTGTAAGGGTGGTTGCCACTAAAATATCAACATGAAAAGCGATTATATAAATAGAAAAGAAATGAAGGCTGATATCTAATTACAAATGATCCATGCATTTATTTTATTAGCTTACCAGAGTAACAGAACCTGTCCCAGCTGACAAGATGAGACAGGTTGTCAGTTCATCACAGGTTTAACGCAGAATCATTAAGTCATTATTGGTGTTTATATCATTCAGCATCATTTTATGTCTATATGTGTCTATATGTCTATATCTATCTATCTATATGGAAGTTCCCTAAGAAAAGTAACAATTCCCCAAGTTAAGTTATGAACTGAAATGTATTCAAACTGTCATGTAAAAATGATTAATGTTTTATTAAGGAATGATATGATTACCAATCCCAAGAATATTTTTTTTGTTGTTGTTGCAATAGCAAGCTATGACCACAAGAGTGAGCATTTGTTCTTTTGAAGAAGGTCACACATTTTTCCTTTCATTTAAATTTACTTTAAAATGAAACATAAACATGCATTGAGATTGTAGTGGAAAAAAAATGAGTTGAGCTCTGAAACCAAACTGATTTTTGATGATTTAGTGAAAGTAAAGAGTAAACCTTTGCAAAGGGATCAATACAGCAGGAACAGTCTTCATGCCAGCATTGACCAAAGAACAAAATAATAACGGCTCCTGTGTACTCATTGTGTGAATACAATCTTGTTCTGTTAGCTGGCTGTAGCTCAGGAGGTAGAGCAGGTCACACACTGATCAGAAGGTCAGAAGTTCAATTCCTGGCTACTCCAGACTGCATGCCAATGTATCCTTGGGCAAGATACTTAACCCCAAGTTGCTCTCCGATGCAAGTGTTGGAGTATGACTGTGTGTGAATGTTAGATAATAAAAAGCGTTTAGTTAATCATGGAAGTGCTTGTGTGAACGGGGTAAATGTAAACGTGTTGTACAAGCACTTTGAGTGCTCAAAACAGAGTAGAAAAGTGCTATATAAGAACTAGTCCATTTAGCTGTGGAGAGTTCCAGTTCCCACCACCATGTAGCATCAGCATAATAATAACCTGCCTCATGACCTTGGACACAGTTCACATTTTAGTTGTTTTCTCATCTTTGCACACTCAGTCTTTGTTCAAGAAAATTACAATCACATAATTTCTCTGTGTAGCCAAGAGGTACACATTATCTGGCTGGGAATTATCTGGTCATCTACATTATTCCCACAGTTCCATAAGATTATTTTTCTATCTGGCTACTTTATAAGTAAATAGCATTGAAATGTACAATTTTCTGAATCTGGAATATGGTATGCACTAATTCGTGGATGTTTTTGTATGTATGCCAGGATGTTTGTATTATACTGAATTATATTGATGTACTGAACTGCACTAAATGTAATATTCTTATTAAATAATAAGAATATGATTACCAATCCCAAGAATTTTTTTTGTTGCAATAGCAAGCTATGACCACAAGAGTGAGCATTTGTTCTTTTGAAGAAGGGTCACACGTTCTTCTAAATATTCTTGTTAAATCAAATAATCTGCAATGATCTCCATTAATCAAATTACCATCTTTCTTAACATAGCTTATATGGCACTGCTTCCACAAAAAAATAAGGAATACTTCCTGTGCTTTGATTTATTTCCAGTCTCTCAAAGCCTCTCTAACTTCTTATTTCTCCCTAAGTCCTTTTCACTGCTGAAAGAACACACTACCACCATTCCTATACTGACGGGTGACATTCAAAAATGAACTGACCACATAGAATGATCAGAGGGGAAATTTCAGTGAGATTGAAGAGAGACTTGACATGACTGAGTGGCTGCTGGAGGGGGGAAAAAACAGTTTTGGGAATCTGGTGGCACCAAAAAAACTCCAGTATAAGAGTCAACTTTCCCAACTGAAAACGACAGCCAAGAGCCCTGAACACAGACCTCGAAGCTGAGCTGAAGGCATAATCAATAAATCTAATTGGGCTAATCATTCTAAAAATGCTTTATATATTTTACAGTGTCAGTATCTTGTTGAGGCCATTACATCCACTTCTCTTGTTCCCTTCATAATTGTTGAATGGCTTGTGATGACCTCTTTGTGTTGACAGGATTAACAAAAAGACTCGGCCTCACAAATCTTGGAAACATTTTGTCTAACCAGATCCTCACTCTGGATGGCATTACTTTGGCGTCCAGTAACACCGAGAAATCTTGGAGTCATTTTTAAGCAGGATATGTCCCTCAATGCACATATTAAACAAATATGTAGGACCACTTTTTTGAAGATGCGCAATATTTCTCAAATTAGAAACATTCTGTCCCAGACTGATGCTGAAAAGATAATTCATGCATTTATTACTTCTAGGAGCCTGGAGCGCAACATGAACAAGACCCAAGCAGACACACAAAATCCTTCTTGTAAAATGATAATGATTTATTTTGGTCACACACAAAACACACAGAGTGATTCACTTCAGGGTGAGCCAAGGCCAAAACAATAAACAAAAACAGGAACTGAAATGTACTGTGATTCGGCGTCTAACCTAATTCAGAAAGAAACACAAAAGAAATGACATAGCCTTACCTCCCTACCGACCTATTCACCACCGGAGAAAACTATATTCAACCAAACTGGTGGCTCACCCCTACCCACTCTGGATCATAACACACATTCTTAGTTGTGGCTGGTTGGAAGCTTGGGACACAAAAGATGTTCTCTCTCTGTCCGTGACCGTGCTTTTACTTTCTTTAGTCCATAAAAAGGTACCATTTTCAGCAAGAATTACTGCATCTCCAGGTGTGTTCGCTGGATCCAGCACTTCCTACACAGCAACATTCCAGTCTTCAACAAAGGTTTCACCAACATTGGAAATGCTTACAACAATGAAACAGGTATGACCAACACCCACTTAATCTTCTGAAAGTGAGAGAAGATATACAAATGATACACAGTTGTATATTGCAACACATACTGCCTGTTCACCTGCTGTTTCCAACCCGTGTATTTTACATAGAAAAGTATGTAAGTATGTAAGCAGTGAATTCAGTGTCACTGATCATGTTGTTTCTTTTCAATGGAACATTTATATCTAAATCAACAAAGTACTCCAAGGCACTCTCTAGTCAAATGAAATTTAAAATACCTTTATTTTCCTGGCATGGTCATGTTTAACCTAAAAAACTCAAACACACAAAACTTTATCTGGGAGTGAAACAAAGTTCACTAGATTTTTTTCTGTTGGTGTTCCACCAATGGTAAGCTTCCAAGTAGGATGAGAGTGGAATATTCCACCACTGAAGTATGGCGTTATATTTAGGTCAACGCCATACTGAAGGTCCATCAATAGGAGGAATTCTGAAAAGCTGGACAGAGGCAGGAGCCCAAAAGGACGTCAACATCAAGCCCAAAAACATTCTTCAAGTTCAACCAAAATCAACCAAATTCAATGAAAAGATAACACAAGGGAGCATCAACCACAGACAACATGAATCTATCTCCAAACCTTTATTTAAAAAAAGAAAAGAAAAGAAAAGAAAAGAAAAGAAAAAAAAAGAAGTAACATTTATTTTGTAGTGTCGATGGGTTACTGTGATGGAGGTCCAGGTATCATGTAGTCATGGGGTATACAATGTGGACATTATGTTCTGCTCACCTATGCTGCAGTTACCTTTTTGTTCTACCAATGTAAAACACTTTTCAGCTGGGATACACTAGCCTATAATTAATTAGTGCACTTACAGAGCTGACACGGTGGTTAGCACTGTTGCCTCACCGGGAGACGCTCCTGGGTTCAAATCCAGTCCAGGGCCTCTCAGTATGTTGGCATGTGTCTGCATGGGTTCTTGTCAAGTACTCTGGCCGTGTCTCAAAGTCCAACAATGTGCCAATCATTATCAAATGACATCATTCTTGGAGATAGGGTGGCAAGTGATGAGCTTTACAGGCCTTGGTGGACACAGGATACAGTGGGGCTTCCTCCCATAATTTTACTTGACTTTACGTTAAATTATTTTAACCTGATGGTACCTGATGGTAGTTTTCCTGAACCAGAGTATTATAAATGTTGTCATCTGACTCTTCTAAAAATGTCAGACAAATGTGGAGTGTAATAGCAAGCTGTTATAGATATAGGTTGTAAATTAATTTGGAACTATTGCATTGTTTTCTTTTGCAGGCTCTTTATTGCTCCAGTGAAAGAAGTTTACTTCACCTTGATGACTTTTGGCTACACTTCAGGAGCCATCTTAGTAAAGACCAGGCATTTCCAGGTTAGCACCCGAGATTTCATGCCAACACAACATGCAACACAATAAATCTTGAACTGAATGTGGAAGATTTTGTCAGCATCATTTTGTGGATAGGTGGGAAGTGTTTTCAGTGGGTTCCTCATTTTCCTGTTTTGCCTCGGGTTCTCTGGGGTCCTTACCCCTCAGCTGGAGGGGCTTCATCTGGGACCTCCCTCTCCCATCTGCTGGGATGGGCATGTGGTTGTTGTCAGAATGTGTGGCTATGGGTCTGCAATGCTCTTGATGGGCTCTGGACAGCCCAGATGTCCTGGGTCTTCCTCTATCCGCCTGTGGCTTCTGGTGGGCGGAGCTGTGGCTTTCCGCCCTCATTAGTAACTACATTTCATGACATGGACACAGACACTCAGACACTTACTCATGCAGGTGTTGCGGGATTGCTGGTTTGTGTAGCCATGCTTTGTTTCTGGGTTTGTTTTTTTTCTTTTAAATTTTTTTTCCAGGTATTGTTTGTTTTTGTATGTTGTTTTTGCTTTTTTTTTTACAAGTGTAGCAGTTGATGGAACATTGTAGTTTATTTGCTTGTGCTCTGTTCTCTCAATCCCCTTTTCCTATTTTCTCCCCTTTCTCTCCTTTTTTCCCCTCTTCTCTCTCAGACTGTCAACTCTGGCATTACAAGGACACATATATATTTGTGGGAAACATAACACAGATAAACAAATAAAATAAAAGGACAAACATTAACCAGAGGAGCCTACAGAAAATCTATAGAGCTCATCTTGGAAGAGTAAAAATGTTAGGAACAACGGTGCATTCAGATCGCAATTCTGTTTGCAAAATCTGCCAGACACGACAGGCTAAAAAAAAGAAATTGTAAGTATATATATATTTGCATAATTACAGTGTCTAAACAGAATTCACCTTTAAGTGTTCCATCATTTCAGCAAACCAGTTACTGTCTGAGGTGCTGCGGCAGGTGCATCAGACAAGCTCGAATGTCTGTAACAGCTCCTGGTAGTTTGCCCATGTTCTCCCATCGCTGCATGATGGGATCAAAGCGGTGGACTAGTGCGGACTCACTGTAGTCATCCTGACAGTACCCACCCAGTACATAGATCTTCTCTTCAAGAACAACAGAGGCTGCACCAACATGGGGCACGGGCAGTGATGCAAAGGTAGTCCAGGAATCCTCCACAGGATCATACACCTCGCAAGCTTGTTGGTCAGTGTAAAACTTCCTTAGGTTACAGACTCCACCGGCAACATATAGATGGCTTTGTAGGGCTTCCATGCAATGCTGGGCTCTGTCAAAGGTCATGTCTGCCAGGTAGATGGTTCCTCTCTCCGGGTGGTACAGAAATGTGGAAACAAGACACTCATACTTGCAGTTGAAACCTCCAGAGATGAAAATCCCTCCATTAGTGACAACAGCAGCATGGCCACTAAGAGCCTGGTCCAGTGGTCGGACGAAGCTGTGAAACAAGGGGCACCAGGCAGTAATGCCCAGATGGACAATCATTAAGGCAAATATTTTTTGTCCACTTTCAGAATATAACATTAATACAAAAAGCATCATATGAAATATAAATGAAAAATGATTCAGCTGAATTTTGCCTGATGGAAGCCTTCCAGCTCATGCATTAATTTTGGAAAAGTTGCAGGCAACAACTGGCCCGTAAACTGAATGCTTGCTGGCTAGCTGATGACTCTCCATCTGTAAAGTTTCACAGAAGATTGGAAGTTTTGAGTTTTATTCTATGATTGAATGCTGTATCATGTAATGGACAGTATTCGAGTTGTCTTGCTTTCTTTAACTTGCATTTCTGGTAGGGGTAAAAAAAAAAAAAAATTCCTTTTTTATTTATTAAAACTCCCCTAACAGCAAAATGCACCGACATAACTGTGTAACTGCCCGCCTATGAACATCTGAAGACAAAATGCAAATTCCTGTCAAAGATTAGACATTTCTGATATCACAGTAGTGTGAAAAACACATCTTTCTTGGGACTTACTGTTTTCCCAAGTGATGGAATAAGAAAAAGCAAGAAAATAGTTCAAAGGTGACATCTTTGTGGAAATCTTGGTATTGCTGTTGCATGGAAGGGTAGAGGGTCAAAATGTGAGTGAACTCTTTCACTTACATTTGATAATTAGATAATTATTATAGACTGGACTTCTTTTTACATAGCGTCAGTCTTTTAAATGTGTTGGCAGATTGTGAAGTATGCCTCCTATTCAAAAACAGATGTATTTGAATTCAGTGATTCATTATTTAAATTAGGCTTTAATTCTGGTTGCCCTCATTATTATTCTTCATGTTAAATTACTCATTTTACCTCCAGGAGTCAGTGTCTGGACTGTACATCTCAACACTGTCTATGTTGGTGTTGATGTCCTTATCTCCACCAATGGCGTAAAGTTGCGATTCATGTACCACAACTGAGACGTTGCTTCTGAACTCCTGCATGTCTGCCAGCCTCTTCCAGCTGTCTGTCACTGGGTCATAACTAGCATACGTGAAAAAAAAAAAAAATATGATATTTGTGACAATCTGTTTTTAGGAAAGTGAGTAGATGTATATTCATGCACTGAC
Source organism: Archocentrus centrarchus (assembly GCF_007364275.1). NCBI lineage: Eukaryota > Metazoa > Chordata > Actinopteri > Cichliformes > Cichlidae > Archocentrus > Archocentrus centrarchus. The sequence goes on from NC_044363.1 coordinate 16,849,145, forward strand.
TGTCTTTATTTACCTGTAGGCAGATTTCATGATGTCATCCTTTGCATAAAAGTAACATCCTCCAACTACATATAGCCTCCCATCCATTACTGCAACTCCATGCCTAAACTTTGGTTTATCTGGAATTTCACCTAATCTCCTCCACTCAATCTCTTTCACCAACCCTGTGCCACTGTGGAGGGAGTTTGCAAACCACACTTCCCTGCTTGGTATGCGCTGACCAACATCTGGATTCAGTTGGTCTCCTCCAACCAGAACCACAGCATCTTTCGGTCTCCTGATGCGACAGTGATCCTGAGACTTTGGAAGGCTGAAACCAAATTCTTTAAGCGCTGAACCATAGAGTTCTACCTCTTTGTTTCCAAAGCACTCCATACGTAGGTTAATAGCTCTGACTTCTCGGAACTCTCGAAAGGTCATGAGGGGGAAGCGAACACCAGTCATGAGTAAGGCTGCATGTGCCAATCTCTCCTCAGGATCACCCTCAATCCATGAGATTACAGCTCGAAATGCAGCCAACTCTGAAGGCACACAAAGACCATCACAGCGAAGGTAATCTAGAAGCTTTTCTGCTGGTAGGTCTTTAAACTTTGCTGTGCCTGACACTTCCATGAAGTTCCTCAGTACAAAGTCATTGGCCTCTTCAAGGAGCTCTGACATTCCATAAGCTTCAGCAAAAGATGCCACATCCAGACAAGAGCTTGCCTGTATTTTGTTTTGCATAAAGTTGAGGCAAACTGAGACAGTAGATTGGAATTGAAGCTGAAGAGCCATGCACATGATCTCGAAAACTGAGTCCCAACTAAGTAGAAGGGTACCAGTGTAGGAATAGTTGATAAGAGCCTCTAATTCAGACACAGGCAGGAAAGGAAGGGCAACACAACTCTGATGGGATTCCTTCATTCCAGATGTGAACATGCCTCGGAAGTAATCGCTGCTTGCTGCCAGCATAACTCTGTGGACTGAAAAGAGATAGAAGGAAAGCCCAAATTTTAGCCACTATCAAACTTTCTTTAGGACACAAAAAGAAGTTGTACTAACCATGGAAAAAAGTGCCATCCACATCCAAAATCACATCACACCCCACTCTGTCTGCCCACAGCTGTTCAATGGACTGAAGGGTAATCTTCATTTGTTGTAGAGCAGAGATTTCTTGTGCGTCTTTCTTGAAACATTCACTGTTCTTCTTTTTTTGCTCATTGTTACAGAGATCCAAAAGTCTTGGGACTCTCAGGACTTGAGCTGCACCCTTGATTTGAGCCATATTGTCACTGTTCAAAGATGACACAACCCCAGTGTAGGCAAACTCCACAACACCCTGAAGCCCAATAAGGTCAACTTCAGAACCCAAATGTATGGTCCACCGCTGTACTCCAAAATCCCCATCACTGTCTGATTTTTCCTCACTTTTGCCTCTTATTCTTTCCAGAAAGAAGCTGCTGACAGCAGCCAAGATAAGGGAGTGCACATGGAAGCTTTTCTGATTCTCAGTTGTCAGATTTAGGTCTGTGAGAAGAGATGAATCCAAAAATTCTTTCAGGGCTATAAACACCTCTTTAGGGTAGGTTGTGCCGAGGCACGTGTGGACATTATGCCCTTCAGCCCCCAAACTCTCATCGATCAAATGCTCCCCAATTCCTTCCTTTGTTGTACCACTCATTCTGATGTTTGAGCTCTCTTTTGTAGTCCTCCTACTTGTCAAACCCATTCTGGAGTCATTGTAAGCAACAATCCTTCTCAGCTCGCGGTTGTCTTGTTCTATACCTTCACCACCTTCTTCAATAACTCTTTTCCTCCTCTCCTTCTCTCTCCTCCATCGTTCTTCCCATTCCATTGGCAGGTAACGCCTAGTAAACTCCATGTCATTGGTTATTTTCTCTCTGAACTATATGAACCGTTGTCTTTCCAATTACTTGTGCCTTTGCCACTTTTAAATCCCCTCTGTCTTTCTCTCTCTTAGGCTCAAGTTCACTTGCTGCACAAACAAGCAGCTATTCATAGTTACTGGGTCAGATAGATTTGATTTCAAGTGAGGCTTCACATGCACATCATTGTACTGTTCATCAAGAAAGGACAGAATTCAGTCTTTCAGAACAAGGAGGCAGTTTTTTCCTCCACTACAAACATTTGACATTGACTTAAAGAGGTATTAAACTGGTTGACGGCAGGTGTACTGTAGGTTATATCAATATTTACTAATGACAAAATCTTTTCTCACCTTAGTTTGTGTCACCTTACATGTAATAACAAAGTTGTTTTTGTTTTTATTTTTTCTGGAAGTAGGGACACACACTGAAGAGAAAGGACTTGTTTAATGATGGCATGACCTTCGAGAGCTCTCCGAGTAAGTGAAATGACAATATTTTATAATACTGTGTGTACCCAAATTAATTTCAACAACATCAAACAGAGGGACTGATTAAAGCATAGAGTACTAGTACTGTGGTATTACAGTGGATACCCACTTTTTATTAATTATTATTTTGTCTCGTCTTTTAACCTTAGACATTGCTTGCAAATATATAATAAAGGTTAAACTATCAGATCATTGTTAGAATTGAGAGAATATTATAGCAATATCTATTAAAATTTTGAAAAAAAAGTTCATGTGATGTTTTGTGCATGAAAAGTTTGAAATAGTTGCAATGTGAATCTAGTGGTTTTGACCTCTTAACTGGCAGCACCAAAATCACCTGAAAAAAAATTAATAACGCCCTCTGGTTATTATTGGCTCTGAACAACGCCTTTCATAGCTTATTAACTGGCCACGTCTCATCCGCCGGCCGTATTAAGTGCATTTTATATGGCAGGCTAGACCCTCCCATTTTGATTGACACCTCATTCGGCCAATGATGTTAAGAAATGGGTTTCCCAGAGCCAATAATACTCAGAGGGCGTCACGTAGCTTTCTCAGGTGATTTGGTGCGGCCAGTTACATGATTGGCCGAATGAGGTGTCAATCAAAATCGGAGGGTCTAGCCTGCCATATTAATGGACCTTGAATGCCATAAAAGTCCTGAATAACAAACTGGATGGACAATAAAGAAAAAGGCTAAAGTTTATTCCATTATCTTAGGATTATACAATGTTTTTCAGCAGCTTTGCATTTAATGATTAATCCAGACTCTTTTAGAAAAGATTGTCTTCTACTTCACTGAATTCAGTGAAGTACAAAAGTACCATCCAACCTGAAGAATGGAGAAATTATCAGTAATTATTGTTCTTTGTTTTCTTGCTGGTTTAGCCGAATGCAAGGGTGGAAGTGATCAGGACCTGACAGTGAATCAAACAACCGACCACTCATGTGACCCAAACATCTACATGGTGCTGAAGGAACTGGGGGCTCTAGAAGAGCGACTGAAAGCCACTGTGAGAGCCCTCGAAGAAACAAACAGAAGGTTGGAGGCCAGTGAGAGGAAGGTGGCTGCACTTAACACACTGACTGAGCTCAGGACAGTGTATGAAGGTAACAAAATATCTTGTAAGAATGAACTGAAGAATGAACAATAATAATGAACCATATAGCCATGTAACAGTTCATGTAACTTATTTTGAAAATATTCTTTTCTCACTGATCTTTGATGATTTTTACAAAAACATTTTCGTTATAATAGTTCAACTCATAACAGGTGAAAAATCTAGCATTAGGAAAGCATGAAAATTTGCTGCCGTCTGAAAGATCTCTTCACTTTCTCTTTGTAAAATCTGGAACTGAATTTAAATTCATCCTCACATACAAGGTAGTTTAAATACCTAATTGTCCTAATAAATTACTAAGATATCAGACTTCAGGATTACTTGTGGTTCCAAGAGTTTCCAAATTCAGAATAGGAGGCAGAGCCTTCAGCTATCAGGCCCCTCTCCTGTTCAACCAGCTCCTAGTTTTGGTTTCAGGTGTCAGACACCTCTCTACTTCTAAGATTAGGTCTTAGTTTCCATTTTGATAAAGCTTATAGTTAGTCCTGCTATTATAGGCTCCAGCTGCTGGTGGACTTCCCGTTCTTCTCCACTCCCTTCTTTTGACTCCTCATGTGTTTACATGCCACTTTTTTTTTTTTTTTAATTGTCTTCTCTTTGTGATAGAGTGTGATTTGTCCCATCTCTCTGTGCCCTCTGGTGTCAGCCTTTGTTGGAAACTGGTGCTGTATAATTAAAATCAAACTGAAATGTAATTCCATCAACCGTTAGGATTTTCTGCTGTGTGTAGACATGATTTAAAGACAATGACAAAATGCTGAAGTTTACACTTAATTGCAGATTTTTTAAAGCTGAAGAGAGGCAATCCAAATTTGGTGAAATACAAATGCTAATTTTTTTTTAACAGGTTCTAATGAAGTTTGAAATGTTTCAATTTTATACTACTACTACTACTACTACTACTACTACTACTACTAATAATAATAATAATATTAATAATAATAAAAATAAAATTATATAAATAAAGGAACACTTAAAAAACAAATCAGATCTCAATGGAAAATTAATGCTGGCTATCTATACTGATATTGACTTGGTAATGTGTTAGGAATAAAAGTTTGCCACATTTTTTTGACGAAAATGAAAATTATCAACCTACAGGGGCTGAATTCAAAGACATCCCTTACAGGTAATGTAAAAAAAATCGATGCAGCAGGCCAAAATTTCACTGCAAACTCTCAACACATGAGGCCGTTCTTTGTCGTGCACCAGGAGGAATCCAGGACCCACTGCACCAATGTAGGGTCTGACAGTCGGTCCAAGGATTTCATCCCGATCGCTAATGGCAGTCAGGGTGCCATTGCCTAGCCTGTAGACGTCTGTGTGTCTCTCCATGAATTTGCCTCCCCAGACCATCACTGACCACCATCAAACCAGTCATGCTGAACAATGTTACAAGCAGCATAACGTTCTCCAGACCCTTTCACATCTGTCACATGTGTCACATGTGGTCAGGGTGACCCTGCTCTCATCTGTGAAAACCTGCCAATTCTGATATTCTATGGCAAATACCAGTTGGACTCCATAGTGAACACAGGCCCCCACTAGAGGACATCGAGCTCTCAGGCCACCAAGTCTGTTTCTGAATGTTTGATCAGAGACATTCACACCAGTGGCCTTCTGGAGGTCATTTTGTAGGGCTCTAGCAATGTTCATCCTGTTCCTCCTTGCTGATGGGTTAAGGACCTTCTATGGCCCTGTCCAGCTCTCCTAGAGTAACTGTCTGTCTCCTGGAATCTCCACCATGCTTATGAGTCTGTGTTGGGACACATAATAAAACCTTCTGGCAATTATTTAATGTGCCAACCTGGAGGAGTTTGATCATCTATGCATATAGCATAGATGATAAGGTGATATGGTCCAGGTATCGCCTTATGCCCCCAGTAGTGATGCTGACCTTAACAAATGCAAAACTAGTAAAAAAACAAAAACAAAAAAACAATTAGAAAAGATGTGGGAAAAAATGTAAGTGGCCTCCACCTCCTCTAAATAAATTATGTATTCTGTTTTATAAACTATTTTACTATTCATACTTTCTATTTATTGTTGAGGCACCTAGAAGGATTTTAAATTTCTTTGTGCAACTTGTGTGTACAGTGACAGTAAATATTCTATTCTGTAAAACTATTCTTGTTTTGGGGTTGTCTCATTGTTACTCCTCTAATGCGCCTGTTGTTCATTTCATTAACATCAAAGCAGCTGAAACTGATTAACAACCCCCTCTGCTACTGAACTGACCAGGTCAATATCCCAGAGGTTTAACTGACTCGATGCTATACTCTATTCGAGCAGTAATATAATAATGAAAATGTGAAATGGTTTTAACTGTGAAAATTGATCATTAATATTTATTTATGTATTTAGTTAGTTAACTGAATGAGCCAATCTAAAAAAAAATATTGGTGTTTTTAGGGCAACGTCAGGTGGCATTTTCTGCTGCCTTAGGAATAGATACCACCATTGGTCCAGCAAATTTTCTGTATCCTTTGGTCTACAAACACGTTCTGTCCAACATTGGAGGACATTACAGTCCAGTAACAGGTCAGAATTCATATAGTTGGATATACAAAAATTTATTGATTTGAATGTTTTGTATGTCTGATCCTGACATTTTTGCAATCTTTAAGATGTATTTCTGTTTTGTTTGTATGCACAGTGCTACAGTAGCTTCATTGAGTTAATTACTCTTATTGTATTATTGTTATTTGATGCAGGGTATTTTACAGCACCAGTTAAAGGAGTCTATTATTTCACCTTTTCTTCTTTCTGGTGGGGAGCAAAGACTGGGACCAGTGGTGGCAGTCTGCACCACAATGGAAACAGGATTGTGTCGTGGTATGGTCACAGTCAAGCTCATCCCATCAGCGGCTCAAACAGCGCTATCCTACTGCTACAAGTTGGAGACAAGATCAATGTTCGCCTTTGGGAAAATCGACAGCTCAGTGATAATGTGAATAAATACTGCACATTCAGTGGATTTTTGCTTTTTCCACTGTGAAGCTTGTGTGAAAAGAGGCAGATCAGACTTTTAATAGTGGCTTAAAGGAGACAAAATGTGGTGTAACATTTTCTGCAGATTTTATTTTCCATTTTGTCAAATTCAGCAGAGTAAATTCAGCACGAGAGCATTTCTGCATGATGTCATGCATACAGAATGATAAACTCTGATGTGCAATGGAAATCAAACTCTACTTTTACTTTTATCATTCCATATTATTCTTTTTACTTTTAATAAAGTGCATCTAATGAAGATATTTTTATTATGATCCTAATGTGACATTGACTCCAGTGTTTTTTTTTTTTTTTTTTTCACATGAAAAATACACAGTATATTATAGAATGAGAAAACACATGCGGTCCTCCCCTCGTTCTGGTATTTTCTTGGACAGAGCTCCTCCACCATTATAACGTCAGATAAAACAGTTTACTTTGAATACAGCTTTCACAAAATCTTATTTTCTTTTATTATTTAGATTTCCTTACTCATTTAACACTTGCAAAATTTATATTTATATTAGTCAAACTGTGATCACTTTTAATAGATTTTTGTTTAAAATAAATTTAGATAAAAAAGGATTGAGGGATTCTAGTTTTTAAAATTTATGATAATGTGTCCTTAAAGAAATACAGGTAACATTTCATTTAAGTTAAGTAAACTTATTTAACTCCTACCCATTTTTAAGTGAGTTGGTGACTATCATGGTAAAAACTTTTAAAGAAATGGTTCCAGTTCTAATCAAGAAGAGTTGTAATCAAGAACTATGTAATGTAGAAATTTCCATCCATCTATCCATTCTCTTCTGCTTATCCTGTTCAGGGTTGCTGTGGGGCTGGAGGCTATCCCAGCTGTCATACAAATTTAATGCATGTTAAATGGGGCAAATGTTATAACTTTTTTTTTCCAATCTCTTGAACATGTTGCATCTTGATAATGAATGGTTGGCTGAGATGACGTCTGCTTTACATATCTACTTGATTTTAGTATACCTTAAATCTATGTTACAGAGATACATTACTTAAGGCAAAATAAGCATAGTTAATCATAATAATTCTAAGTAGAAATGTGCGGTACATTTCTTTGACCCTGCAGCGTTGATGCATGACTTCCTCAGTCTTCCTCATTTGAAGGTAATAAGGTATTGCGGGTAGGCCTGGTCATCATGGAAGATCACAAACATGGTGGGATTCTGCTGGTTGTCCACCAAACTGTCGTAGCAGTCAGTGGGATCTGAACCTCGAGGAGGAGGTGAAATCATCTTGGAATTACCGAGCGTGTAGCGGCCGGTCAGGACGCGAACAACATACAGCTGCTTTAAGCCTGCTGCGTCTGCTGGGGAAAACCTTTGAGCTGAATATTCTGCATTGACTGCAAAGTAAACACCTCTTCCATACCTGGCAGCTGTGATAGAATCACAAAAAAAAAAAAAAAAAAATTTTTAATACGAGTTTAACATTTTAGGATTATTTGCTTCTTGCTGGGAGATTTAATAAAAACATTTTAAAAACACCTTACCGTGTTGTCCTGCATAACTCCTGTCAAATCTGTCCCGTTCGATGCAGTGGCACGCCTCAGCCGATGTGCCATGGTAGAGAGTCATCTCACCTAATGCTGCTGGTCCATTCTTGGCAAGTATGCGCTGCTTACACACACTATAGGCGTTCCACAGGTAGAAGTTTTGCACACGCTCAATCTGAGGTCAGAAAACAAATAAGTGAATTGCATTTGGGGTTTTATGATTAAATATCTATAGCCAGCATGATTTTCTGTTAGCATACTCACTTTGCAAATGTTGTATTTAGCTGTTTTCAGGAAACCCTTGGCTATGTCCCGGTACTCCTGCGAGTTAGGCTGCAGCTCCACCTTTTTGAACATTTCTTCCTGCATAGGGTCCCAGTGTTTTGGTAACTCCAGTGCTAAAGTGGAAGCCACACAAAATAATTAGATGGTTTTGGATAGCTGGCTGAAATAAGCAGTGAGGTATCACTTCTATGGTAAAAACAAATTAACCAAAAAAACAAAAAAAGAGAAGCTACAAAATGTGATGTACCTCCAGACTCGGTCCTTTTTAGGCTTAATGTAATTCCTGTCATGACGTTTCTGGCTTCTCGTGCTTTCGGGTCTGCGATCACCCTTGAGCCGTCTGGTGCAACCATGTCAAACTTTTGGTTCTGTGAGTAAGCGTATTCCAGCTTGTAGTTGTCATGCAGACTCACCTCCTGCCATTCTCCATTTTTGTCCTTTAAAGACCACTGGACATTAAGAGCCACCATTGCTTCTTCTTTATCCAGAAGATCTTTACTAAGTGCTTTTTGGGTTGCTCTGCTTATAAGGTCAGTGACACTTAAAACGTCCTCCTTTAGGCCTTCCAGCACATAGACGTCTTTTCCTGACCGATCTCTTGCATCAGGTCTGAATGCGTTTCCAGCTCTGCTATTTTCCGAACTTTGGCATCTCTTGTTCTCCAGGCTTATTCCTAAGACTTTGACTTTTGCCTGCACCGCATCGAGCTCCATGGGATCAAGCCTGGAAATATCATCCACATCCACTTCCCTCTTTATCAGTTGTTTCTGCAGCATCGCCTCCAGATCACTTCGGATGGTGATATCATGACCACAACTAATTACATGAATCACAGCTGGGTGAGGTTTTGAGGACACAAAGGTTTTCTCTTGTGGTGCCGCTGATGAGAAGAATTTCGAATGTCTCTCTTGCCACTTCTTGAGCTTTTGTTTGGCTTTTTCTATAAAATAATGGAAAAATAATTAAATGGGCTGTTGTGGTTTTACCTCCTGTAAAATAATAAATATTGACCATCAGCTTCTTCTGTAGTGCCACTATGATGGTTATATTGTGACTGTGGTTCAGATTGAAATAAGGCATTAGATAGATTATTGTGAAGTTGCTTTACATTTTCAGTATTCCCAAAGGACAGATAGACTTCAGCCCCCCATGACCTTGAATTGGATAAGTGGAAGAAAATGAATGGATGGAAGTTGTAATAAATCTGGTGAGTCTCTGATGTTTCTAATTCCTCATTGGTTCATTTCCTTTTCTAATAATAAAATTCATAAAGTCATGCCCAAACCAAATCCAATCCATCAAACTTAGCCAATGCTAATTCGTTAGTCTTTAGATGACTGCAGTCTATAAGGCTTCATCTCCACCTATTTGAGTCCCTGAACTGGACCCTCATCCCTGTTTGTGGTGTTGGTGCCTTTTGGGCATTTTCTTTTTCTTTTTTTTGTGGAATTATCTGTTAATTGATGTGTGGTAGCCCTTCAGCCCATTCAAGACATTTGTACCCCAGGTTTGGTGAGTGAAATTCTACCATGTTCTTATCCTGCTGCTTACCATTACTTGGCCAGTAAGGATACTTACTCTATCTTCTAGGCTAAATATGGTAATTCTTGGCTCCAAAAACCCAACATGGTGGGGGCCAAGCATCATAATTGAGGCTGAGACTGGAAATCAATCCATCCTTTATACATTACCTATGACAAGAGCTAGCTGTGAATCACACAGCTATTACTATTGGTGCATTTGAACATCACAGACTTTTCACTAGCTGGCAGTTTAAATGTCTGACCTGAGTTCTCACACACATTTCCTATTTCCTGCTTCTAAATTCAGTTAAAACTCAAGTTCTTGTACTTGGCCCCACAAATCTTAGAAACATGGTGTCAAACCAGATACCCACTCTGAATGGCATTACTTTGGCCTCCAGTAACACTGTGAGAAATCTTGGAGTCATTTTTGACCAGGATATGTCCTTCAATGCACATATTAAACAAATATGTAGGACCACTTTTTTGCACTTGTGCAATATTTCTAAAATTAAAAACATCCTTTCTCAGACTGATGTTGAAAAGCTAATTCATGCATTTATTACTTCTAGGCTGGACTATTGTAATTTTCAGGCTGTCCTAAAATCTCCCTGAAAAGCCTTCAGCTGATCCAAAATGCTGCAGCTAGAGTACTGACAGGGACTAGAAAGAGAGCAGATTTCTCCCATATTGGCTTCTCTTCATTGGCTCCCTGTTAAATCTAGAATAGAATTTAAAATTCTTCTCCTCACCTACAAGGTCTTGAATAATCAGGCCCCATCTTATCTCAAAGACCTCATAGTCCCATATCACCCCAACAGAGCACTTTGCTCTCAGACTGCTGGCTTACTTGTGGTTCCTAGGATACTTAAGAGTAGAATGGGAGGCAGAGCCTTCAGCTTTCAGGCCCCTCTTCTGTGGAACCAGCTCCCAGCTTGGATTCGGGAGACAGACACCCTCTCTATTTTTAAGATTAGGCTTAAAACTTTCCTTTTTGATCAAGCTTATAGTTAGAGCTGGATCAGGTGACCCTGAACCATCCCGTAGTTATGCTGCTATAGGCCTAGTCTGCTGGGGGGTTCCCATAATGCAATGTTTCTTTTCATTCAACTTATTTACTCTGTTTATACCCCACTCTGCATTTAATCATTAATTATTATTAATCTCTGGCTCTCTTCCACAGCATGTCTTTTGTCCTGTCTCTCTCCCCTCAGCCCCAACTGGTTGCAGCTGATGACCCCCCCTCCCTGAGCCTGGTTCTGCTGGAGGTTTCTTCCTGTTAAAAGGGAGTTTTTCCTTCCCACTTCATTTTGACTGTTGGGTTTTCTCTGTATTATTGTAGGGTCTTTACCTACAATACAAAGTGCCTTGAGGCAACTGTTTGTTGTGATCTGGCGCTGTATATATAAAACTGAATTGAATTGAATTGAATTGAATTGAACTGAACTGAACTGAACTGAATTGAAGTGAATCTCTGTTGAGGAATGTCATTGGGAAAGTTCAGCGATGCAGTGCATGAGTGAAAACTGCTCGTGATAGTAAACATTAACTGCAAAGAATATTTGAGCATGTTGGCACGCTGATTTAATGAACAGACTCACAGCCTTCTAATGCTCACTGCTTAATTAACCTTTCACTAGAGTCCTGGTTTACAGAAGAAACTCAAATGTTCAGCAGGGATATAGAAGACAACTTTCAAGAATTTGAAATGATAACAAACCTCTCAGGCTGATGTGACAGGGGACTATTTGTCCAAAGCGATTCTCCAGCTCTGTTCTACAGAAAGACATCACAGGACAGGCCATTTAAAACAGGAATTGTGAAAAGAATACTTGCTATAAGTCAGTCTTACGATGTGAAGAAAATTTGTTTCAAACCTGAAAGCCTGGAAGACTGGTTGTTCCATGATGACAATGTGGATGAGCGAGAGATACTTTGGTTTAGTCTTTGCAATAGCTGAGGCCATCCCATCCAGCATGGCTTTACAAGCTTTATCATAGGCCATACCAGCCATTCCTGAAGGGATACAGGACAGTTATTGAGAAAATAATAATGTGCTCAACGCCACTTACTGTACATTGTTACAGTAACTAGTTGTTCTTATAGCTCTTGTATAGTTATTTTATTTTAATTATACAATGTGTTTAAAAACACTTATTTATATATGAGCCTTTTCTAACAATATAAACTAATTTGCTACTAATAAGATGCAGAAGTACACACAATCACTTACAAACACATCTGCATACATCAGCATACACACAGGAACAGAGTACAAACCGGTGTTGATAGCTGGGAAGGACACCGAGTTATAGCCTTTGCTTTCACACGACTCCAATATCTTTTTGCATTTCTTGTGAATCAACTGAGGATCACAGTGAAAGCGAGCGTGGATGATTTCCTTACATCTCAGCATCCCGGGTCCTGTGGTGCACATGTCATCTGATGGATTTCCTTCTGGAAGAGAGAAAAAAAAAAAAAGATAAATAATGTTTATTTTCTATGTAAAGATTATTAAATCAAAACCTAAAACTGTTTAGTGTTTAGCATCATTCCTAAGACTTACTTTGTGCTAACTCTGCTTGGACAGTGGGTCCCGCTGCAGTCAAAATGGCTTTGGAGACACCTGCAGACAAAGTTAGGTACAAACGTAGAGTCGTATCCAGTATAAACAAAATAAAGAGAATACTCATGTGGTCATGTTAGCATATTTGGTATTAAATAAAACATGTAGATCATACCAGAAGGGTTGTTAGAGAAGTCAGTTGTGTTGACAATGACATCAGTGGCCCCATTTGTGATGTCTCCGCGAACCATCTGAAGCTTGACTCCACCCAGCATGGTTGTGACCTCATGGTCAGTCACAGAGACATGGCGGTAGAAGGACTCTAAAGTCACATAAATAAATAAATAAAGAAAGGAAGTGTGATGGTTGAATGTGAGATGGCAAATATTCACAATCAAGTTTAAATCAAATGGGTCGATGTGAAGGACAGAAAAATAAGTGTTTTGTTTTCTTTTAACTTTTTTGGCCCCATTACTTTGGTTTAACGTAAGTAGTACTTTCCTAAGACTGCATGTTTATAGAGGTATCTCAGGAAGACAGCTAGAAACCTAAAAAGTTAACAGTGAGGCGTTTCTCTCACATTTTTATTAAATTAAATCAATATCATTTTTCTGGTTGTATAGCAAACAAACAATACAGTATATACACATTTACCTAAATATAAATTTACCAGATTAAACACTGCTTTCAATGTTATACTAAAAGTGCAATGGCATTTTATACACTTACAAATACCATCATTAGATTTAAACAATATATTGTCTTCTATTAATGCTGTTATATTTCCCTACCACGTCGTGGAATCAAATAATTAATATAATAAATAATATGTGTTCTTAAGGATAAGTTGTAAAGTAGCAATTTACCCAGGTTTTTCTCAAACTGAAACTCAAAATGGAACAATTCTAACCTTGACCTGGGTTTGCATCATTGGTGAATCCTCTGAGATGCACGTTTCCCTGTGCAGACTGGAAGGCCTGCAAGGGGGAAAAAAAGGGAAAGTTTTTCTTTTTTGTTTTGATTAGTTCTATGACCTCTTTGTGGTGACACATTCTTCAATGAGCAACAAATTTAGAGCCTTCACATTTAAAAAAAAAAAAAAAATAAGGAACTGCCCTTTACCTTGCTTGACTCTTTGTCACTGGGATGAATCACAATGCGAACCAGGAAAGGTGCACTGTTGTTTCTGTTCTTTTCAAATGTGCCAACCTCCTCCAGCAGAACCCTGGATACCACGCTGTGAGGGAAACGCAGGACAGCACCGGTCCCTACCACAGGAAGAGCCACTGAACTAAAACCTCTGATCTGACAGGAAGCCAGAATTTTTCTGATTCCTTGTCTCAGCGCCTGAAAGATTCATTTATTATAAGCATTGTAAACTACACAAAAACCTATAAAAACATTTTAAATATTCCATAATTCACCTGCACTGCTGTTCCATTTTGATTGTTGTCCCAGGGGACTAGGTTGAGGAAGATCAGTGCTTTGCATGTCAGGGGAGGTAAGTTCTCCACAAGGACTATTTCACCAGGCAGTGTCGCGCCTCCTGCTTCCCTGTTAAACCTTGCAGTCATCTGAGGGCCAACCACATTGGACAGAACATTTCCAACACGGGAAGAGAGAGGATCATGGGCAACCATGGGAGATACCAGGGCATCAACCTAAGAGAAAAGAAAAAAATATTAAATTCCAACCAAAGATCATGTTGAACTTAAGAGCTAACCAGTATAGGATTTATAAGACTGATACCAAATTTGGGGGGTATTTAAGAATATAATGTATTGGCCAATAATTCTTTCCTTTCAGATGAATATTTGATATGCAGTTATTGGTGAGTATTTACTAAAATAACATGACAATGTAGCTTAAAAATAATTTTGTTTTATTGTTACAACAAATCATGGATTACTTGTTTACGCTCTACCCGACTCTGGGCGGATCAGCTGGTTGTTGCGTTTGAGGCTCCAAGCTTGTGGTGCCAACAGCAAAGTCACAGAAGAAGAAACATCCTTTATTGTCCCACAGAGGGGAAATTTGGGTGTAATGCCCTCTGGTGGACAATCCTTGCAATCCTTTACTTTTGAAATTTGCATTTATCAACAGTTATAAATGCAGATTCCAATATATTGGCAAATGGCAGATAACAACGAGCAGGACTGGGCTCTATGTAGCATCTACTCTATGTGTAAACAGACCTCATAGTAACTCCTGCAGAAGACCTAAATTAAGTATTAACGTTTATACCAATTAGTGTATTACCTGCTGGGTCTCGAGTGCTCCCTGAATGATCTCTACTTGGACACCGCCTCCAGCAGCTCCAGCAGTGGCTCCTCCTACAGTGTTTAGGACAGATGGGTTTGGCTGGAATCCCAAATAATTTCTTGGACTTGTCCCTGGGAGAATCTTGTCACATGCTTCCTGCATGGACCTCACCACTTCTCCTTTCTTATCAATCAGGATGATTTTGCTCAGACTTCGACCTCCCTGACTACCAAACTCTTTAATGGCAGTTACTATAGCCTCAGAGCACACAGTGAGAGGAACGTGGAACAAGCCGGAGCTGATACAGGGCATGGCGATGGATTTGAACTCCATCATTTCTGCTAAATCCAGAGCAGAGCGGACAGCCTTTTCCAGCAATGCTCTCTCTTTGCCACCACACTTTCCACCTACAGGCCCAACTACATGCAGCAGTTTCTTGCATTTTAGGTTTCCACCTGTGGTCACCACCACATCGCCTGTAGAGATTTTTCCAGTCTGTTTCACTAGGGCTTTACTCTCTTTCTGCACCTGAGGACCGCCTGCTTTACTCAGCGCAGCAGCAACACCACCACCATGGTCCAGGTCTTCATTAGCAGCATTCACCAGGGCATCAGCATATTGTGTGGTGATGTCACCCTGACACACCAGCACCTGGAGCCCATCACAAAGGTTGTATTTGGCAACTCCTGAATTTTGTCTACAAATCTGAGGTTGTTCTTCAAGCTGTAGGAGACATTTGTGAGATTGACCAACACTTAAGAGGCTGTCTTTTCCAGCGAGACCTTCAAAAAACCTTACTGCCCCTGGCATGCTAATGGTGACTCTGTCCTGAACAAGTGACTGCAGAAGTGGACCCAGCCTATTCCTAACCTCAGTCACTTTTCCAGATGGACCTTCCAGTACTACCATTGGTTGAGAGGAAAATGGTAAAGGATGTATGGTAATCCCTGAAAAGTCAAAATTAAGCAGGTGTAACAGCTCCGTTAAGCAATCTACTAACTCCGGAAAAGGGAGAATGACCTGTCCTTCTACACTTGACTGATCCAAAATAAATTGTGTGACAATGTCACTCAGTTCTTCAACCTCTTTGGTGTGGCCCACTAAGTGTACCATGCTGTCTAAGCCAAACACAACTTGAGCCCTGCACTGCCCTTGGTTCAACTCATTTGTCTTGGAATTAAGTTTTTCCCGAAGTTCCGGTGGCACAGCAGAGCAGGTAGGAACATCAAACCTGACATCCTTGAATTTTTCTTGCACTTTTTTTTCTGCATCATGGAGTTTATTAGCCGAGAATGCAAAGAAATGTAGCTCTGTGTCTCTTAACTCTATTTCCACTTTGTCACCAACACCCAAAAAATCCCCTAGCACCCCTGGTCCTCCGTAAACTCTTCTCAGGAAGGCCAAAAACTGTGGGCTCTTGTCAGAAACTGTGCACTCTGACACCAACTGCTCCTTCTCAGATACCAGCTGTCCAGCCTTAAGAATGTCCTCCACAGAACCTTCCAGAACCAGCTGACCTGCATCACCCTGTGTGGCCTTCACTTCTGGAAAACGTTCCCCCAAACCTTGCTCAATCTCTCCCCAGAGGAGGCGGAGTTTGGCTTCACCAAGTCGACGACTAGTTTGCTTCTCACTCAGACCTGATGCTTGACTTTTTACGTTTGTGTCTTCGAATTCCAATAACTTGGCCTCCACATGAGACCGTTTCCCAACCACAACTGTCAACCCAGCCTCGCAGTACACCTTTACCTCATCCATTTGCTGAGGAGACCTGGAGGACTGGAGCAAAGCTTTGACTTTGCGAGGATCCACTTCATAGTGGATGAGGTAGCCATCAAAAACTTTCTTTACCTCAGCTTTCCACTTATCATCTACAGCACCAGGCTGGGATAACCTTCTGACTAAAACCTTATCTGGGAAAATCTGAGCAGAGCAGTTCACAGAGGCAAGCTCTGTCGCCAGTTCTTTCTCGGCGTTTGGACATTCGGTTAGGTAACGGAGAAGATAGCTATCGACCTCTGGCTCATAGTCTTCACCACAGGGTGGCAGGCTCGATGCAAGAGAGGGCTGCTGCTTCTGCAGAAAGATGTGGCAAATAGCATTTATTAATAATCAATCAAAAGAACAAAAAACATGTGGAACATAAAAAAAAATGAAATTTCCACATTTAAACTTGTGTATTAATAACTTTAGTTCATTTAAGTCTTAAAGTAAAGGTTGATATTGTTTATTTTTAGAGTAGCTCCTCCCTTGTGTGTCTATGGCTGTCTTAATCTGCTCTACCTGTGCAACGTCAGTCCTTTGTGTGTCTCTGTGTGTGTGTGAATATGGCCTTTGTTTCTCTGCCTCTGTCTTTATCAGTCCTGTTGTCACCACTCCCTGCTTGCTTGTGCTGGATTTTCCTCTGTTGTGCATGCTGTCTGACCTCTGCATCATTTTCTTTTTACTCATTTTACAAGTTTCATAAATCTGGATCCTTCACAAACAAACACCTTTACTCTCATTCTGTATCTAACCAACTAAAATAAGTGTTCGTTCTTTTTCTTTACAGTTATACTGTGGGCCTTTTACAGCTCAATAACATTTTATAGAGGGACATTTTCCACACTGACCTGTGATGAGCTTACGTCAGGTGTTAGGCTAACTGGCTGGCCTGGAGATGAGGGGGAGATGGGCGAGGAGCTGTGAGGTGCTGGGCTGTTTCTCACGTTAAGAACCAGAGTACAATCTGGAAAGTTGAGCTCATGCTGAGATTTTTGCAGGACTCTTTGCTGAGCTAAAACAGGGGGGAAAGGACATTATTTTAAAGCCTAGCTTTCAGGGTGTTTTTTTAACCACTGTGCTTTATTTCCCTGTGTTTATTTAAATAAAATCAAGTGTGTGAAATGTCAGATCCTGCATTCTTCTTGTGCACTGAGCACGTCAGATGTGTGCTGCCATGGATATCCAGTTTGTGGCATGCTAACAGACTCACCCTTCCCATTAGAGGGAGTTATCTGTGGAATCATGAGTAGCTGGAATGAAGGACAGGCTTTGGTATTTGCTTTTACTGCTGCCCTTGAACCTCTTAGGCTTGAGGTTTTTCTACTTGACTGGATAAGTATGTTTCTATTTTCTTTATAACAGCATTATAGTGCACTTTTACGCCTTCTGCATGTTTATATTTTTGAGATTTAGCATATAAAACATGGAGAAAACACAATTATAATTCTCACTGGAGGTGGAGCTGAAATGATGAGTGGCTTGCCAGGAAACTGATTTCTAACTTTTGATTTGATTTGATTTTTTTTTTTCTTGCCAAAAGCCCCCAAATTTTAAGAACTTTCACTTCTCAGACAAGGAGATTTGATCTCTACTTGGACGCTGTGTCCTCTTTTATTTTGGTCAGTTGTATTTGCCCCCCACCAAATGACGGCGCTCTGTTTTGGATACTTTCAGGGGCGGTTCTAGGGGCGGGGCCACAGGGGCATTGGCCCCATCTGAAATCTGATTGGCCCCCTGAAGTGCCCCTGTCCTGTCACTCATCTGTCCTTTGTCCGAGAACGAGGATCAAATTGTAGGTGGATGCAATTCCATGCCAAAACACCAGTAGCGCTAATGAGCCAAATAGGAATGTCCAGCGTGAATAATGCTTACTGAAGACAAAGAAGATTTGAACGATCTCGTGGAGAAAGATTTTTTAACCGACAACCGATGCCAGTTTGAGGAGTTTGTTGGTAATGATAAGTCATAAATCCCTTTGTATTCACAGCTGTCACAGCGCAAGTCTGATAAACATTAAAGTAAGAAACAAAGTTAGTTAAGAGTAATGTTAACTAAGGCCCTACTTGTGTTTGGAAATGAATGTTAGCATTTTACTAATTCATGTACTTCTTTTTGATTTGCACTTGTGTGTTAACATTAACTATAATGTTTGGCAGTGATAGAGAAGAATACGAAAAGAAAGGGTCAGTCTCAGGCGGGAATTCAGCAGTTTTTGAGCAGAGTGAGTCCGCCAGTTGAAAATGAGCAGGGTGAGAGGAGGGAGAGAGCAGCAGGACACAGTAGACCAGAGGCTGGTCCAGAGCAGAGCACCTCCAGCCCCTTTTCATCAGGTCAGAAATCATTTAGGGAGAGCAACAACAGTTAATGCTGTAATCCAGGGATCCTCACATCCAGGCCTTGAGGGCCGGTGTCCTGCAGGTTTTAGATGTGTCTCTGCTTCAACACACCTGAGTCAAATATAGAAGTCATTAGCAGGACTCTGGAGAACTTGACTGCACACTGAGGAGGTAATTCAGCCATTTGATTCAGATGTGTTGGATCAGGGACACATCTAAAAGCTGCAGGACACCGGCCCTCGAGGCCTGGATGTGAGGATCCCGGCTGTAATCTATGAAATGTCTGATATTGTTATTTAGTGAAACAGCATATAAGTCCACTGAATTCTTACACCTCATGGTGATAAGATTTACTGTAACTTTAATGTAATAGCTTTAATTTTTATTGCTCTGTATATCACCACATCTACCACAAATACTTGGCCCCTCTATGAATACTGTGACCCCTTGATGGCCCCTTACTCAGAAAAATCCTAGATCCGCCACTGGATACTTTCCCTCGGAGCATGCGCGCGGTAACACCCCACTCGTCAGTCCCAACAAACAGCTGAGAGTGAAAGTGAAACTACACTTTCTTGTTTTTGACAGTGAATCTCTACATTTCATTTCTTTTAAAAAGTAACCAAACATCCACAGTAAAAACGACAAACCTTCTTTAAAGCACACAGTATAAATAATCAAATAGAATCGAGTCATATAAACCGTTTTCATACTTAAACTTTCGTCCAAGTAAAACATTTTTCAGCGGAAGAAGAAATCAAAAATCTCCTTATTCAAATCTTTTCACGGGACTCACCCTCTCGCTCCTTGAAAGCAATGCTGTAAACTTTGTCGTTTACGTTTGTCACCGAGCCACACTCCCCGCCGCCCGATTTGCGACGAATATGGAAATAATTTTCTATCCTCTTCTGTTGCTCCGGGCTCAGACCGACACACTCGAAGAAAACGGGATACTGGTAAATGTCCCCCATAATGCAGAGTCCGCAGATTCAGTAATTTCACATACAGGACTAATACATGGCTCTAATACAGAGACTGAGACGCTCAGCGACTCAGCGCTTTATTACGCTCAGATATGACGTCAGCAGCTGTCACTGACAGCACTTCCTCCTTCCTGACGGGTTTAGCTGCAAATTAATTCCATCAACAGCCTTTTTTTTTTGTCTAATTACAGAAATAATAGAGTATTTACTCATATAATCTGCTCAATACGCAGTTATTTTTTAATAGAAAAAATAATAAACACTGGTGCTTTACATTTAAGGTGTCTAAGTTTCTAAAGCCAAGGCCTTATGATGATGATGATGATGATGATGATACTTTACAGGTAAAGTTATTTACTGCATCACCCATGTATTCACGTCCTCACAATGTCTCCCACAATACAAAAATATGATTTTAAAATTAATAAACACTATTTCAATGTGAGTGAATCAAAGCAGTGAAGAAAGTAGTCATTCAGATGTTCCTGAATCAGGAAAACAGAAGAGAAAATACAGTTACAGTGTTACTTCAGATTGTATTTATTTATTTACTATTATGTTGCTAAATTCTGTCAAAATCTAACCTGTGATTAGTTATTCACTGATCTCAAACAGTAAACACACAGTAGTAACACATGTTAAACTAATGTTTGTCAAGAAATTTGATAATCACATTTGGATTGCACATATATAGAAAAATGCAGTACAGTACAACAATACAGATCTGTGACAAATTAAAGGAAAAGCAGCATTGATGTGTACAAAGGATAAGATACCTGGTTAGCACGTGCTGACTCGGCATCAGTTCTGAATGTCTCTGCAGCTGTTAGGGTGGGTGGAGCTCTTATCTTTGCATAAATAACTAGGGCTGTGCAAGAGGTTAGAGCCTACGGGGTTAACACAGAGAGACAGAAAACTGCAGTAGCTCACATCCACAGAAATTTAGATTCTCTAATGAACCCAACATGTGTATCTTTGGTCAGTGGGGCAAAAGAGAAGAACCAAAGGGGTCAAGGAGAACCTGAAACTACACACACAAAGACCAGCTTCAAATCCTGAACCTTTTTGTTGCTGCTGCCACCGTGCCACCCACTACAACTTATGGGTCTATACACCCACCTGCCCCTTTATTAGGTACACCTGTTCAATTCATTGTTAGCACAAATATCTAAGTCGGCAACTCAGTGTACTTAGACATGTAGACATGGTCAGGACAACCTGCTGAACTTCAAAGAGAATGGGGAGGAAAGGTGATGTAAGTGACTTTGAATGTGACATGGTTGTTGGTGTTAGGCAGGCTGGTCTGAGTGTTTCTGAAACTGCTGAGCTACTGAGATTTTCCCACCATCCACCATCTCTGTGGATGGACCAAAATCACTGAGGAAGGCTTCCAGCACCTTGTTGAATCTGTGCCACTAAGAACTGAAGCTTATCTGGAGCCAAACGGAGGTCTAACCCAGTATTAGTAAAGTGAATATCTACTAAAGTGACCAGTGAGTGGATTTTACTGTGACTGTCCTACAGATGGCAGCATTGTCCTATCACACACACAGCCTCAGGAACCACAGGAATCCCTCACTATAGATAAGTTGTTGAGGGCTTTCCTTTAATTTGTCACCCAGTTGACAGACAGAAATAATTAAAAAAATAACAATTCCACCTGCATATTTTAATCTTTTGTTTATTTGTGTGTTTACTGAAATGGTAGCATTAGTTCTCCTGTAGATCTGATCCACTTACCCTTCACAGTGAGTAGAAACAGACTCCCCTGCATCTTTGCTCTGCTGAATGACAGTGATACTCAAATATGGCTCAAATATGACTCAAATATGGTAATCTTTACAGGTTACCTTAATTTGAATAAACATAGGACACTTCCTGTAAGCTCAGCCTAAATAAATATGGAATTTTTCATGTAAGTACTGCAATAGAAATAGACTTAGAGCAGCATGGTGGTACAGTCATCCCTGCTCCAGGAGCAAGAACAACCTGGGTTTTCTGTGTGGAGTTTGCATGCCTGCATGATTCTCTCCTCTCAGTCCAAAGACATGCATGGGGTTTGGTGAATTGGCGATTATAAAATGGCCACAGGTGTGAATGTGAGCATGAACTGCTGTCACAGGGTGTACACCGCCTTTCACCCTGTGACAGCTGGGAGAGCAGGAGTAGTTCACTGCTGCACTGTGTGAGGACCTTAAACTACAAAATAATTTACTGAATTGCATTTGATCAGTTGTTATATGTTCTGATACCAAATTAATGAAGAAACCCATTATGTTAAGCCACGGCATATAAATTCTAGTAACACTTTATAATGACTAAACACTATTAAGCATTTATGAGGTATTAGTTAATACTTAATTCATCAGTTATAAAGCATTGCTCCTACTTATTAATGTTTATTCTTGCTTAAGAAGCTCATATATAGCATGTTTAATGGCAGCAGTTTTAAACATTATAAATGATGGAAACAATTTCTAAATAAAATATTACATCAGTTGTTGTCCATGGTGCTGATCAAAAGCAGGAATGATGCTATTGATATTACTGATCATTGCTATTTGCTATTATATTTGCACTTGCAATGTGTGTCTGTGTACATGTAAACAAATCTGACAGCAAACAGCAGACGGCTCAAAGCTTCTTTTATGCTACATATAAAAAATGTCAGCTACAGTTTATTTTAATGGTTCTACCGAAAGGTGTTCTCTAAATAAATAAAATTAATGCCCTTTATCAGCAACAGTACTCAGATATACTATTCAAATCAAGAAGACCTTCACACCATTACACCACCTTAAACCTGCACAGTCAACACAAGACTTGTTGTGTCCACAGATCGATTTGGCTGGTGCCTAATTCTAGTCTCAGATTTCAAGTGCACAAATTTTTATCACTTATTCAGGTTGTTGTTTGTATTTGTTTGTTTGTTTGATCTTTTTTTTTTATTTCTTTTTGAGCTGCTCTGAGTAAACATTAGAGAGCGTTGTGTGTAAAACCCTACAGTATCGCCTTCAGCTCTGACGAGTCTGTGTGGTACAGTCTATTGGAGCTCCTTCCCTCTATCAGTGGTACTGCCATTGCCTGATTTTGTTATTGAATAAATGAATAACTTCATGGTGTGCAGGTGATTCAGTGTAAATCTGTGAACTGGCAATCAACATTTTCACCAGCAAATTGACCCTGTTTGCAGAACCAGGAAGCAGACTTTAAACAGAGAAGCTGCTTTGAATGCAGCAGTAAGTGTCTGAAACTAGATGCTGCAGTGAAATATGACAGAGAGTTCCTTTGTGTTATTGTGATACATGCTTCATTCATCTGTTTACCTCTGCTTAGTCTGCCTCTAAGAGATTTATTTCAGTATTGTTAGCAGTTCAGTCTGCTGTGTAACATGGACTTGCCTGCTTCTTATTATAATAAGGATAAATGATAATAAAACAGTAAGAATAGTGCTGGTGTCACAGTAAAGTTATGACAAAGATATAATTGAACAGTATTTCACAAAGAAATCCACTAAAATATACAACAGCTTGATAGCTGCAGAAAAGTCATTATAACACGTTTACTCTGCAGTAAACTTTAATATCCAGTAGATGGTAGTATTGGACTGTATTTGTCCATGTGAATACTGCAACAGGAAGAATGAACATAGAAATATGTGTACTAATTATAGTATAAGTACTGTAGATTGATGCATGCATCTACATGATATATATTCCTTTAAAATTTAAATTTTTAAAAAATTTTGTTTGTTACACAGCACATAGACGAAGACTGCTCCATGCACCTATACCGTGCTGTTCATTTGCTGTGCCGTGTGATGATGATGGTACATTAATACACTGGATTGAATTTGTTCGACTGCTGTGTGCTCCGACACCAAGAGACCCATTACAGAGAGCCACTCCACATAAAGCTGCACCAGTTATCAATATTTAATAGATATTGTATTCTCACACAGCGTCCTCCTTCTCTCTTCTTTTGAAATAATGACAATAATCAAGATGTCAATTCAAATCATTATTTATTTATCAACAGTGGAAGTGTGAGGATGTTGAGACATTGGGGGCTCAGCCCTGAAATCTTTTGGATTTTCACTCATTAACAAAACCTTTGTAAAGTTACTTATTGTATTTTATCATAAAACAGATATAAAATGACAGACACTGTGCACCAGCTAAAGGCTGAAATCAAAAAATAATACAGAAATAAACAGTAGAATTTGAGTCCTCCTTTATTACTTTTTTTATTTTAAGCAACAGAATTAAAACCTTAAAGAAACAAAGTTGATGAAGAAATCCTTTGTGAGACTGCATGCTGCCAGTATTTGGTTCAGTTTTTCAATGTTAGCAGTTCTGCTCTCAGAGCTTCTGCTTCTCTTATTGCATAATGGCCCCATTTAGACTGTGTCTTGTATTTTAGATGCTCATGTTTTCTTCACCTTTCCTGCTCGTTTGGAGCACTCTCCTCCTGCTCTATTCCATACCATAAGAGCTAAATAGTCACTAATGAAGCAACAGCAGAGCTGCAGATGTACCTCAATCAGCATTATATTGTTATTTAATCCCATTGGATTCTGGAGCATTTCCACCTAATGATGTCTGTCGTCACTTCCTCTTTTCCTTTTATTTTAATAACCTCTCTCCTTTTACACTGGTTTGGTCATTGCATTATATTTTTCTATGGTTGAGTTATTTCACACATACTCCTCTGTGTGGTGTCTTCTAATGTCCACCAGATTTCATTAATCCACAGTGAACTTGGATCATCACATTATGCACTGACCTCACTTTGAGTACACACACATGCAAATGTTTCAATAGCACAACAAAAGATAAATGTGGAAATGACACAAAATGCACTCATATAATAGTTAATTGTTTTCTTCTAAAACAACAGTCACACTATTTCCTGTAGAATGATGGAGTCACTGACTTTGTGAAATGTCAGGATTGTTATGGTTACAGCAGTAACACACTGTATGTTTCTTTTACTAAGTTTTAGCATTAAAGGCCATTCTTGATTTTGCATGGACACAGAGCATCTCCCTGTTACCATGGTTACTATCCCTTTTGCATACATGTATGCACAGTTTGAGAGGAGAAAACAGTCGTGACCCTCTGCTTATGAGCTGCGTCTGTGCCTGAAACCAACCAATTTAAATGAACTCTAATTCAGCCAAGAAGAACGATCAAATATCCACCCAGAACTACACAAGAAGCTTGTTGATGGAGACCTAAACCATCAGGTTGAGGCACAGCGTGCTAAAGAAATATTAGTGGGAGTGGATGTGTACTACTGACCCGGAGTGGATTTGAAAAAAAAAAAAAAACTCAAAATAAAGTCAAATTTGTGAACGTAATTCTGTTTGTAAGTCATTAAAGATGAAAGCTGTACAATCATTCCACCCTGGAAAAAGAACAGTTCAAAGAAATCATTAAAACCCAAAATTAGCATCAAATTCACGCCCACGATGAGTGGATGTAAACTTCAGACCTGCACATATATATATAAAACCTGATGAATAATAAAAAAAAAACTTCAACAACTAAAAGAGTACAATTGTGTGTTAATAAGCAAGCAGAAAGTGAGGTTAAGTTTATAACTTATTGTATAGAACAAATAAAATTATAGGTCTCATTTTTTCTCTGACTGAACCACTCATGCTGTCCTCCTCTGTCCATGCCCACAGCCCTGTCACACTCCTCAGTCTTTCCCTCTTTGGCCCACTTCTCATAGCAGACCACGTAGTCACTGACCCATAACCATAAACCGAACGTGCATTTGTAGCTCAGTCCCAGCCAAACGTAGGGACTGTCGGCCTCTTTGGCTTTTTCCTGGACCCATTCCTGCACTTCAGGGTTGGTGATGGAAACTAGTCCGTGGTAGTTGTTGTTACAGTAATCCAAGGCTTCTTCCCAGGTCCTGTTTTCTTTGATCAGGATCACTTTCTCTACTGTAGCAAACACAGAAATTTCAGTTCATTTCAAAGAGGGAACTCTGTGAAGACTTGGTTTACACTAATGTACATCATGCTGAGAGTCGTCTAACAGAAAAAAAATAATTATGAAAAAAAAAACAATATAATGAATCAGTGATTCCAGTGGTGCTCCTGTTGGAGAAACAACTGATACAATTTTTTTTAAATAAAAACTCACCATCATTATAACAGAAGAAGGGTTTTGTCTTGTTACATCCATCAGAGCTCCATCTTCCTGATCTGTTTAACAGAGTCATAGCACATGTGTTGCTGCTTTGTCCATCATTAAATAACTCCATATCCCAGAGTCTGAAAGAGAAATCACTCCCATCTGACCACCTCCAGCTGTCTCTGAACAGGCCGATCCAGGCGTTGAATGGAGACATCTGAGAGTTTCTCAGGTCCTCCATTTCTTTGCCTTCTGCCTGATCAGGTCCGCTGGCCAGGTCAGTGTGATTGTATCTGCAGTAGTTCTGAGCCTGTGTCCAGTTCACAAACAGCTCTATCAAATACAATGTTTTGCTGTCTTTCCTGGTTTCTGTGGAGCAAAAAAAAAAAAAAAAGAAAGAAACATCATCATCTATAATCTGAGGAAATCTACAGACACAGACCGTGTCAGTGAGTTTCTTATTGTGTCTCTAGTTTCTCTCTCTAGTAGTGTGATTACTATCTACATATTCTCACCATTATAGCAGATGAACCATTTAGTTTGTTCACATGCAATATCTGCCCACTTGTCCCTGTTCCTCACACAGTTCCCTGGAGACTCAGAACCATATCTTCCAGACAGATTCCAACTGCTGTTATTTTCAATGTATTTCACTCCTGGCAGAGACCAGTGCCATGTCCTGTTTCCTCCTGTGTTGTTCAGTCCAATCCAGGCTTCTCCTTGATTCTGTGTGGAGTTACAGAGTCTTCTCACGTCCACCATGTCAAACACTTTGGCCAGGTCTGTGTACTTCTCTCTGCAGTATTTCTGTGCTTCTCCCCAGGTCTTCTTTTCTTCAACAAAGTGGTACTCATACAGGCGACACATGAAGAAGCAACACTGACCTACACACACACACACACACACACACACATATATAAAATTATTTATCACATAAATGTGGATCTCTTTGCAGTCATTTAATTTGTAAAAGTATTAAGGTGTTCAATAATACTTTTTACAGCATCTATTAATTGAATCCACATTAATTTTTAGTCCTTTTAGAGTAAAGCAGATCACTCACCCATCAGAATAAACAGAAACAGACTCCACTGCATCTTTGATCTGTCAGATTGAAATTATATCTTATTGCACAACAAAACATTGATTTCAGCATTTCTCTTGTGTTTGATGTTCACTTTATGTAAAAAAGAAAAAAATACAGCTGAATATAAGATGGTAGGAAATATGGATGGGAAGGAAAATCCTGTGAAACAATATGAGCAGAGCAGATATGGACATCATGAAGGAGCTGCTTAAAACCTTTAATGCTCCTCATCATGAAAGATCTTTCATTTGAAGTCCATCAGTAAGAGTTGGAATAATAAATGTTCTCAAGCACTCAAGTAACTATTGATAGAAACTAAAAGAGAGCTCTTTTGGCCAAATCAGGATTTGAATATTAAAATACAAGAGTCAAACTACACCCCCACCCTGACACAATGATCCACTGATGGGAGGAATTTGTATATTTCAGCTATGAATGGGGTCATTTACATTATGAGGAAATGGAAAAAGGAAGGAAAACAGCACACTGTTGAATGTCTGACATGCAAGAATAGGAAGCATCATTCCAACATGTCCAACATGTCTTCCTTATTTGTATTGCATAATAAAGTTAAACATTTTGTTAATGTGTGGGGATGGTGGGTGGGGGGGCTGGAAAGAAGATGCAAATTATGTGTAGAAAGCAGCTCCACAGAGCAGCCGCTCACTGTGAATTCAAACTGCACCTAAAACAGTTTCATTGAGGAAACACGTCTCTGTAGTTACACTAAACTTTCATATAGAAAAGAATCTGACTGTGGGTTTGAGAGCTTCATGTCCACAACATGAAGATTATTGCACACAAACAGATGAAGTGCTCATAAAATATGTTAAGAGATGAATTTATTTAATGTGGAAAATTCAAAAGAGGCACAAACTATGAAGTACCATTGTGTACTGTACAATAATGAGGTACTTTTACAGTATGTGAGTATTTTATTTTCATGCAACCTTGGAAACAGTTTGTGAAATATGATATTTGAAGCTACTTAATCTGTAACTAATCTAATATTTTAGTAAATCATGACTGCAGATTTTTACTTCAATTATGGTTTATTGTGTTCACTTACAGTAACCCCACATTATTTTGTCAAAACACTATAATAATGTGGGGGTTTGAACTGCTAGTGTCATTATGAGTTGCTACTAAAAACACATATTTTATAGCTTGTAAATTTCTCTCTCATTTAGAGAATTACTGCACGTAGCTGTGGGAGAAAATACAAATCATATTAAAAACAACTCATAAATCTAATGAAACATGCAGTGAGCAGAGTGGGTTTTACGTCTTAAACCAGATGAAATTTTTGATCATTTATGTTGTCCTCCTGTTGCAGCAGCTCTGGAAAAATGATTCATTTAGCAGTCAGAATTCACAGAAATAAACTCCACTGCATCGTTCATGTCAGATATATTTGATCTGACTTATAGACAGCTTGGAAACAGCTCTTCTGTGCTGCATGAACAGAGGCTGTCAAGGAAAGATGAGTATAGGAAGGCTGAAACATTTTGTAATTTTTTTTCAGCATTTTTAATAAAGATAAACTCGAAAGTATAACTGAAATACTTTCAACCCTCTCTGCACATTAAAGAAGTTTCTCAGTGTGATGTAGAGGAAAAATGGAGAGAATAAAGTGGAGCAGCTACATGCTCATAAATTAATGTCAGGTCAGTCAAAAACACAGTAAAAGTATACAGCTTATTTGTATTTATGTGTCTTATTTTTCAGTCACTGTGTTTTTTAATACTTTTACATGATGGTTAAATATGAAGATAATCCTTCAAATATTTTCATTTTGTGTGTCTGATTTTGGGCTCTGTGTGTGCTATGATTTGTGTAGTCCTGACAGTAAACCTTTAGTCACAATCAGTCCCAAATGTTAGCATTTGTAGTCTGGATAACTCGGCTGCACTGAAACACTGATCATTTAAAATATTTCAGATTTATATTTGATCAGAAAAATGTTGATAAAATCAAATATTGACATCATGTAAAAAGCAGAGAAACAGAAACACTGTCATAAATACTCAGTAACCTCTGCATATGCACAAACATGAAATGAACAAACTTACATCTGGTTGGTTCTTCTCTCCTCAGTGTGTTCATAAAGACTGCTGTCACATAAATATTACATGCTGTACTCACACAGAGATCTTATTTGCCACAGGTGAGGATTTGAATATGAAAATGTTTTACCAGAATGAGCCAATGTAGAGATCTTTGATGAAAGAGGGATTTAGTTTAAAATCCCCCTTGCTGCTGAAAACAGAACGATAACACTGCACTGTTGACTGAGCAACGAGTCAGAGCAGGAAGTGGAAAGAAAATGGAAACACAGTGGAGTGAAAAAGTATTTGTCAAAGTTAATATTAGACAAAGATAACCCAAGTAAATACAACATGCAGTTATTAAATAATGATTTACTTTATTAAGGGAAAAAAAGTTATTAATTAATGTCCTCTGGTCTGTCACAGAGCTGTTACACATGTGGATGTCACAGTATTAAAATGACTGCTGATGTCACACTTTTGCTGTCACGGACGTTTTCAGGTTCTCACGTGATTCAACCATGTAAACAAATCGGACAGCAAACAGCAGACAGCTCAAAGCTGCTTTTATACTGAATATAAAAAGTGTCAGCTACAGTTATTTAATGGTTCTGCTCAAAGGTGCTCTCTAAATAAATAAAATTAAAGCCCGTTTTAGGCAACAGTACTCAGATATGCTATTCAAACCAAGAAGACCTTCACACCATTACGCCACCTTCAACCTGCACAGTGACTTGTTGTGTCCATAGATCGATTTGGCTTCTAGTCTCAGATTTCAAGTGCATAGATTTTATTACTTATTCAGCTTATTTGCTGTTGTTGTGTCATGTGGAGGAGAGACTTCATCAGGTGGAGAGCAGCTTTAAAAAATAAAAAAAGGAGGTGGTAGCAACTGAGGAGTACACCAGACCCAGTGTAGCAGACAAGAACATGACATTGATTTAAAATAAAAATGAGCTCAGCACAAATAACAACAAAAACTGAAAGCAGAGCCAATCTTGAAGTCCAGCTACACATTATATGCATGTGTTAAGTTTCACACAAATGCTCTCGGGTCATTGCAGCAAACTGTATTTTTGCCAAGTGCGTCTCACTTGAAACCACCTTTTCTTGGGTCCAGCTCCTACATGCGACCAGTTTTTCTGCCACAGCTCCATGGCTCACTCCAGGATTTCATGACACCAACTTTCAATTTCCATTATTGCTTTCTCCCATATCCTGATGTGTACCCGCTCTGCTGTGTATCCCATCTTTTATACAAGGTGTCTAAGGAAGGTTTTGTTCATTCCTTTGATTAAGATGTGGTAGGAGGTAAGAGCTTTACAAAATAAAAGAATGCCAAACAATGTAAAAACATTCAAAAATAATAACAAATAAAAACACAGAAGATTAAAATTTCTTCCTGTTACTGTTATTGCCTGATTTTGTTTTTGAAAAAATGAATAACTTCATGGTGTGATTCAGTGTAAAATCTGTGAACTGGCAATCAACATTTTCACCAGCAAATTGACCCTGTTTGCAGAACCAGGAAACAGACTTTAGCCAAGCCAAGCCAGCTAAGCCAATTTTATTTATAAAGCACTTTAAAAACAGCAAGCACTGACCAAAGTGCTGAACAAGGAAAACAAGACAACAATACACAAGGGAAGTGCAGATAAAAATAAATAAATAAATAAATAAAAATAACATAGGATAAAAGCAACAATAACATACATAGTTTATCATGAATCAAATAATAAAACAGTATAAAATAACTAGGTAAAATAAAATACAAAATAAATACACAACAACTAAAATCAGCATCTCAAACCTGGTCAAAAGCCAGGTGAAATAAGTGGGTCTTAAGAGAGGTTTTAAAAGTTGTCAGTGAAGAGGCCTGTCTAATATGCAATGGGAGCGAGCTCCATAGTTTAGGGGCTACCACTGCAAAGGCTCTGTCCCCCCTAAGCTTCCACTTTGTCCTCCGCGCGTCCAAGAGCAGTTTATCAGCTGATCTGAGCGAGCGGGAAGGGGAGTGTAGATGCAGTAACTCAGAGAGGTACGATGGGGCAAGGCCATTTAAAGACTTAAAAACAAATAAAAGGATTTTAAAATGAACTCTAAAATAAACAGGCAACCAGTGCAATGAAGATAAAACAGGGGTAATGTGCTCCCTCTTACGTGTTCCAGTCAAAAGCCGTGCGGCAGCATTCTGGACCAGCTGAAGACGAGCCAATGAGGACTGGTTTACACCAATATACAAAGAGTTAACAGTAATCCAGCCGGGACGTAACAAAGGCGTGGATTACTGCTTGAAAATGATTTTTTGACAAGATGGTTTTAATCTTGGTGAGCTGTCTCAGGTGAAAGAAACTGGATTTCACCACAGCAGTAATCTGACCCTCCAACCTAAGACTCTCATCCATCTTAACACCCAGATTTGTGACCATGGGTTTTACATACTGGGATAAAGGACCCAGATCAACAGAAGTTGGCACCCCAGTGACGCCCGAACCAAAAACGATCGCCTCCGTCTTATTTTCATTAAAATGCAGGAAGTTCAAAGCCAACCAAGCTTTGACTTCATTGAGACACTTTGTCAAGGTCTGTATGGAGTTTGCATCGCTATGTTTTAGGGGCATGTAAATCTGGGTATCATCGGCGTAACAGTGGAAAGCAATTTTATGCTTTCTGAAAATAGAACCAAGGGGCAACAAATATAGAGAAAACAGCAGTGGTCCAAGAATTGAACCCTGGGGCACGCCATATGACAAAGGAGCACAGGAAGTCATTAAAAATCATTGGCACATGAGCCAATGATTCTTTTTTGACACACCTAGTCAAGATGGCGCCTTTGTTTGGCTTCACCTCTTCCTCTCTACACATGTTTGTCTTTTTTGCATGTTTTGTAAGTGTTATTGTTACCTCTCTGCGGACCTATGATCGCCATTCGCTATTGGCGATCAAATTGACCATGGACAGATTCCAGTTTTATCAAAATGGTCATGTTTTTCCACCACCATTTGAACGGGGCACTGATTCCAGGGCACCACCATTGTTGCCCGGTAGGAACCCGACCCTGTGTTCTAACTCGAGAAGGAGGAAGCGTGGCAAGAGAACTGGCTTTTTCGTAAAACTTCGTCGGATTCAGAAGGATCTGCGAGGTGTGGACTTACCAGAGCTTCATTCTTGGGCCGCGATCAGACAGTTTTATTGGACTCAGAGGGACCGGAGAAATGTGGATTTACCAGCCTTATATTCTTGGAGTGCCGTCAGACAGCTTCGCCTGAGTTTTGCTGGAGAAGGACTGGTCTCCGTGTTTCCCTCCGCTTCCCACTCAGGATTTTATTTGAGGATGTGGAAAGCCAAAGTACACCGCGGCAGAAACCTATCGTTGCTGCGCACTTTATCTCCATCGTCGGGAATGGCCCGACCTCCATCCATCGTCGGGAATAGCCTGACTTCCCCACCTATTCCTCTGGAATTTTCCGCCAAAATGATGGTAATAAATGCTCGTTCAATTACCAACAAGTCATTCATTTTAAATGACTTATTTTGTAGAAAGATGCTGGATTTTATGTTTATTTCGGAGACATGGCAGCGTGAAAATGAAGTCTGTCATCTCTTAGAACTTTGTCCTGCAGACTGTTCTTTTTTATGCTCCCCTCGGACTTCTGGCCGTGGAGGTGGGACTGCTGTTATTTTTAAAAAAACATTTTTATGTCACTCGATACCTGCATACTCCTATAGCTCTTTTGAGATGATCATGACTAAAATTGGTCGGGAAAATCCCCTGTACAGTATCTTAATATACCGACCACCAGGACCTGCTTCGTCTTTTCTCTCTGATTTTCAGGATTTTTTATCCTCTACCATTAAATTGGGGAGAATGATTATTGTCGGAGATTTTAACATTCATATTGATGACTCTTCAGATAGTATTGCTAAAGAATTTCTGAGCATCCTAGACTCATTTAACGTTATTCAATATGTATCTGGACCTACTCATACTGCAGGACATACTTTAGACCTGGTCCTCAGTTATGGTGTAACCTTAGATAATCTAATCATAGATGATGTCAGTTTTAGTGATCACAAAACTATTTCTTTTAACGTTTCTGGAGTGGTGGCCTAGGGGAGAAGAAGAGGGTTCATCACTGAGAGGACCCTGGTTCAAATCCTTGGGGTGGCATCAACCTGAGCAAGCCCACCCCCCCAGGTTGCTCCCCAGGTGCCCTTTGGCTGCCCCCTGCTCCATGCTGTGCTGTGTGTACTACATACTCCATGTGTGTGTGATGGGTTAAATGCAGAGAATGAATTTCACTGCATGTATATGTATGTGACAAATAAAGCTCTTTCTTTCTTTCTTCTTTTACATTAGATTCTTCTTTGAGAGTCGGTACTAAGCGTAGGCGTTTCATAGATGACTCCATTATTGCTAGGTTTTCTTCTATTTTTAACTTTTCATCTATTGGGAAGGAAAACGCTGAACACCTTGTAAATTCTTTAAATGAGCATTGTTTAGCCATTTTGGATCAGGTTGCTCCTTGTAAAATTAGCCATCGGATCGTTGTTCCCCGCTCACTTTGGCTAAATAACCAGATTCGCGGTCTTCGATGTTCCTGTCGGAAAGCAGAGCGACTCTGGAAGGCCACGGATTTGATTGTTCACAAAGAATTCTTTAAAGAACTTCTTAACTCGTATAATGAGGCTGTGAAAGAGGCAAGGTCTTCTTATTTCAACCACCTTATTATATCCAGTAATAATAACCCTAGGGTATTATTTGATACTATTAATAGCATTGTTTCCCCCCCACCTCAACATGCACTAATAGCCTCCAATGATGATTGTGATGTTTTTCTAAAGTATTTGTAAACAAGGTATTGGGCTTAAAATCTGTCTTTTCTGCTAGCCCTTCCTCTTTCGATGATGACTTTCAATGCCCCCTGTCATTTACCTCCTTTTCTTCAATCACGTTGAATGACCTAGCTAGTATAGTGGGTAAGATGAAACCAACATCACCTTCATTAGAAATTGTACCACCATCTGTTCTTATTGGTTCATTTGCCTGTATTGGTCCTTCACTTGTATCTATCATTAACAATTCATTGAGGCATGGCTGTGGTCCCTCTTATTTTAAGCATGCAGAAGTGACTCCTCTACTTAAAAAACCTAACCTTGATTCCAGTTCTCCCAGTAATTATCGACCTATCTCAAAATTACCTTTTATGAGTAAACTTTTAGAAAAGGTTGTTGAGAATCAATTAAGACCTTACTTATGTACATTAAAGTTTTTTGATCCTCTTCAATCTGGTTTTCAGCAAAAGCATTCTACTGAGACTGCTCTTTTGAAAGTCTATAATGATCTCCTGATGGCATCTGATGCAGGACTTTGCTCTGTCCCTGTGTTACTTGACCTCAGTGCTGCTTTTGACACCGTTGACCATCTTATTCTTATAAATAGGCTAAAAACCTGGGCGGGTATCTCTAGCACAGCTTTAAATTGGTTTACCGTTAAAGCGGGTACATTCAGTTCTAGTGCGGCTTCCCTACCCTGTGGGGTTCCTCAAGGCTCCATATTGGGTCCTTTACTGTTTTTTTTAATATATGTCCGTCCCCTAGCAAGTATCATTCAGTCCTGCTCTGGGATCTCTTACCATTTTTATGCTGATGACATCCAACTGTACTTGTCTTTTAAACCTCACCAGTTAGATAGGTTGTCTATCCTGGTTGACTGTTTATCCCAGATCAGTGCTTGGCTCTCTAGCAACTCTCTTGTATTAAATCCCAATAAGACCGAGACTTTGATCATAGCTCCTCCTGATATTTACCCTAGTATCACCCAGGCGATTGCTTCCTCGTATTCACCTGCAAAGACTGCAGTTCGGAATCTCGGAGTATTATTTGAGTCCTCCTTGGGATTTGACTCACATATAAGATCTATTGCGCGCTCTTGTTTTTTTCATCTTCGTAATATTTCTAAACTGAGAACCATAGTTTCCCCTTCTGATCTGGAAAAGATTGTCCATGCATTTGTGTCATCACGCTTAGACTACTGTAATGCCCTCTTTACCAGCTTAAATAAATCATCTGTATCCAGGCTTCAAATGATACAAAATGCAGCTGCTAGACTTCTAACTCATTCTAGCAAACGAACACACATTACTCCTATTCTGTTCTCTTAACATTGGCTTCCGGTTAATTTTAGAATTCAATTTAAGATCCTTCTGCTGACATATAAAGCTTTAAATGGACAAGTCCCTGACTATTTATCCCAGTTACTGGTTAAATACATCCCTGCGTGGTGCCTTTGATCAGTAGATCAAAACATCTTAATTCCCCCACGTACAAGATTAAGGACTAGAGGCGACAGATCTTTTCAAGCTATAGCTCCCAAGCTCTGGAACAACTTGCCCCTCGAACTTCACCTAGCTGACTCCGTCATTTCTTTTAAAAAACAGTTGAAAACTTTTTTATTCAACCAAGCTTTTCATCAATTACTCTCATTGTAATTTTTTTAATCTGTTGTTTTACTGCTCTTTCTTTTGTAATGCAAAGGTGTAATTAATTTTTTACATTGACTGTTTGTTCAGCGCTTTGTGACTTTTCTTGTCTGTGAAAGGCGCTCTATAAATAAACTTTACCTTACCTTTTACCTAGGAAGATTTAAAATCATTTAAGCAGACAGTAAAAGTTCTCTGGGTGAAGTAGGACCTAAACCACTCTAGCGCTGTGCCCTGAACACCTATACACTGCTCGAGACGAGATATTAAAATATTGTGGTCCACTGTATCAAAAGCAGCTGTCAGATCTAAAAGAAGTAAAATCACACAGTCACCCACATCTGTGGCCAGGAAAATGTCATTAAAAACCCTTAGCAAGGCAGACTCAGTGCTATGAAGAGGCTTGAAGCCAGACTGAAAGACCTCAAGGATATCATTTTCGCCTAAAAAGGCTTTCACCTGGCTATACACAACCCTTTCCAGAATTTTAGAAAGAAATGGAAGCCTCGAAATGGGCCTAAAATTAGACAGCACAGTGGAATCCAGTCCAGGTTTTTTAATCAATGGTAACACTGTCGCATGCTTAAAAGTATCAGGAACCGCACCAGAGGACAGGCTGCTGTTAATAAGGGCAAGAACAGCTGGGCCTAATACAGGAAAAACCTCTTTAAAAAATTGAGGAGGGATAACATCAACCGGGGAGCCTGAGAACTTCAGGTGACCGACAGTCTCATTTAAAAAAGACAAAGTGACAGGCTCAAACTGGTACAATGCAGCAGAGCAAGGAACAGAGACTGATGGGTCAGAAGTAGGAGGTGGAATGAGAGCCCTAACATTTTCCACTTTTGCCACAAAGAAATCTCGAAATTTTTCACAAGCCTCAGGTGAAGGCTCAGCACCGGTGGATTGAGGGACATTCAAAACAGAGTCAATAATGTCAAATAATACACGGGGCTTGTGACTATTTGCCACAATAATATTTGACAAATACTCTCGTTTAGCATCTTTCACGGTTGCCTGATAGTGACACCAACAGTCCTTTAATATTTCAAAAGATGCCTGCAGCTTGTCCTTTTTCCATTTTCGCTCAGCCTTTCGGCATTCACGTCTGACAGCACGAGTTGTGTCGTTCAACCAGGGCTCGACTTTAGTTCTGGGCCTCCTGGGCTTTACTGGAGCCACTGTATCTAAAACAGACTGGCAGACGGAATAAAACCAGGTAGTGAGCACCTCTGTATTAGAGGACTCAGGAATGCCACCATTCAAATCAAAAAGAGCAGAGAAACGTGCAGCAGTAGACGAGTTAAAGACACGACAGCGTTGCGACAGAGCGCGAGGTTTAACAATCTTACAGGTAAGATCAAATAACACAGGCATGTGGTCTGAAAACACTGCGTCACAAACTGACAGGTTACAAATAGACAAACCATACGTTAAAACTAGATCCAAAGTGTGTCCACATTTTTGAGTGGGGCCCGACAGCCACTGAGTAAAATTAAACGAGTCAATTAAATTTAAAAAGTCCTTAACCATCGGCTTATCGGGACAGCACACATGTATATTAAAATCTCCAATAAAAAGGGCTTGGTCGTATTTAGGCAAAAATTCAGCTAATATTTCAGAGAAATCATTTATAAAATCCTTGTTGTATTTATGTTGCCTGTAGATAACAGCACACAGCACTGGGTGAGAGCGACCCAGCTCAAATAGACTCACTTCAAAGTTTGAATATGAGGATGGAGGAGACAGCGGTTTACATTTAAACACACTCCGAAAGAGAGTTGCTATTCCTCCTCCACGGCCTGATGTCCGTGGGGAGTTAAAATAGCCACAGTCAGGCGGTAAAAGCTCCGAAAAAACGCTGGACTCACCAGCTTTCACCCAGGTCTCGGTCACACAGAGGAAGTCCAGTGGTTTAGAGATTAAAAAGTCCTTAAGAATAAAAGTTTTGTTTGCAAGGGATCTGGCATTCACCAGACCAAACCTAACAGGAGAGGGTGGGACCGGGGCGCCGACACTGTAGACATCCCAGCGGAGAAACCGCAGATTTCCCGGATTCACACCAAGCTGCCTGGAACGGGGAGAGAGGGGGCGACGAGGCCGTGGTAGCTGGAACAAACCCTCCGAACCAACGACAGGCACCAACCAGGTGTAGGCAGGTTCCCTTAAGCAGGAGGAAGGAGAACGGGCATAGACCACTCCATGGGCAAAACGAGACCCTATTTCTTCAGTAGGCCCAGTATGATGTACTAATAAGCAGGCCTTTAGCCATACCAGTCTGCCACTACGTCTTCCACGGGAACGATGGCGTTTTCTCCTGGGAGGTAGAGCCTGAGTTCGGCAGAGGTAGTCCGGGATCTCTGACAGAAATGGAGGTAAGGGTTTATGGTCACCATGAAAAGAGCTCACTTCTGCCCAGAGTCGAAGATCTAGGAGCTTTTGACGATCGTAAACTAGCAGGGCACTAACGTAGGCACTTTGGGTAACAAGCCTCGATAGTAGTACAAACACAAGCAGGGCAGGTAGTGACAGATGGCAAGCCAAGCATACTGGCGCCATCTTGACGGCAAGTCAGAGGTCGTCAAGCCGTCGATTAAACAGAGAAGCTGCTTTGAATGCAGCAGTAAGTGTCTAAAACTAGATGCTGCAGTGAAATATGACAGAGAGTTCCTTTGTGTTATTGTGATACATGCTTCATTCATCTGTTTACCTCTGCTTAGTCTGACTCTTAGAGATTTATTTCAGTATTGTTAGCAGTTCAGTCTGCTGTGTAACATGGACTTGCCTGCTTCTTGTAATAATTAAGATGACAATAAAACAACAATAATCATTTTGGTGTCACAGTAAAGTCATATAATTGAACGTTTCCACACAAAAACACTAAAATATACAAACATAAACCAATAAATAAAAAAACCTCTCCTTGAAAGTGTCCCTTTTACTGTATTACCAGAGCTGCTTGGTCTGAAAGACAGACAGTGGACAGAGTGTGCACTCCTGTCTCTGAAAGATCTCTGAAAGAAAATCAAAGGAGCTTCTCATATACTACATGTAGTAACAATCAACAGCTTGATAGCTGCAGAAATGTCATTATAACATGTTTACTCTGCAGTAAACGTTTATCTCCACTAGATGGTGGTATTGGACTCTTTGTCAACGTGAATACTGCAACAGGAATAAACACAGAAAGGATCAGCATAGAAATATGTGTATTAATTATAATATAACTTCTGTAGATTGATGCATGCACCTACATAATATAGATTCTTTGAATATGATTCTTATTTATTTTGCAGATGGCACAAAGACAAAGACTGCTCTGTGCTGTTCATTGCTGTACGATGATGGCACAATGCAGGGTTCTAGCCAGAGAATTTTCATCCTGGCATGCACAAAAATATGTGTACCATATTTAAGTTAAGCTCTCTGCCTATTTATTTATTTTTTAAATTATTTACTTTTCTAAAAGGATTCAGGAGATTTTGGGTTAACCGTATTAGAAATACATTGTAATGCTTTTACTATGTATTTATTTAACTTTCTTTGTATTTACTCTGCACGTTCAACAATTAAGAAAAGGCTCACATTTTTCACATTTCTTCCAATAGTAACAAATATCTTTCATGAACCTGTTTTATTTTACTACCAATTTCGCAGGCCCTGATTGCACTTTTAAAGAAACTGTTTTAATTTGGCCAACCAAATATAATAAATACAATATTTTACAGCAGTCTGTTCTCCACTGAACGTGTGAGAGTTTAATGCAATCTTTACTATTTAAGAAGCTCTGTAGAGAAAAAGGTTTTAACTTGATGTGTTTAAAATATAACTAGTCTCATCCTGGACCTTCTGGGACTCTCATCTTCAGTCCTGTTATCAGTACTAATATTAGTTATTAATAACTAAATACATAAGATGTTCTGCGTGTAAACTATACACTTGTCTAATTAGTTTATTTTATTACATATTACAGGTATTGCACTGTGCCGCGTGTGTGCAAATAACCACTTTTATCTTCTTTTTCTTTTGACTCATTGCCAGATTAGGAGGAGCAGGTCTAACGGAGCTAAAATACCTGAACTGGTGTTCATAGTGTGTCTGACACACAGTGACATAGTTATTAAATCATCAGCTAACAATACATATACATTTACCTCATTTTGATTTTTCTGCTTTTTACAAGGGGGTGTTGTGGACCAACAATGAAAAATTGTTTGTCCTCTTCTCATTTTTTTTGAACTACACCTCCTCCCCAGCAGCTGCTTCACCAAGCAAACGGTGAACGCCGCCGCTTGGTAGAGAAAGCGGGTTGGGTGATACCAAGTTTGTGTGGGGAGAGGGGGGGTTACATTACCAAATGATTAAACATGCTAGTATTTTACCCAAAATTGATAATGAATAAAGAAAATTAACATGTTATTCATGTAAGATGTTTTTGTAAATTGAAATTATGTGACTTTATTGGGGGGTTATAGTGATTGGATCAGATTATCCAATCATAACCCCCCCTATCCCCCCCGCAAATTACGCGCATGCCAAGAAGTAGTGTAGGTAGTAGCATACACCTGAAGCTCAGTATTTATTTGGATTGACAGACACAGAGGATCAACATTGCTTCAAATGTTTTATTATTAACTGTGATTTTACATGGTTTTGTGAGAGGATTTGCAATTCCAGCTTAAGATATGACTGCTGTGTTATGGTGCATTGGTTTGTAGTATCTGCTAAGCATTAAAGACCACAATTATTGCAACATCACAATTTTAAATGAATAAATACAGCAAAGTTACAAAGAAAATAAAAACATTAACAGAATATAAGAGCAAATAAAACAACCAAAGTAACCCTGTCATCTGGCATTCAGCAATAAAAGTGTAATAATGAAATAATGCAGCAATAATGAAGAAAGTAATTATAATATGACTGAATCAGGAAGTTGAAACGATGAAACATTTTTACTTTAGTGAAGATGTTTCCTCGATATCCTGATATCTTCTGTTAGTGTTGCTGTTCTGCTGTCGTCTGATGCTGTTACAAAAAAAAAAAAAAAAAAAAAGCCCAGAGACGCACAATACAAAACAACACAATCAGAGAAGTTCACTCCACAGTGAAGTCATGACTCTTATTGCTTAGAACAAATAAAATTATAGGTCTCATTTTCTCTCTGACTGAACCACTCATGCTGTCCTCCTCTGTCCATGCCCACAGCCCTGTCACACTCCTCAGTCTTTCCCTCTCTGGCCCACTTCTCATAGCAGACTAACTTGTCACTGACCCAGAACCACAGATCCAGAGTGCAGGTGTAGCGCAGTCCCAGCCAGACAAAAGGACTCGAGGCATTCTGGGCTTTCTCCTGGACCCGTTCTTGCTCCTGAGGGTCAGTGATGGAGACCAGGTCCCTGTGAGTCTTTCTGCAGTAATCCAAGGCCTGCTCCCAGGTCTTGTTTTCTTTAATCAGGATAAATTTATCTGCAATAAACAAACAAAAAAAGATTATTTCAATTAGTCACCAGTGTTTGAAATTTCAGTGCAAACATCAAAACTTGTTAGACTCTCTCCAGTACATTTATTTTGTACCCCCCCCCCAAAAAAAAAACAAAACAAAAAAACAACTACAAATCTTTGTGTGTCTCTCTGTCCTCAGCAGAAAGGATTTTAGTAACACACTTTCTACAGAAAGAGCCCAACTTCCTCAAATGTTTGTGATATTTATTTTTTTCTCAGAAACTGACAATTATCAAAGATTTGTTGCTACATTTGCAGCCTTTAAAGAACTGTTTTTAATCTAATTTGAAAGTTGTCTCACTGCCATTTAAAGTGGTTCAACTGTCAAATGTATTCATGTTTCAGAGAAATCCAACAGATATGCAGATGTTTGTGACTGAGATATACACAGTATGTTCAGCTGGATCCTCTCAGTGATTCTAGTGGTGATAAATCTTTATAAAAGCTCACCATCATAACAGAAGAAGGGTTTTGTCTTGTTACATCCATCAGAGCTCCATCTTCCTGATCTGTTTAAAAGAGTCATAGCACATGTGCTGCTGCTTTGTCCATCATTAAATAACTCCATATCCCAGAGTCTGAAAGAGAAATCACTCCCATCTGACCACCTCCAGCTGTCTCTGAACAGGCCGATCCAGGCGCTGAATGGACCCTGAAATTTTACCAGGTTCTCCATTTCTTTGCCTTCTGCCTGATCAGGTCCGCTGGCCAGGTCAGTGTGATTGTATCTGCAGTAGTTCTGAGCCCGTGTCCAGTTCATAAACTCCTTTATCAAATACAATGTTTTGCTGTCTTTCCTGGTTTCTGTGGAGCAAAAAAAAAAAAAAGAAAGAAACATCATCATCTATAATCTGAGGAAATCTACAGACACAGACCGTGTCAGTGAGTTTCTTATTGTGTCTCTAGTTTCTCTCTCTAGTAGTGTGATTACTGTCTACATATTCTCACCATCATAGCAGATGAACCACATAGTTTTATTACATGTAACATCTGCCCACTTGTGCCTTTGCCTCCCACAGTTCCCTGGAGACTCAGAACCATATCTTCCAGACAGATTCCAACTGCTGTTATTCTCAGTGTATTTCACTCCTGGCAGAGACCAGTGCCACGTCCTGTTTCCTCCTGTGTTGTTCAGTCCAATCCAGGCTTCTCCTTGATTCTGTGTGGAGTTACAGAGTCTTCTCACGTCCACCATGTCAAACACTTTGGCCAGGTCTGTGTACTTCTCTCTGCAGTATTTCTGTGCTTCTCCCCAGGTCTTCTGTTCTTCAACAAAGTGGTACTCATACAGGTGACACATGAAGAAGAAACACTGACCTACACACACACACACACACACACACACACACACACACACACACACACACACACACACACACACACACACACACACACACACACACACACACACACTCACAGTTTAATACCTGATAAATGCAAGAAACCATCAATCTATCAAGTTTATGGGTTAAACCTTTACTACATAAATGTAGATCAGTTTGCAGTCATTTAATTTGTAAAAGTATTAAGGTGTTCAATAATACTTTTTACTAAAAATGATTAATTGAATCCACATTAATTTTTAGTCCTTTTAGAGTAAAGCAGATCACTCACCCATCAGAATAAACAGAAACAGACTCCACTGCATCTTTGATCTGTCAGATTCAAATTATATCTTATTGCACAACGAAACATTGATTTCAGCATCTCTCTTGTGTTTGATGTTCACTTTATGTCAAAAAAGAAAAAATACAGCTGAATATAAGATGGTAGGAAATATGGATGGGAAGGAAAATCCTGTGAAACAATATGAGCAGAGCAGATATGGACATCATGAAGGAGCTGCTTAAAACCTTTAATGCTCCTCATCATGAAAGATCTTTCATTTGAAGTCCATCAGTAAGAGTTGGAATAATAAATGTTCTCAAGCACTCAAGTAACTATTGATAGAAACTAAAAAAGGGCTCTTTTGGCCAAATCAGGATTTGAATATTAAAATACAAGAGTCAAACTACACCCCCACCCTGACACAATGATCCACTGATGGGAGGAATTTGTATATTTCAGCTATGAAAGGGGTCATTTACATTATGAGGAAAAAGGAAAGAAATCATTGCACTGTAGGAAGCATCATTCCAACATGTAAATATGTCTTCTTAACTATCTAATTTTTTTTCAGACTTTGGATGTCTGTCTGCTCCATACAAAATATCCCAATTTAAAGCAAAGACAGATCAACTAATTGTGTTTCATGTTATTCTGCTCAGTTTCAACAACACAGCACAGCTTAAAAACACTGCTTATGACCAGAGATTTCATTTACGCTACATGAGAGCGCATTCACCTCCAAAACACAGTGAATGCCAAGGAGACTGAGGCTTGAGAAAGTCTGGTGTTTATTTCTTTCCAGAAGTTTTCTATTGGTGGACAGAGGCAGAATGCATGGAGGTGATCATCAGTTGTGTTAAGTGTACAGTGTGCGCAACCATCTCAGTTCCTTAACAAGTGAAAAAATATATATATATATTCCACACTGTCAAGTGCTTCTAATTTCTGCCTTATGCAGGTAGGCAACAGTAAAGTAAAATAAAGTAATAACTTGGTAACAGCTCTTCTGTGCTCCATGAACAGCGGCTGTCAAAGAAAGATGAGTATAGGAAGTTCAAAATACTGACATCATGTACAAAGCAGAGAGAGAAATACTGTCATAAAACCTCAGTAACTTCATCATCCTCACTCCACCTCTACATATGCACAACCATGAAATGATAAAACAGGTTAAACTTACATCTGGTTGGCTCTTCTCTCCTCAGTGTGTTCATAAAGACTGCTGTCACATAAATATTACATGCTGTGCTCACACAGATCTTATGTGCCACAGGTTAAAATTTGAATATGAAAATGTTCTGCCAGAGTGAGCCAATGTGGAGATCTTTGGTGAAAGAGGGATTTTATTCAGAATCCTTGTTGCTGATGAAAACAGAACGATAACACTGCACCTTTGACTGAGCAACGAGTCAGAGCAGGAAGTGGAAAGCAAAGGGAAACACAGTGGGGGTGAAAAAGTATTTGACAAAACTGATATTAGACAAAGATAACCCAAGTAAATACAACATGCAGTTATTAAATAATGATTTAAATTATTAAGGGGAAACAGTTATCCAAACCTACACGGTCCTGTGTGAAAAACTAATAACTGATAGTTCCTCCGTTGGCAGTAAGAACTGTGATGTAGTGTTTGTGAGAACTGCCAATGAGTCTTTCACATCTCAGTGGAGGACGTTTGGCCAACTTTTCTTTGTGGATTTGTTGCCATAGCATCTCAACCTGATTTCAGTCTGGAT
Organism: Archocentrus centrarchus; assembly: GCF_007364275.1. Classification (NCBI taxonomy): domain Eukaryota; kingdom Metazoa; phylum Chordata; class Actinopteri; order Cichliformes; family Cichlidae; genus Archocentrus; species Archocentrus centrarchus. The sequence continues at coordinate 16,893,472 of NC_044363.1, forward strand.
TTTCACTTTATGCCACTCCAAAACCTTCAATATTCTTTCTTTTTTTTTTTTTTCTAGCAGTTCAGAGGTGGACTTGCCAGTGTGTTTTGGCTCATTGTCCTGCTGCATAACCCAAGTGCTCTTGAGTTTCAGGCCGTGAACTAATGGATGGAAAGTCTACATCAGGACTTTCTGGTAGATCTGAGTACATCAATTACAGCAAGTTATACTAAATCAGCAAAAATAAAGTCAGTGCTTGAGCCAGGTAACCCCAAAGTGAGGAAGCATACAGCCAAGAGGGAAATCAGGAACTATGGGAATCACGGAGCGGAGAGGCACACAAGTTTGAGGGAGAATCCGATAAAGGACAACGGGAGACTCAGACAATAAATAAACACCCTAAACAAACCAGGTAATGAGGGGAGAGGAAACAGGTGAGAAACACAGCGATAACAAATTAGGAATAAAGAGACAAGGAAAGTTAAACTCAGTGCAAGGCACATGAGACACCACTATCAAAATAATACACAAACTAACACCAAGACACAGACTCAAACATCTGAACCTGACACAGAGACAAAAGGTGAACAAACACAGAGACAAGACGAAGACAGCATGGACACGAAAGGGAACTAACACCATCTAAAGGTGACAGACACAGAGGATCATGTTACAACTTCAAATGTTTTATTTAAAAACTGATTTTACATGGTTTTGTGAAAGGATTTGCAATTCCAGCTTAAGATATGACTGCTGTGTTATGGTGCATTGGTTTCTAGTATCTGCTAAGCATTAAAGACCACAATTATTGCAACATCACCAATTTGTAAATGAATAAATACAACAAAGTTGCAAAGAAAATAAAAACATTTACAGATTTACATATAAGAGCAAATAAAACAACCAAAGTAACCCTGTTATCTGGCATTCAGCAATAAAAGTGTAATAATGAAATAATGCAGCAATAATGAAGAAAGTAATTATAATATGACTGAATCAGGAAGTTGAAACGATGAAACATTTTTACTTTAGTGAAGATGTTTCCTCGATATCCTGATATCTTCTGTTAGTGTTGCTGTTCTGCTGTCGTCTGATGCTGTTACAAAAAAAAACCAAAAAAAACCCAGAGACGCACAATACAAAACAACACAATCAGAGAAGTTCACTCCACAGTTAAATCATGACTCTTATTGCTTAGAACAAATAAAATTATAGGTCTCATTTTCTCTCTGACTGAACCACTCATGCTGTCCTCCTCTGTCCATGCCCACAGCCCTGTCACACTCCTCAGTCTTTCCCTCTCTGGCCCACTTCTCATAGCAGACTAACTTGTCACTGACCCAGAACCACAGATCCAGAGTGCAGGTGTAGCGCAGTCCCAGCCAGACAAAAGGACTCGAGGCATTCTGGACTTTCTCCTGGACCCATCCTTGCTCCTGAGGGTCAGTGATGGAGACCAGGTCCCTGTGAATCCTTCTGCAGTAATCCAAGGCCTGCTCCCAGGTCTTGTTTTCTTTAATCAGGATAAATTTATCTGCAATAAACAAACAAACAAAAAAAAACATTATTTCAATTAGTTACCAGTGGGAACAAAATGACAAAACAACACACATATGGTGAAAGGAACATTTATTTTAGAAAAATATTACAGATGCATTATATCACTTTTTTAAACATTACAAAATACACATTCTAACTTTAAAAACCATTAGGCTGTTTTTAACCTCACTGAGACGTGGGATGGGCATCATGTACAAACTATACAGAAATCACCAAAAATAGTCGCTCGCCCTCTAAAAGGTTAAAGTGGTTCAGCTGTCAAATGTATTCATGTTTAAGAGAAATCCAGCAGATATGAAAACACACAGTATGTTCAGCTGGATCCTCTCAGTGAGACTAGTGGTGATAAATCTTTGTAAAAGCTCACCATCATAACAGAAGAAGGGTTTTGTCTTGTCACACCCATCAGAGCTCCATCTTCCTGATCTGTTTAACAGAGCACATGTGCTGCTGCTTTGTCCATCATTAAATAACTCCATATCCCAGAATCTGAAAGAGAAATCACTCCCATCTGACCACCTCCAGCTGTCTCTGAACAGGCCGATCCAGGCGTTATTCACTCCTTTATAGTTCTTCACACTCTTGAGTTCTTCCCCATCTACCTGATCAAGTCCGCTGGCCAGGTCAGTGTGATGGTGTCTGCAGTAGTTCTGAGCCTGTGTCCAGTTCACAAACATTTCAATCAAATGGAATGTTTTATTGCCTTTCCTCATTTCTGTGAAACCAGCAGGGAAAAAAAAAAACACATCCATCAATAGTTTGTCTCCTAAAACTCTCATTCTTTTAAAACCCTTTCATGCACAGTGGTCACTACAGTGGACAGGATCAGTCAGTGATAGCGTTAGTGTCAGTGGATCTGAGGATGCAACATCACTTTCTGTTATTGGTTTGTTAAATACATATTTCTCTGGTTCAAACATCAAACACATGGTGTCCAGCTGAGTTGACATGTTTGTATCTCCAAGAAAAATAGGTTCATAAACAAAATTTCAGTTGCATTGTTTTTTTTTTTCATGCCTAAAGAGGAATAAAAAATCTTGACTGAGATTCTCATAATTCATGCATGAAAGGGCTAATTCAGAATCACTTCATTATAATTTATATTATGATATTGTAATAACACCTTATAGCCCACCATCATAGCAGATGAACCACAAAGTGTCACTACAACGGACATCTGCCAGCTTTTCTCTTTTCTTCACACAGTTCTCAGGGTAATTTCTATCATTTGGTTCAGACAGATTCCAGCTGCTGTTATTTTCAATGTATTTCACTCCTGGCAGAGACCAGTGCCACATCTTGTTTCCTCCTGTGTTGTTCAGTCCAATCCAGGCTTCTCCTTGATTCTGTGTGGAGTTACAGAGTCTTCTCACGTCCACCATGTCAAACACTTTGGCCAGGTCTGTGTACTTCTCTCTGCAGTATTTCTGTGCTTCTCCCCAGGTCTTCTTTTCTTCAACAAAGTGGTACTCATACAGGCGACACATACAGGAGCAACATTGACCTAAAATACAAACATATGATACACATAAGTTTCTGATAGGAGAAAGCATCTGATGAGCAATTCAAACTTTACAGGTTAAAACTCTGTCACACAGTTGATGCTCTGAGTGTAATGATTTTGTTCATGTTTTATGAATCCTGATTAACGTTTTCATAGAAAAACACATAAACAAACCAAAATGCTTAAGGACAGGTAAAATGTTTAACTTACCAATCAGAATAAGCAGAAATGGTATCCACCGCATCTTTGCACTGTCCAATGAAACTGAAAACAATCATTATAACAGCTTGTGTTTTTACATACAGGTCATGTATGACGTGACATATTTAAAATAAATTTGCATAAGTCAATTTCAGATCTCAAAAGAGCTCAAGTCGGTGTAATCAGTAACAGCGTTTCTTGCAAACTGCATGGACAAACAAAACTGTCAGTGTTTTTGCAGTGACACCTGATTTCATTGTCTGTCTCCTCCTTTCATGCTGCATAAACCCGTCTTTTATGGAAGAAAAAATGTCAGCATTATTTCTATGTAACAGCTGTTCAACCACATCCCAGAGCTGTTCTAAAAGTAAGTAATGGCCATAAAAGGATGTCCTACTCAGATATCTTGTGTTATTCAAATCAAGAAAAGCATCTGCATGTGTGCCAACAGGAGCCTGAACAGCTGACACAGGATTGTGTCCATGAATTCCTGCTGTTCAAAGCTTAACTCATTAGCAGTAACTTTCATTTATCAGACTAGGCTAGCTGTTCCCACTTCAGCCTAAGATTTCTGTTCTTTCCTAACATTAATGGGAGCTGATGATGATCTGCCTCATGGGTCGACATGTTGTGCACAGTTCAGCTCAAGTCTAAAAGATAATCTTAGCTTTTCTGTCTGCTGCAACCATTCTGACTGTTATCTACTGTCCACGTTCATCAACAAGGAATGCCAGTCTGCATTCCTGCTGCTCATGTTTTTGTTCTTTGAAGTAATCTGTATAAACTTTGAGAGCAAAAAATCCATAAGTTGCTCTTCGTTAAGCTGTCTACTATTTGTTAGCTTGTCTCTTAGAGATGTAGATTTCAGTCTTCATAAGAGTGTTAGCTTCACCTGGTAGCTTACAGTGTAACACAGAGTTTCCTGCTTGTTCCTTATTCTGTAATTAGTAATTAGCTGTAGTAATGCTCAGACACTCACAGTGTTATTGTGAGCCAAAAACCTTTTTTTGTCCACCTTTGAGTTCCTGTGCTGATGACACTGACTATGAACTTACTAAAAATACAACATTTAAGCTGCACTTCTGCATTCCAACAAACATGTAATGACATTAAAGATTTAAACTTACATGAGCTCAATTCTTCTCTTCTTGCTTTACTTTAATGTTTCTCCTCAGTGTGTTCATGAAGAGTTCTGTCAAAGAAATATTGTTTGCTATACTAACATAGAGATATCTGTGTGCACGGGTCAGAATTTTAATATTAAAATACAGAAGTATCAAATGTCTCTGACTCCCACGATGATAGAGAGAGTTTCTGTAAAAGTTATGTGAAATTAATTTACATCATGCAGTGAAAATAGGAATACAAACATGTCACTGTTGACTGTCCAAGGAGAAAACCATGAAGTGTCCTTAAAAAACCTGCAGGAAATATGTCCATTTTTTTTTTTGGTACTTACAGCTGACTGTACTGAGCAGAAAACGTCTTTTACGTGCAGTTTAAGTGTCTGTTAAAAAGGAAAAAAAAGTGGTGGGTGGAGCCCAACTACCACTTTAATCATACTCTGGATCTTGTCCTGACATATGGCATAGAAACTGAAGACTTAACAGTATTCCCTGAAAGCCCCCTCCTGTCTGATCATTTCTTAGTACCATTTACATTTACTTTAATGGATTACACAGCAGTGGGGAAAAAGTTTTATTACAGTAGAAGTCTTTCTGAAAGTGCTGTAACTAAGTTTAAGGATCTAATTCCTTCATTATGCTCTTCAGTGCCAACACAGTGCAGAGCAGCTACCTAAACTCTGCTCCCAGTGAGGTCGATTATCTCGTCAATAGTTTTACATCCTCACTGCGTATAACTTTGGATACTGTGGCTCCTCTGAAAAGGAAAGCTTCAAATCAGAAGTGCCTGACAGCTTAAAGCAGATAACCTGAAAGCTGGAGAGGGAATGGCGTCTCACTAAATTAGAAGATGCTCATTTAGCCTGGAAAAAGAGTTTGTTGCTCTATAAAAAAGCCCTCCGTAAAGCTAGGACATCTTACTACTCATCATTAATTGAAGAAAATAAGAACAACCCCAGGTTTGTTTTCAGCACTGTAGCCAGGCTGACAAAGAGTCAGAGCTCTGTAGAGCCGAGTATTCCTTTCACTTTAACTAGTAGTGACTTCATGGATTTCTTTACAAATAAAATTTAAGACTTTAGAGAAAAATATTCATAAGCTCTCACAGACATATATTTGTCTTCAACTACTTTCAGTACTGTTGTTATTTACTTAGACTCTCTCTCTCTCTCTCTTTTTATATGTGTGACAAAGAAGTGAATAAAAGCTGGTTAGCATCAGTTGGAGCGTGGCTTTATTCTGCACCGAACAAAAAACCTTTGGTAGCAGTTACACTGAAAAACGTCGCCTGTTATCGAGTGAGTAGTTGCAGCCCTGGACTGGACACTTTGAGGATGGCAGCTGGTTCTTCAGCTTACCTGTTTCCACATCATCTGGACATCCGAACTGCAGTGGTCCACTCTGGTTGAATTAAAGGGAACCAAGGAAACAATTTGGAGCAGTGCAGTTTGCATTGAATCACAGCACCCATCAGGTCAGACTGTTTTGAGTTTTGGGGAAAAGGGGCAAAGCTACTGTAATATTGTGCTCTACAGCTGTTGTAAATTCATTGAAGGTTGTTACTGTGTGTGTTAATGTTTGACATTTGAAATAGCATACTGTGGTTAGGTTTTCTTTCATCGTTCTGAAGCTGTTGGTTTAAACCACTGTTGCAATGGAGCAGAGTGCATCAGAAACGCGTGTCTTGGAGCAAATACTAGTAGCTCTAAAAGATGAAAAGGCACAGGTAGAAAGGAAATTAGAAACTGAACTGCAGGAAGCAGAAAGACAAGAAGTTGAGATTCGCATAGGCGTAATTCAAGCAGACCTTGAAATACATAAAATATGGCTGCCTCAGCTACCATCTCAAGCTGAGACAGAGGTGAGACGCTCAGAGCGTCAAAGACAACCAACAGAAAAGATGCACGAGTTTAACCGGATGGCGATAACAAACAAAGAAATGAAGTTTATGTCAACGTATGTAAACTTTAAGGCGGAAATTTTACTAACTAGGTTGAAACTTGAAGAAGAATGCTCAAAAGTAGAATTAACTGAAATGATCAAGTCAGTGGGAAAATGTGAGTCAGACTTGCAGCAGGATTATGAGACTTTACGTGCACTGACTACACCATCTCAAAATATGAGAAGAATGATGGACAGCTGCACTTCAGTTGGGTGACACGGGTGTATCAACAATAACGTTAAAAGTTGCTTGATTTAACACAGGAACATGTGTAGTAATTACTAGTGCTGCTGCATTTTGATGTCCACACCTACAGCTTCACAGAACAAAACTGTCAATTTACAACATGTAACTCCATATGCATGATCATGAGGTAAGTTTTTATATGCTTTGAATGACAAGCTATTCAGGTATGTTTATACCTATATATGGTCATGAAACACGAAATGTTACAATGATAGATTTTAACTATTAACCAAAACAAAAAGCAACTCAGTTGATAAACCTCATATTTTTTCATAAAAATACAAAAGGATAAAAAACGTAAGAGGAGGAATATAATGCTTTCTAGCATCTGTCCCCTAACATCATCCTAAGGCATTGATTAATGTAGCAATAATGAAGCAAGAGCAGATACGATAGATCTAAAATGCAAATTTCAACAATGCTACCTAGTAGGTATAAACAGGTGGGGCAGGTTGGTTAAGGGCAGCTCCCGTCTCTGTGGAGAGCAGCATACCTAGCGTACAGCTACTAATCATCCTCCTTCCTTTATGGTAAATATGGAGACGGAGGAGTCACGGGAGTGGAAGTCAGCAAGAAGCTGGGCTGTCAGTGGAGACAATGGAGCTGTGGCCAAGCTGTTTCTGAGTTTTAACAGTGTAAATAAAGCACAGTGAGGGGCAACAGACCTGTGCTGTGCTCACTAAGGAGAATCTGCTACAAGCACATACAAATGCATGAGGCCAGATGAGTCGATACTTCGTAGCCCTTTAACGCCGGGCGATCGCTGCTGAAGCGCCCGTTGCTTTCCCTCAATAGCGGCGAACAGCTGACTGAGACGTGGCTATCAGCGCGGAGTCGGCTGATCAAAGGAACGTTGATCAGCTGGCTTCTTACCTTAACTCCGCAACCGTTTGTCCTAAAATGAAAACGGTTCCTGAAAGCCCAGAAATTGCACGTCACAGCCATATAGGGGTATTACGGTATTTGTTGCCGGAAGTCCGCGAACGGCAACAAATACCAAGGCCGATGCATTCAGAGTAGTTCATGTTTCCAAATGATTATATTTATACATCATGTCAAATGTAAAAAAAAAAACAAAACAAAACAAAACTAACCAACCAACTACATAAATCAAGCAATCAATCAATAATTAAATAGTTTTACATGGTTTCAATAGTACACACTGCCATTAGATCTTAGTTTGCACATTGGAGGGTGGATAAGAATGAATGGGTGTGTGTCCTTTGGGGCTGTTGCCCCTTAGTCATGGGGGGTGGGGTGGGGTGAGTATCAGTGATTAAATTGAGCCATAGATCTAACACTGAATCTATTTTCACATCACTGTAGCTTTAAAACTGAGCTCTTCAAACTTTCTTGTTGTTCTTTAGATGAACACTTTTAATTTAGTTTCTGGCTCTCTGGTTGGGTTTTCTCTCTAATTATTGTAGGGTCTTTATCTTACAATATAAAGCACCTTGAGGACACTGTTTGGTGCTAAATAGATAAAACTGGAATTGAACTGAAATGAATTTAAACCAAAAGCATTCAGTGTTCATATACAAAGAAAAAAAATTGGTGTTTTAAATATTCTTCTAAGGTATTGTGTCAAAACAAACATGAAAAAATAAAACAAAATTATAATCCTGTCATTTCACAGTTTATTTAAAGGAGAATTCACTTATCCATTTAGCAACATTTCATACAATACATATATTACATTATAACCATCACCAGATTTCAACATCACATATGCAAAATGTGAAACATATTTTATTGTTGTAATAGGAGAAAATGAAGCAAATAAAATACAAAGTAAAGCCTTAAAATCCAGAGAGAAAAGTGTCTCACAGAAGGTTAAATTTCCCAGAACCATTTTGAAGAATTCTTTACAATACACAACCAAATACACACTGAGTAAATGAATAATGGGCCTGTTTTAATTTTTAGAACAGAGGAAATTGAATTTATTATTATCAAGCTTTCTGAACCACCTATGGTCTCCTCCACTGTCCATGGCTCCAGACATGTCACAGTCATCATTTATTCCAGCAGAGTTCCAGTTTTGATATTCAACCACCTCATCAGTGACCCAGAACCAGAAACCCAGAGTGCAGGTGTAGCGCAGCCCCAACCACACAAAAGGAGTTGAAGCATTATTGACCTTTTCCTGGACCCATCCTTGCTCTTGAGGGTTTGTGATGGAAACCAGGTCACGGTAGTTCTCTCTGCAGTAGTACAAGGCCTCCTCCCAGGTCTTATTTTCTGTGATCAGGATCACTTTATCTGTCAAACAAATAAATGAATGAATAAGACAGACACTGGAAACTCAGACAAGATAAATACTAACACAAACATGAAGACAGGTGTACATGTGCTTCTGTGGGGCCTGTGATTTTTTTTTAGTAGACACAACTCTGGCATTTGCAACAACAACAAAAAAAGGTGAGAAAAAAGACAGAGAGGGAGAAAATAACAGATGATGCAAAAGACAAGTTTGTTTACTAGAAGCACGTTTAAAATATCAGTGGGTTCAGCAGTGGAGGAATACAAAAACAAGTGAGTGTTAGAGGAGCTCAGGAAGAAAAAAAAAGACTTAAGCCTTTAAAAAAAAAAAAAAAAACTCACCATCATAACAGAAGAAGGGTTTTGTCTTGTTACATTCATCAGAGCTCCATCTTCCTGATCTGTTTAACAGAGTCATAGCACATGTGCTGCTGCTTTGTCCATCATTAAATAACTCCATATCCCAGAGTCTGAAATTGAAATCACTCCCATCTGACCACCTCCAGCTGTCTCTGAACAGGCCGATCCAGGCGCTGAATGCAGTCGTCTGAGAGTTTTTCAGGTCCTCCATTTCTTTGCCTTCTTCCTGATCAGGTCCGCTGGCCAGGTCAGTGTGATTGTATCTGCAGTAGCTCTGAGCCTGTGTCCAGTTCACAAACAGCTCTATCAAATGTAATGTTATGTTGTTTTCTGTAGTTGCTGTGGAATCAATGTGAAAAAAAGAAAAGAAACATCATCATCAATTTGAGGAAATCTACAGACACAGACCGTGTCAGTGAGTTTCTTATTGTGTCTCTAGTTTCTCTCTCTAGTCGTGTGATTACTATCTACATATTCTCACCATTATAGCAGATGAACCACATAGTTTTATAACATGCAATATCTGCCCACTTGTGCCTTTGCCTCCCACAGTTCCCTGGAGACTCAGAACCATATCTTCCAGACAGATTCCAACTGCTGTTATTTTCAGTGTATTTCACTCCTGGCAGAGACCAGTGCCATGTCCTGTTTCCTCCTGTGTTGTTCAGTCCAATCCAGGCTTCTCCTTGATTCTGTGTGGAGTTACAGAGTCTTCTCATGTCCACCATGTCAAACATTTTGGCCAGGTCTGTGTACTTCTCTCTGCAGTATTTCTGTGCTTCTCCCCAGGTCTTCTGTTCTTCAACAAAGTGGTACTCATACAGGTGACACATGAAGAAGAAACACTGACCTAAAATCAAATGAAATATTGTTTAAAAACTGTGTTTATATAAACAACTGTCACATCCAACTTTCAAGTTTTACAAAATCAAAACATCAAAAGTGTATTAATGTTTTTTTTAGTGAGAGGAGTAAATTCATTAATGTTTCCATATTAAACTAAAATGATTTTGATGAACCAAAAAGCAGTCATGGTAAAATGATTCTCTTACCCATCAGAATCAGCAGAAACAGACTCCACTGCATTGTTCGTCTGTCAGATGAAGCTGATTTTGTATTTCACAGTTGGACAATGATTTCAACACTCCAATAAACACTGAATGTCTCTGTTAAGAAATAAAAAAACATGAATATAAGTTGGCAGGAAATATGCAAAATAAGTAGAGAGCAACAGAGCAGCTGATAATGATTTTACAGTTAATATAAGTGAATATAAGTAACACGATGAACGAGCTGCCAGGTTTTTGTGACGAGTGAAGCTTTGAACAGTTTAGGAAATGTGGTCTGTTTATGTGGATGCAGTGAACTGCAGGCTCACTGCAACACTAATGATAATATCTGTATGCACAGAAGCTGATGTTTCAGGTTAGATTAAGGCTGCAGTTTAGATTTGAAGATTGTGAGTTTGCTTCTTATATTTTTACTTCATTCAACAATTTTATTAGTAGAACAAAATTCATTTTGTCCACCTACATTTTAATTGTGCAGTCTGGAAATTAATGTTGAAAATGTTGAAAAATTGTAAATTCAGCATCATTTGTTATTACAGCTTTAGTGTAATTATTGTTAATAGATGATCATCCATTTAAAATAAGCAGTAAAGTAAAAAATAAATCCTGCAGATGTTCTCTACACATCTCCTCTGTACCCACAAACATGAAATTATATTAGAAATTTTAAACTTACTTCTGGTTATTTCTTCCCTCCTCGGTGTGCTCATGAAGATCATTCCCAAGTAAATATTCATATTTACTTGATTTTTGCCCTGGTCATGATTTGAATATTTAAATACACGAGCTTCACTTCTCATGACAGAAGAATCCAGTTATGGGGGGAATTTTTGTATTTCACTTATAATTTACATAAATGGAAGAAGTAAATAAAACATTGCACTGTTGACTGTCCAGAAAGCATAATTTTCCCACTGTGTTCTTCTGAATTGTAGGTTACAAATGCAAAACTTTGGCACAGAGACGAGCTCGTCTGAATCTGAGATTTCAAGGAGTGATGTTGGATTCTGAGAGCTTCATCAGCTTCATTCAGACTCACAGCAAACGACCCTCAGCCCACCAGATAACATCTCCTGACTGACAGCACACCACTGAAAGCCCACCCCTGCACATAGCTGGAATCGGCCCAGCTTACTCTGCTAACACAAAACATGTCTGTTGTTGCTCAAGTCAGAATTTGGATATTAAAATAGAGAAGGTTCAGTCATATGTCACTGCCACAAAGATCCACAGATGAGGAAATCAAATTTGCATCAAGTATGAGAGAGTTAGCCTAGTTTAAATATTGCTGTAGAAAAAGGAAAGAAAACATTTCACTGTTTAGTGACCAAAAACAGAGTCTCACTCTGACATGTATGAAGGTTATGGCTCCACTTGTTTTCCTCTCAAAGTATCTAACATATGAGTATTTCCCTAACTTAACAAGTTTGATATTTTCCATCTCATTTATTAAATTGATTATGATTTATCTTTTTTTAGGCCTGGTGTGAATCTGTATATAATGATGGTTAACAGTAGATCATGTTCATGCACAAAAACAGAAAATTCTAAAATATTCACAGGAATTCAGGCACCACTGAGTGGGACACAACAAATAAATAGCTTCACCACCTCTCTGCTCAAAGAACCTCAGTGATTTGAGAAAAGATTTGGAAGATGATGGAGAGATTTCAGATTATGAGTCCTTTTGACTTTATTGAATATGACGGTGCAAATGAAAATGTGGGGAGAGAGGGAGGGGGAATCACACAGCAGAAACTGTCTGGGGCAGAATCAACCTCAGGTCCCTACAGTGAGGTTTCTACTCTTCAGGACATGGATCACCTGCTCAATCAGGTGAGCAATCAGGCTCTCTCTCTCTGTCGTTTTTGTTTTTATTTTTTTCCAAGATCAATATTTGAATATTTATAAACTAGAGTTTCAAACATCTGTCATTCCAGTAAAGATCCATTGGTGTACTGTAGGGAATTTTTCCGTATCTGGTATGAAAGAGGTTCTTTCAAACATAGTTGAACATAAACATGTTACTCTGAATGATACAGGAAATATTCAGATTAATATGCTTCACTCTCAAATATATTATATGGGTTTATTAACCTCTGTAATTTAACGAGTCAGATATTTTGGTTTCATGTGTTTAATGGACTGAAAATCTTATGATGCTTTAGGTTATTGTCAGGTAGAAATGTGTAAAATTTTAAAGCATTGACAAAGTATCAGGCAACACTGTGAACTGTTTTGAGGTACTTTTACTTATTTATTATTTTATTTTCATGACACTTCATAATATTTTACATTTCAGAGATAAATTTCCCTGCTTCTGCTTCCTAATTTGACAGTTTTCTTTTGTGCCCAGTATTTCCTGATTCCATCTTCTCTAATGTGATTATGTTTTTGTTGTTTTGTTTGTTTGTTCATTTGAAATTGTTTTAATTTCATTTTGAGGTTTGGATGGCTTTTTGTCTTTTGACAGATGATGAACAGATTGATCTGCTCATCATCTGAAAAACACCCCCACACCACAATCCCCCCCTCCACAGTCAGACAAGTACCGTTCCCCTGGCAACCTCCAAACCCAGACTCATCCAGTGGATTGCAGACAGAGAAGTGTGATTTGTCACTTTAGAGAACACGTCTCCACTTTACATCACTGCATGTGACGCTTTGCATTGTCATTGGTGATGTAAGGCTTGGTTGTAGCTGTTCTTGAGCTAATCTGAAGGTCACATGAGGTTTGGAGGTTTGTAGCGACTGACTCTGCAGAAAGTTGGTGACCTTTGTTTACTATGCACCTCAGCATCCAGTGACCCCGCTCTGTGATTATACAAAGCCTTCCTCTTTGGTATAATACCACTAACAGTTGGCTGTGGAATATTTAGTAGTGAGGAAATTTCAGGACTGGACTTGTTGCACAGGTGGCATCCTACATGGTACCACGCTAGAATTCACTGAGCTCCTGAGAGCGACTCATTCTTTCACTCATGTTTGTAGAAGCAGTCTGCATGCCTAGGTGCCTGGTTTGATACACCTGTGGTCGTGGAAGTGACTGGAACACCTGAATTCAATGATTTGGATGGCTGAGTGAATACTTTTGGTAATATAGTTTACATGAGACAGGCAGCCCATTTTAATAGTTTAAAGTAAAAATTTTCTGACCACAATTTTGTGATTATGAATTAAATACATGTACCAAAGTATTTCTACATAATATTTATTATGTATCAGTAGTTATGGCATAACTGAATATCTTATTTTTAATTAAAGCAGGAAACCAGTCTGCAATGTCAAACATCCACTTTGGTCCGGTCTGTATATTCCTCTACATAGAAATACTGTAGACAGGGCTGCACACACATCAGGGAGGGAAGGGTAAAAAGGAGCAGGTGACCTTAATCAGGCGCTAATGAGTGCCTGATTAAGGTCACCTGCAAAATTAAAACAGGATATGAATGGAAATCCATGCAAACAGGAAGAAGCAGAGAGGAAACATGGAAAAAGGTCATACAAAAACAAACAACAACAAATATTTTCTTCTTGCTCCCCTTTGATGTATTGCCTCAGTAAAGACAAGAAAATATTGCATGTGATACAAACACAGAAATCTATTATTGCACAGCTCAGGATTTGAATATTAAATGCTGGAGTTTCAATCATCTGTCACTCCTGCAAAGAGCCAATGAAAAAGGAATGTTTTTATTTTTTTGTATTTGTTGGAAAAAAGGAAATTTGATGCAGTCATAGGTCCTCCCTGCAGGTGCTGAGCTGCCATCTCTCCTTCTGTAGTCTTTCTGTCTCTGACTCCCTCTATCGTGTGTGTGAGTGTGTACAGGAAATATGAATTCCCTGTTTTTCAGTCATGTAATCCAAAATTGGATCGTTTTCTTCAATAATTATATAAGTCCTATACATGTTTCTTTAATTGGATTCTCATCATATACTTGTAGGACTGAAAATCTGATCATGTTTTTGGTCATTTTCAGGCAGAAAAACTCAAAATGTTAAAAGTTTCACAAACTCTCATTCACCACTGTGATTGTGCAGTTGTGAATTTGTACTTTATCTCAAATTTTTTTCAATTTTTTTTCATCATATTACAATTCAGAAAAAAAGTACTTTTTTTTCTTAATTCTAAATGTGTCTAGAACAGGAAGAGCTTATTAAATATGATCTTGGCTCATAAAATATATGTTAATATTCATGTTCCAGGTTTTCTTTCATGTTCAGTATTTCATGATTCAGGCTTTTTGAATGTAATTCTGCTTTTTTTACACTTTATTTTTAATAGTTTTCATAATAATTTGGGGATTTGTAGTGCTAGTTTAAAAAGCTATTAAAATATTCATTAACAGAAAAATGCTCCCAACAGTCTAACACTATAATAGCTACAAAACAGTTAATTATACAGTTAATTCAATAGCAAAATGAAAATGTCAGACACATTTTATCTCCATGGTTTAGGTTAACAGAGGATTAAGTTATCGATTTAAACTAAACTTCAAAACTATCATTAGATAAATATCATTGTACCTTCTATACCGGATATTTAAATATTTGTTATTAATAATAAAAACAAATTTTTGACTGTTGCCTGCTGGTTGGTCCCCAAGGTCAGCTGACAGCTCAAAAAAACCATCTCCAGCAGTTACTCCCTGGGCAGCAGCTGAGCAGCAGCATTGATTGACAGCTGTATCCTTGGCCTCGAAAACCTTTGCCTGACGACTGTGTGTTCTCAGCTCTGTGTGTGTTTAGTATCTTGTAAATAGTTATAGCAATCACTGAAGCAAAAGGGGTGAACTGCCATTTATTTTGTACTATAATCTCTTGTTCAGTGTGTTAGGAAGTGAGGATGGGGTGGGGGCATTTATCACACGTGAAAAGGTCGTTAAAAAAAAGTCACCTTACACTACAAATTGTGCTTGGTTTTCTCTGTTTCTGGGTTTGGGACCCCTAAACTGAATACACAACCATAACCATAGTGGGCAAATAAAGAATAAGCCAGTGGGAAGAGTGGGTGATAATTCTTAAAACAGATTAAATTAAACTAAACTTGTCATTATCATCCTGGGTAAACACTTATGTTGTCCTCCACTGTCCATGGATCCAGGCTTGTCACAGTGATCATGTCATGATCCTGGGCCAGTGGCCCAATGCGCCTTGTTTGAGTTATGTTTTTCAGTTCTGAGTTAGGATTTTAGGTTACTATGATTTTCTGTTATAGTGTATCTGTTGTCATGCCTTAGTCCTTTGTGTCTTGTTGTGTGTGTTGTTTTGTTATATTCTTCAGGTTGTGTTTCTTATAGTTCAGTTTTTCGCTAATTGTTTGTGATCTATTTAGTTATTTATGTATTCAGGTTTTTCCATGTATCATGTCTGTTTTGTTCCCATATTTTGGCCCTTCTGTGTTTAGTTTCCCTTCCCATTGTTTCCTTGTGTAATGTTTGATTCCCTCTGTCAGGTTTCCATGTGTGTTAGGTTGGGTCATTTCCTGTTTTATTTTGGTAATCTCGAGTTCCTTGTGTTTTGTATCTGGGTTTACTTCCCCTTCAGTTGTCAGTGTATTATGTTCAGCTGTGCTCTCACCTGTTGCCCATTCCCTCGTTATCCCTTTGTGTATATATTATCTGTGTTTTCACTCATTCGTTGTCGCGTCCTCGTCTCTGCTTGGTCAGTGCTGTCTTCACTGCCCTGCTGTGTGCGTAATGTCTCATGCCATGTTCTTATGTCCATAGTTATGCTTATGTTTAGGTTCAGGTTCAAGTTTAGTTATGTGTACTGCTGGCACCTGTCCAGACTTTGTTAATTAAAATCCAAGCTAAATTATAAGCTCTTGCCTCGGAGTCCTGCTTTGGGGTCCTCTGCCTTGCCTGCACCAGCAGAACGTGACAGATCATTGTTTCCCTCTGTGGCCCACTTCTCATAGCAGGACTGCCTTGTCCCTGAACTAGAACTACAAACCCAAAATGCATTTGCAGTGTAAGATTTAGCTTCATTTAGCTACTTCTGTTTTCTCTTAAAGATGCCTTTCAGGATTGTTAGTGTTAAAGTGTTAGCCTGTTGACTAAAATTAGTATTATTAGTAATTAATGTTGTCATGTTTCTGTTAGAACACCCACTGCTAATTGGACTAAGATGCTAAATTAGCTCTATTTAGTGGAACACATTTAATGTGCAATTGACCTGAATCACCACAGGATGGCACTGTTGAGTTTCATTTATCATGACACTGGTGTTACAACAGTAAAGTTACAAGTTGTTAGGTTTAACACAGGAACCTGTGTAGTAATTACTAGTGCTGCTGCATTTTGATGTCCACACCTACAGCTTCACAGAACAAAACTGTCAAATTAAAACATGTAACCCAATATGCATGATCATGAGAAGTTTTTATATGGTTTGAATGACAAGCTATTCAGGTATGTTTATACCTATATATGGCCATGAAACACAAAATGTTACAATCATAGACTTTAATTATTAACAAATCAAAAAGCAACTTAGTTGATGAACCTCATATTTTTTTCATAAAAATACAAAAAGATAAAAAAGGTAAGAGGAGGAATATGTGTCATATATCAAATGTTTTCTAGCATCTGTCCCCAACATCATACTAAGGCATTAATTAATGTAGCAATAATGAAGCAAGAGCAGATATGAGAGATCTAAAATGTAAATTTCAACAATGCTACCTAGCAGCAATGTTAATTTTGTTGATGAAATATTTTCATCATAGTTTTCATCAACGACCCTTTTTTCCATGATAACGAGACAATCAGAACTTATTTAATTTTGTGACAGGACAAGTTAGGAAAACATCTGACCAAACGCACAGTTAGCAAATTTGCTCTAAACCCGGGAAGGACAAACTAGCCTGTGATTTTTCTTTACTTCCGATAGAACTAAATTATGTAAACAATGTCAGCAGGGAGAAAGAGAAGAGCCGATGTATGGACACATTTGTCCTTTGATGTGTAAACCATGTGGGGCGACTATCTCGGGTAAAAACACGAGATAGTCGCTGGGGGGTCTGTGCTGTCCCGGGCGCGCCACCGGGTGGGGTGGGTTGACCTAACCTGCGTTGGGACGTCCGGTCTGCGCTTTTGGGGCCCTGGGGTGCCTGCGCTGCCGGGGGGTGGGGTGGGGGGTGGGGACGGCGGTGGGGTGGTTGGTGGGGACGGGGCACCGTATTTCCAACTCAGGCCAGCATGTCCTGTCGCTTGTTTGTGTCTATTGTTGAGTGAATGGGCGTCTAGTGAGAGTGGGCTACCCTCTATGATGGGGGCGGTGGCACCAGTCTCAGGTGCTGCAGTGCTCTGGGATGCTGTCGCCATGGCCCCGGGCTCACCCCTCCCTGCCCTGTGCTGGGGTGTGGGAGGTCGGGGTGCCTACTGAGCCAGTGGACTGCTGGCTCTCTTCTTCCAGGTTGGGTGGGGGTTTTTTTTTTTTTTTTCTTCCACCTTCCTGGTCTCTCCCCACCCCCACCCCCCCCCCCCCCCCACACACACACACACACACACACACACGTAGGGTGTAGGGTTGAGAGGCTGCGTGCAGAGTCACGAGGCCACTTGCATCTCCTTTTTAATTGCACTATAGACATTATAATTCACAACACATGCACACATACTACACGATACATATAGGACCTTTGGGGCAGGCATGTTACACAGAGGTTGATGAGGGGCGGCCGCAGAGGTGGCCCCATTCAGATCCTCATTTCTGTCTGTCCCCAAATTTTATTTGCATTTTAGACATGGAGGGTTTTTGGGGGGGCAGTGTGGGCGAGCACTGACGTCCAGCAGTTGGTGCTTGTGGCACAACTGCCCCCTCAATTTTAACTGCACCCTATACAACTCATTCATTCACAACATAAACACATACACTTATAAGTTGGGCGGGGGGTGGGCCATCTCACACCCCGATTTCTTATGCCTCGCCCGGGGTCGGGGTCGGGTGGTTCCTTGGGGACCGGGCTGGCGGCATCTTGGGGTCACTGTTGGCCCTGGGGTGGTTTCCGCTCCCATCTTCAGAGAGTGGGTAGCTATGGATGAATGTGTGTCTTTGTATTTGTCACAGTCTTCGTGAGTATGGGTGGGCGAGTATGGTGTATCTATGTTTATATGTGTGTTCTGGGTTCTGATGGGCGGGGCTGCGGCTTTCTGCCTTCATTGGTAAGTACATTTCATGACACAAACACATATACCCACATAATGACACAAAATGGTTGGTTTGTATAACTATTCTTCTTTTATTTTTATTTATTTATTTATTTATTTATTTTCCCCACACAATCTTTAATTTTGCAGATATTGTCAATATCTTAAGTTTAACAAGTGGCTAACTATTTGGTTTACTTACTTGCACTCTTTCCTGTTTCTTTTTTTTCCCTTTCTTCTTCTTCTTCCTCTTTCCCTTTCTCTTTTCTTTCTTTTCTCTTTTCTATTTCTTAAGCCTGTCATTTCTGGCACAATTTGATAAATAGCATGTTAAAAATAATTCAAATAAAATAAAGGATTACACAGTAACAAGAGGAGCCTATAGAGAACCTATAGAGCTCATCTTGAAATAGCAAATATGTTTGGCACAACAATGCATTCAGATCACAGTTCTGTTTGCAAGATCTGCCAGACATGACAGGCAAAAAAAAAAAAAAAAACAAAAAAAAAAAAACACGACAAATCTTAAACAACATCTGCAAACCAGTCACCCAGATCTCCACGCAAAGGTAAGCATTTTAATGTCATGCAGGGTAAAGTGTTTTTCCCAGTTTAGCGTTTGTGTTTAGAGAAAATCTCCACACCGTGGTGGATTAGCCTTTCCTAATCTTAGTCCTGAACACTGCCCTGTACCTTTCAGAGCGTCCTGCTGTAAAACGCTCGTATTATCTCAGTAAGGTGGTGTTAATGATCAGGTGTGTGGGAAGCAGGTGAAACGCTAATGTTATATTAATAATATTCCATAACTTTTAATAAATGTTTAATTTTGTGTAAGCGTGTATAATAACTAATTCAAGGGAACTGAAGAAAAACCATTTACATATTACACCCTTTATATTTTAGTCACTAAATCGACTGTAGATTTAGTCGACTATATTCTTACGATAATTCGTCGACTAAAACTAAAACTATTCAGATGACTAAATTATGACTAAAACTAAATTACATTTTCATCAAAAGACTATGACTAAAACAAAATCAAAATTTGCTGTCAAAATGAACACTGCCTAGCAGGTATAAATAGGTGAGGCAGGTTGGTTAAGGGCAGTTCCCGTCTCTGTGGAGAGCAGCATACCTAGCGTACAGCTACTAATCATCCTCCTTCCTTTATGGTAAATATGGAGACGGAGGAGTGACGGGAGTGGAAGTCAGCAAGAAGTCAGCCAAGGATACACGTGTGCATCTGCAATTGTAATGTTTTTCTGCGGTGGAATTTGGGAAATAAGAAAGGTCGGGAGTTTTAAGATGGAGTCACAGTCCCACAGTGATGTGGCAGATCAGCTGAGTATGTCAGGTTAACTTTACCTTGATATGTTCGGGGACAGCTAGAAAGACAAATAACAGCATTATATTACATTATATAACCATCACCAGATTTCAACATCACATATGCAAAACGTATTCACAGTTTGTGCATGTAATTATAATTGCTTTATGAAACTTATGTTAATGTTGTAACAGGAGAAAATAGAGTAAATAAAATACAAAGTAAAGCCTAAAAATCCACTGTGAGAAGTATTTCACAGAAGGTTACATTTCCAAGAACCATTTTGAAGAATTTTTTACAATACACAACCAAAAACACACTGAGTAAATGAATAATTTTTAATTTTAATTTTGTTTTAATTTTTAGAACAGAGGAAATTGAATTTATTATTATCAAGCTTTCTGAACCACCTATGGTCTCCTCCACTGTCCATGGCTCCAGACATGTCACAGTCATCATTTATTCCAGCAGAGTTCCAGTTTTTATATTCAACCACCTCATCAGTGACCCAGAACCAGAAACCCAGAGTGCAGGTGTAGCGCAGCCCCAACCACACAAAAGGAGTTGAAGCATTATTGACCTTTTCCTGGACCCATCCTTGCTCTTGAGGGTTTGTGATGGAAACCAGGTCACGGTAGTTCTCTCTGCAGTAGTACAAGGCCTCCTCCCATGTCTTATTTTCTGTGATCAGGATCACTTTATCTGTCAAACAAATAAATGAATGAATAAGACAGACACTGGAAACTCAGACAAGATAAATACTAACACAAACATGAAGACAGGTGTACATGTGCTTCTGTGGGGCCTGTGATTTTTTTTAGTAGACACAACTCTGGCATTTGCAACAACAACAAAAAAAGGTGAGAAAAAAGACAGAGAGGGAGAAAATAATGGATGACGTAAAAGACAAGTTTGTTTACTAGAAGCACGTTTAAAATATCAGTGGGTTCAGCAGTGGAGGAATACAAAAACAAGTGAGTGTTAGAGGAGCTCAGGAAGAAAAAAAAAGACTTAAGCCTTTTCAAAAAAAAAAAAAAAATCACCATCATAACAGAAGAAGGGTTTTGTCTTGTTACATTCATCAGAGCTCCATGTTCCTGATCTGTTTAACAGAGTCATAGCACATTTGCTGCTGCTTTGTCCATCATTAAATAACTCCATATCCCAGAGTCTGAAAGAGAAATCACTCCCATCTGACCACCTCCAGCTGTCTCTGAACAGGCCGATCCAGGCGCTGAATGCAGTCGTCTGAGAGTTTCTCAGGTTCTCCATTTCTTTGCCTTCTGCCTGATCAGGTCCGCTGGCCAGGTCAGTGTGATTGTATCTGCAGTAGCTCTGAGCCTGTGTCCAGTTCATAAACTCCTTTATCAAATACAATGTTTTGCTGTCTTTCCTGGTTTCTGTGGAGCAAAAAAAAAAAAAAAGAAAGAAACATCATCATCTATAATCTGAGGAAATCTACAGACACAGACCGTGTCAGTGAGTTTCTTATTGTGTCTCTAGTTTCTCTCTCTAGTAGTGTGATTACTATCTACATATTCTCACCATCATAGCAGATGAACCACATAGTTTTATTACATGCAACATCTGCCCACTTGTCCCTTTGCCTCCCACAGTACCCTGGAGACTCAGAACCATATCTTCCAGACAGATTCCAACTGCTGTTATTTTCAATGTATTTCACTCCTGGCAGAGACCAGTGCCACGTCCTGTTTCCTCCTGTGTTGTTGTTCAGTCCAATCCAGGCTTCTCCTTGATTCTGTGTGGAGTTACAGAGTCTTCTCACGTCCACCATGTCAAACACTTTGGCCAGGTCTGTGTACTTCTCTCTGCAGTATTTCTGTGCTTCTCCCCAGGTCTTCTGTTCTTCAACAAAGTGGTACTCATACAGGTGACACATGAAGAAGAAACACTGACCTAAAATCAAATGAAATATTATTTAATAACTGTGTTTATATAAATAACAATCTAACTGTCACATCCAACTTTCAAGTTTTACAAAATCAAAACATCAAAAGTGTATTAATGTTTTTTTTAGTGAGAGGAGTAAATTCATTAATGTTTCCATATTAAACTAAAATGATTTTGATGAACCAAAAAGCAGTCGTGGTAAAATGATTCTCTTACCCATCAGAATCAGCAGAAACAGACTCCACTGCATTGTTCGTCTGTCAGATGAAGCTGATTTTGTATTTCACAGTTGGACAATGATTTCAACACTCCAATAAACACTGAATGTCTCTGTTAAGAAATAAAAAAACATGAATATAAGTTGGCAGGAAATATGCAAAATAAGTAGAGAGCAACAGAGCAGCTGATAATGATTTTACAGTTAATATAAGTGAATATAAGTAACACGATGAACGAGCTGCCAAGTTTTTGTGACGAGTGAAGCTTTGAACAGTTTAGGAAACGTGGTCTGTTTATGTGGATGCAGTGAACTGCAGGCTCACTGCAACACTAATGATAATATCTGTATGCACAGAAGCTGATGTTTCAGGTTAGATTAAGGCTGCAGTTTAGATTTGAAGGTTGTGAGTTTGCTTCTGATAGTTTTACTTCATTCAACAATTTTATTGTTAGAACAAAATTCATATTGTCCACCTACATTTTTATTTTGCAGTCTGGAAATTAATGTTGAAAATGCTGAAAAATTGTAAATTCAGCATCATTTGTTATTACAGCTTTAGGGTAATTATTGTTAATAGATGATCATCCATTTAAAATAAGCAGTAAAGGAAAAAATAAATCCTGCAGATGTTCTCTACACATCTCCTCTGTACCCACAAACATGAAATTATATTAGAAATTTTAAACTTACTTCTGGTTATTTCTTCCCTCCTCAGTGTGCTCATGAAGATCATTCCCAAGTGAATATTCACACACAATAAAGGAGAGCTCTTTTTGCCCTGGTCATGATTTGAATATTTAAATACACGAGCTTCACTTCACCTGACAGAAGGATCCAGTTATGGGGCGAATTTTTGTATTTCACTTACAATTTACATAAATGGAAGAAGTAAATGCTAACACACAAACATGTCTGTTGTTGCTCAAGTCAGAATTTGGATATTAAAATAGAGAAGCTTCAGCCATATGTCACTGCCACAAAGATCCACAGTTGAGGAAAGCAAATTTGCATCAAGTATGAGCCTAGTTTACATATTGCTATGATATATTTGGGGGTTATGGCTCCAACTTTTTTCTTCTCAAAAGTATGTAACACATGATCATTTTCCCAAACTTAACAAGACTGATCTCAATCTGTGTATAATGATGGCTTACAGTAGACAATATTCATGCACAAATACAGAGACTCTGAAAGATTCACAAGAATGGACACAGCTGGCCTCTCTCTCACTCTGGGTCTCCCATTCTGGTCATGTTCACTAACCAATCCCTGTGTTATAGAGGCAGTCCTCTCAGTTGCTAGGTACCTGGGCCGGTCCCTGCAGCTGATGATGGTTTGGGTCAACATCTGTCCTAATTAATGGAGGAAGACCTACACTCGATGCCAGATTGTTACTTACCTCCCAGTTAGTTGAAGTCAGCTCTCCAGTATCTTGCTAATAACTTTTCAGTGGATGTCTTTTTCTTCTTTGCTCAGGAAACTGGAACCCTTGAGTTCATGCCTGAGAGTAAGTGAGTGAGAAGAGCAAAAGAAGAGAGGTCCAATCATTGTTTTTGAAGAGAATCCTGTAAACCTTCGGAGCAGCCACAGGGAGTCGAACCTGCCACCTGCTCCTTGCTATCACTGTTCATTGTCTGGTGCACTGTAAATAAATTCACTGAAAGAGATTCTAACAAGTCTGTATTTTGAGTCCTCCCTATTCCCTCAGCCATGACAGGAACACAACAAATAAATAGCTTCACCACCTCTTATCAATCCAGATGTAAAAACATTCTCTGCTCAAAGAACCTTAGGGGTCATTCACAATTATCAGCATTTTCCAAAGTGTACAAAGAAAATCTTGATCTTTTTTCATGACATTTCATTTCACCTGGTTCTTTGGTATTTTAATGTAATAAGAAGCATTAAAAACATCCTGCTGTTGAAAATATTGGTATCAAATATACACTTTACTATCTATTAAAACATTGTATTGTTGCACTAATAAACAGATATACCTATATTTTTAATTTATAGGGTGCAATAAACTGATTTGAATGGAACAATTTGTCATCTGAATCACTGGTTTTGTGCCAAAAATTGATTTCTGGTGTTTTCAAAAAAATAAAATTGCTGGTATTTATATTGTTGTAAAGGACTTGTTGACCTATAATCTGTCGAGCATATCTCAACCATCATCTCTTATGAATGATATCAATTCATTTTGAGTCATAAAGAACATTTCTGTCACATGGTAGAAGCTGCAATCAGTTTTTGGCAACACCACTAGTGTTGGCGACTCAGATTTAGCGACTTTTCAAACACCTCCCAGTGACCTTTTTTTGTTTTTTCCAAAAAGCAACTAGGACCAAATTTAACATCTTTTTCTGGTGACATCAGCGACTTTTGGAGAGAGGCCAGTGTTGTACAAAAAAGTAACATGACAGGAAATGTTGCTGCTGTTCTGCTGCGAGAGTGTTGGAGATGCTTTCATAGACAGAGCCTTAAGAATAATACAGTTTATTACAAAAGGAAATATTTCTTTACATTCATCAGTGATGAATGGGAGAGGGAAGCCCAATCGCCCTGCCTCACACAGCATCTGAAAGTTTCAGCCAATACAGGTGCTGCTCTAAAAATTAGAATATCATGAAAAAGTTGATTTATTTCAGTAATTCCATTCAAAAAGTGAAACGTGTATATTATATTCATTCATTACACACAGACTGACATATTTCAAATGTTTGTTTCTTTTAATTTTGATGATTATAACTGACAACTAATGAAAACTCCAAATTCAGTATCTCAGAAAATTAGAATATTGTGAAAAGGTTCAATATTGAAGACACCTGGTGCCACACTCTAATCAGCTAATGAATTCAAAACACCTGCAAAGGCCTTTAAATGGTCTCTCAGTCTAGTTATGTAGGCTACACAATCATGGGGAAGACTGCTGACTTGACAGTTGTCCAAAGGACAACCATTGACACCTTGCACAAGGAGGGCAAGACACAAAAGGTCTTTGCTAAAGAGGCTGGCTGTTCACAGAGCTCTGTGTCCAAGCACATTAATAGAGAGGTGAAGGGAAGGAAAAGATGTGGTAGAAAAAAGTGTACAAGCAGTAGGGATAACCTCACCCTGGAGAGGATTGTGAAACAAAACCCATTCAAAAATGTGGGGGAGATTCACAAAGAGTGGACTGCAGCTGGAGTCAGTGCTTCAAGAACCACCACGCACAGACGTATGCAGACATGGGTTTCAGCTGTCGTAGTCCTTGTGTTGAGCCACTCTTAAAAAAGAGACAGCTTCCGAAATGTCTCGCCTGGGCTAAAGACAAAAAGGACTGGACTGCTGCTGAGTGCTCCAAAGTTATGTTCTCTGATCAAAGTCAGTTTTGCGTTTCCTTTGGAAATCAAGGTCCCAGAGTCTGGAGGAAGAGAGGAGAGGCACAGAATCCACGTTGCTTGAGGTCCAGTGTACTGTAAAGTTTCCACAGTCAGGCCTCTTTCCCACCAACAGGGTTCCGGAGCTAGTGCCCTAATTTGAACCGTTTCCACCGCAGAGGCACTCTGTGCTTGGCCGAAAAACAGGTTCAACTCCCGCCCCCCAAACTAGCTGGTCTCGAACCAAGCATGCGTGATGAAAGCGGCAGAAGGGCGTGACTCTGCGATCTCAACATCAAGTTTTCTACCATATTACATGTGTATTACATGAGAAAAGTGAAGCGATTTTCACGGCTGTGAATTAGGTTGGTTCTTAAGGCTGAACTTGCTGCTTTGTATCAGTTCATATCACAGATAAAAAGTGCGTACTTGTCGTCTTGCTCTAATCGCTGTCTGTGTTTACCTCTGTGCTGCACACAGATGCTGCAGTAGTTTGGTTCGGACCATAAAATGTATTTGCAGCACAAGAAAGGGGAGCGTGTTCTCCCAAATTTGTGTGCTTTGGCTTCCGTGTCTAGACGAGGACCCGCCCACACTCATACATAAAGGAGCAGTTCACAGAAACGCGGTGGAAACACGGGCCCCTTCTTATGGGCTCGACACACGGGGAGCGACAAACGACAGCGACAAATGGACCGCATCGCCACTGGGGTGAAACCGAACATACGGGACGCGATAGCGACGGTAGCATTGCGAATCGCGCTCTCACGTCACTCGTCTCCAAGAAATGTGATTGGTTATGAAACTGGAGGGATTTTGACATTTTCAAAGTCGTCCATGTCAGACACAGCAATAAAGATGAGGAGTCGGAAGATTTTATTGGAACTGACAGAAATCTTGCGATTAAGTCTCCTCTACAAAAGAAAAAGACAACCTTTGGTTCATCCTATATTAGCACAAAAGTCCTCTCTATCCGTCTGTTTAACGTTAGTCTTGCGCCAACACGTTCCCATATGGCTGCCTTTTATGTGTAAATCGATAATCGCGCGTGAAGTGTCATATAATATAGGAAAGTCAAACACAGCTAAAATGATGCTTTCCTTCTTGCTGAAAGTGGTTGCAGACTGCTGCGTGTAGTATACTCTCCGCTCATTGGTCAGGCAATGAAATCCTCGCTGATTGGTTTAGCGCCATGCGACAGTGAAAAAAGTAGAACATTTTTCAACTTTGTTGTGTCGTGTCGCCTGGTCGTTTGTGCACGTCTACGTGTACGAGCTCAAAATTTCACATGCACGAATGTCGCCGGTTGCTTAGCTGGAGGAGGGCAAGCAATTGTCGCCTCATCACACAAGCTCCATAGGGAATGAATGGAGAGCGAGTGACGTCGCTCCCCGTGTGTCGAGCCCCTTAAGCGTTTCGCCGGTTCATTGGGAACAGCACGAGCACTGGCACGTGAACCGGCTCCTCGGCAGTGGGAAAGTAGCATCAGCAATGGTTTGGGGTGCCATGTCATCTGCTGGTTTTGGCCCACTGTGTTTTCTGAGGTCCAAGGTCAATGCAGCCATCTACCAGGAAGTTTTAAAGATGTCCTGCTTCCTGCTGCTGACCAACTTTAGGGAGATGCAGATTTCATTTTCCAACAGGTTTTGGCACCTGCACACAGTGCCAAAGCTACCAGTACCTGGTTTAAGGACCATGGTATCCCTGTTCCTAATTGGCCAGCAAACTCGCCTGACCTTAACCCCATAGAAAATCTATGGGCTATTGTGAAGAGGAAGATGTGATACGCCAGACCCAACAATTCAGAAGATTCACCTGAGCAGTGCCACAGACTGATTGACTCCATGCCATGCTGCATCGCTGCAGTAATCCAGGCAAAAGGAGCCCCAACTAAGTATTGAGTGCTGTACATGCTCATAGTTTTCATGTTCATACTTTTCAGTTGGCCAACATTTCTAAAAATCCTTTTTTTGTATTGGTCTTAGTAATATTCTAATTTTCTGAGATACTGAATTTGGGTTTTCATTAGTTGTCAGTTATAATTATTAATATTAAAAGAAATAAACATTTGAAATATATCAGTCTGTGTGTAATGAATGAATATAATATACACGTTTCACTTTTTGAATGGAATTACTGAAATAAATCAACTTTTTCATGATATTCTAATTTTATTACAGCACCTGTATGTACCAAGAAGTAGAGTAGGTTGTAGCATACACCTGCATCTCACTAATTATTTGGCTTCACAGACACAGATGATCAATTTAGGACATCACTTGAAATGTTCAAACACTGATTTTACATGGTTTTATGACATAAATTGCAATTCCAGCTTATGATATGACTGCTGTTTATGTCGCACTGGTTTCTAGTATCTGCTAAGAATTAACGACAACAATTACTGCAACCATCACCAATTTGTAAATGAATAAATACAATAAATTTGGAAAGAAAAACAAATTACCAAAAATATAAGAGAATATATAGCAACCAAAGTAACCCTGTTATCTGCAGAGGTGGGAAGTAACGAAGTACAAATATTTCATTACTGTACTTAAGTAGATTTTTCATGTATCTGTACTTTACTTGAGTATTTATTTTTCTGACTACTTTTTACTTTTACTCCCTACATTTTTACACAAGTGTCTTTACTTTCTACTTCTTACATTTTCAAAACAGACTCGTTACTTTTTAACACGTCAGAGAGAAGTTTGCATTTCCGACATCAAACGATCTGAGCCTAAACTGAGGAATAATAACATATAAGAGACAATCGTACTGGCGTATCCTCCATCACCGGAGCTTATCGGGTACAAAGGGATTAAATACGCAAACACATATAATTAATGTCTCATTTATAGCGCTATAATCAGGGGTTACAGCGGGCCGGACCGAGTCCGTAAGTTGCGCTCGCGGGACATAAACAGCTTAGCTAGCGCTACTGAAGAGGAGCGAGCATGAAGGGAGTAACATGTGGCAGGTAAATGCAACGTTTAAATGCTCAACAAATATAAGCAAACACACAAAGTGTGTGCAGTTTGTCACACAGTGTGTCTGCTAGCTAAAAGAAGAGCTGCTGTATTTCAGGGAGAGCAAAGAGAGAGAAGTTCATTCAGAGATGTAAGAAAGAGGACAGGAGAGGAAGAAGAGAGGTTAGAATTAAAATAAGGACTGGAAAACAAACTAAGGTATGCTAACTTTGTGTTATTCAAAGATTGCATGAAAATACTGTAGTGTGTGATAAACAGGTCAGTTTGTTGTACTGTATTTACAGTAAGCTCTGTGTTGGCGCACAGAGGCTGTGTTCATGGTCAGAGTTACAGGTTACATCAGTGCAGCAGAGATGAGTTTGAATCAAAGCTGCTGATGCTGAGATTCATTCACTGAATCCAACATTTCTACAGCCTGTATGCTGTCAGTGTAGGGGATGGAGATCAGCTCAGATAGCTGTGAAATACTGGGTTACATCTTTGTGAGTTCAGTTCATCTACACAGAGCAGTAAACCTCAGAGCAGCAGCAGCAGGTCAGCTGATCACAGCCTGCACACCAACATCATTTACTGCAGCTCACAATAGAAAGTTTTGATTCTTCTCCCCATGCAGAGCCACTACAGCTGATCTTAGGGTTCCTCCACCTTCTGAACTGTAACCCCTGAGTATCCTCATGTTTGTGTTTAGGTGGAGGCACAGTCACCCTCTACTATGGAGGACACAGAGACTAGAGCTGTGTTTAAATTCCCTTTCACAGTTTGTGTCCTACATAACAGATTCACGCTGAGTGCATTCATTAGAATTAAAATTGAAATTGGAATAACGTTTGTATTCTCATGTAATATATAATGAGCTTTACACAAAAATATCAGGTAGAAGCGTCCTCCAAAGAATTACTTTTACTTTCTTACTTTGAGTACATTTTAGAGCCTGTATTTTTTTACTTTTACTTGAGTAAAGAAGTTGAACCAGTAATTTGACTTTTACCAAAGTATTTTTAACACAAGTATTTGTACTTCTCCTTAAGTACAGAATGTCAGTACTTATGCCACCTTTGGTTATCTAGCATTCAGCAAAAAAAAAGTGTAATAATAAAATAATGCAGCAATAATGAAGTCATTGTAATATCACAAGAAATCAGTGATATTTACTTTGGTAAATATGTTTTCTCAATATCCTGATATCTTAAAAGTCTGTTAGTGTTGCTGTTTTGCTCCTGTTTGATGCTTTTAGAAAGAAAAAGCCCAGAGACACACAATACAAAACAACAAAACACAATCAGAGATGTTTATTCCAGAGTTAAATCATGACTCTTATTGCTTAGAACAAATAAAATTATAGGTCTCATTTTCTCTCTGACTGAACCACTCATGCTGTCCTCCTCTGTCCATGCCCACAGCCCTGTCACACTCCTCAGTCTTTCCCTCTTTGGCCCACTTCTCATAGCAGACTAACTTGTCACTGACCCAGAACCACAGATCCAGAGTGCAGGTGTAGCGCAGTCCCAGCCAGACAAAAGCACTCGAGGCATTCTGGGCTTTCTCCTGGACCCGTTCTTGCTCCTGAGGGTCAGTGATGGAGACCAGGTCCCTGTGAATCATTCTGCAGTAATCTAAGGCCTGCTCCCAGGTCTTGTTTTCTTTAAAAAAAAAAAAAAATGACGTGGGCTTCATAGATAATTGGCAAAGTTTCTGGGGAAAACCTGGTCTTGTTAGGAGAGACGGCATCCATCCCACTTTGGATGGAGCAGCTCTCATTTCTAGAAATCTGGCCAAATTTATTAACCCTCCTAAAAACTGACTACCCAGGGTTGAGACCAGGAAGCAGAGTTGCAGTCTTACACGCCTCTCTGCAGCTTCTCTCCTCCTGCCATCCCCCCAAACCCCATCCCCATAGAGTCGGTGCCTGCTCCCAGACCACCAAACACCAAAGCTAAAATCAGCAAAAAGCTATTTAAGCATAAAAATTCAAAAACAATAAATAATACAGCTTCATCAACTGCACCAAAAAATAAAACAATTAAATGTGGATTGTTAAACATTAGGTCTCTCTCTTCCAAGTCCCTATTAGTAAATGATTTAATAATTGATCAACATATTGATTTATTCTGCCTTACAGAAACCTGGTTACAGCAGGATGAATATGTTAGTTTAAATGAATCAACACCCCCGAGTCACAGTAACTGTCAGAATGCTCGAAGCACGGGTCGAGGAGGAGGATTAGCTGCAATCTTCAATTCCAGCTTATTAATTAATCAAAGACCCAGACAAAGTTTTCATTCTTTTGAAAGCCTGACTCTTAGTCTTGTCCATCCTAATTGGGAAAATCAAAAACCTGTTTTATTTGTTATTATCTATCGTCCACCTGGTCCCTACTCAGAGTTTCTGTCTGATTTCTCAGACTTTTTATCTGATTTAGTGCTCAGTTCAGATAAAATAATTATAGTGGGTGATTTTAACATCCATGTAGATGCTGAGAATGACAGCCTCAACACTGCATTTAATCTATTGTTAGATTCAATTGGCTTCTCTCAAAATGTAAAGGAGCCCACCCACCACTTTAATCATACTCTGGATCTTGTCCTAACATATGGCATAGAAACTGAAGACCTAACAGTATTCCCTGAAAGCCCCCTCCTGTCTGATCATTTCTTAGTAACATTTACATTTACTTTAATGGATTACACAGCAGTGGGGAATAAGTTTTATTACAGTAGAAGTCTTTCTGAAAGTGCTGTAACTAAGTTTAAGGATCTAATTCCTTCATTGTTGTGCTCTTCAGTGCCATGTGCCAACACAGTGCAGAGCAGCTACCTAAACTCTGCTCCCAGTGAGGTTGATTATCTCGTCAATAGTTTTACATCCTCACTGCGTATAACTTTGGATACTGTGGCTCCTCTGAAAAGGAAAGCTTCAAATCAGAAGTGCCTGACTCCGTGGTATAATTCACAAACGCACAGCTTAAAGCAGATAACCCGAAAGCTTGAGAGGGAATGGCGTCTCACTAAATTAGAAGATGCTCATTTAGCCTGGAAAAAGAGTTTGTTGCTCTATAAAAAAGCCCTCCGTAAAGCTAGGACATCTTACTATTCATCATTAATTGAAGAAAATAAGAACAACCCCAAGTTTCTTTTCAGCACTGTAGCCAGGCTGACAAAGAGTCAGAGCTCTGTAGAGCCGAGTATTCCTTTCACGTTAACTAGTAGTGACTTCATGGATTTCTTTACAAATAAAATTTTAGACATTCGAGAAAAAATTATTCATAACCATCTCAAAGATTATTCTTCATGTTCGGCTGCTTTTAGCACTGCTGGTATTTGTTTAGACTCTTTTGCTCCAGTTGATCTTTCAGAGTTAACTTCAATAGTTACTTCCTCCAAACCAGCAACATGTTTATTAGATCCCATTCCTACTAGACTGTTCAAAGAAGTCTTTCCAATTATTGATGCTTCAATCTTACAAATGATCAATCAGTCTTTATTAGTTGGCTATGTACCACAGACCTTCAAGGTGGCTGTAATTAAACCTCTGCTTAAAAAGCCATCACTTGACCCAGTTGTCTTAGCTAATTATAGGCCAATCTCCAACCTTCCTTTTCTCTCAAAGATTCTTGAAAGAGTAGTTGTAAAACAGCTAACTGATCATCTGCAGAGGAACGGTTTATTTGAAGCGTTTCAGTCAGGTTTCAGAATTCATCACAGTACAGAAACAGCATTAGTAAAGGTTACAAATGATCTTCTTAGAGCCTCTGACAGTGGACTCATCTCTGTTCTTGTCCTGTTGGACCTCAGTGCAGCTTTTGATACTGTTGACCATAACATTTTATTACAGAGATTAGAGCTTGCTATAGGTATTAAAGGTACTGCACTGCAGTGGTTTGAATCATATTTATCTCATAGACTCCAATTTGTTCATGTAAATGGGGAGTCTTCTTCACACACTAAGGTTAATTATGGAGTTCCACAGGGTTCTGTGCTAGGACCAATTTTATTTACATTATACATGCTTCCCTTAGGCAGTATTATTAGAAAGCACTGCATCAATTTTCATTGTTATGCAGATGATACTCAGCTTTACCTATCAATGAAGCCAGATGACACACATCAATTAGTTAAACTGCAGGAATGTCTTAAAGACATTAAGGCCTGGATGACCTCTAATTTCCTGCTTCTAAATTCAGATAAAACTGAAATTCTTGTTCTCGGCCCCACAAATCTTAGAAACATGGTGTCTAACCAGATACTTACTCTGGATGGCATTACTTTGGCCTCCAGTAACACTGTGAGAAATCTTGGAGTCATTTTTGACCAGGATATGTCCTTCAATGCACATATTAAACAAATATGTAGGACCGCTTTTTTGCATTTGCGCAATATTTCTAAAATTAGAAACATCCTTTCTCAGAGTGATGCTGAAAAGCTCATTCATGCATTTATTACTTCTAGGCTGGATTATTGTAATTCATTATTATCAGGCTGTCCTAAAAGCTTCCTGAAAAGCCTTCAGCTGATCCAAAATGCTGCAGCTAGAGTACTGACAGGGACTAGAAAGAGAGAGCAGATTTCTCCCATATTGGCTTCTCTTCATTGGCTCCCTGTTAAATCTAGAATAGAATTTAAAATTCTTCTCCTCACATACAAGGTCTTGAATAATCAGGCACCATCTTATCTCAAAGACCTCATAGTACCATATCACCCCAACAGAGCACTTCGCTCTCAGACTGCTGGCTTACTTGTGGTTCCTAGGATACTTAAGAGTAGAATGGGAGGCAGAGCCTTCAGCTTTCAGGCGCCTCTTCTGTGGAACCAGCTTCCAGCTTGGATTCGGGAGACAGACACCCTCTCTATTTTAAGATTAGGCTTAAAACTTTCCTTTATGATAAAGCTTATAGTTAGGGCTGGATCAGGTGACCCTGAACCATCCCTTAGTTATGCTGCTATAGGCCTAGTCTGCTGGGGGGTTCACATAATGCACTGTTTCTCATTCACCTTATTTACTTTGTTTATACTCCACTCTGCATTTAATCATTAATTGATATTAATCTCTGGCTCTCTTCCACAGCATGTCTTTCTCTCCCCTCAGCCCAACCGGTCACGGCAGATGACTGCCCCTCCCTGAGCCTGGTTCTGCTGGAGGTTTCTTCCTGTTAAAAGGGAGTTTTTCCTTTCCACTGTCGCCAAGTGCTTGCTCATAGGGGGTCGTTTTGACTGTTGGGTTTTCTCTGTATTATTGTAGGGTCTTTACCCACAATACAAAGCGCCTTGAGGCGACAGTTTGTTGTGATTTGGCGCTATATAAATAAAATTGAATTGAATTGAATTGAATTATAATCTGAGGAAATCTACAGACACAGACCGTGTCAGTGAGTTTCTTATTGTGTCTCTAGTTTCTCTCTCTAGTAGTGTGATTACTATCTACATATTCTCACCATTATAGCAGATGAACCACAAAGGATCGTCACATGCAACACCTGCCCACTTGTCCCTGTACCTCCCACAGGTCCCCAGAAGCTCATCCCCATGTCTGCCAGACAGATTCCAACTGTTGGTATTTTCAATGTATTTCACTCCTGGCAGAGACCAGTGCCACGTCCTGTTTCCTCCTATGTTGTTGTTTAGTCCAATCCAGGCTTCTCCTTGATTCTGTGTGGAGTTACAGAGTCTTCTCACGTCCACCATGTCAAACACTTTGGCCAGGTCTGTGTACTTCTCTCTGCAGTATTTCTGTGCTTCTCCCCAGGTCTTCTTTTCTTCAACAAAGTGGTACTCATACAGGTGACACATGAAGAAGCAACACTGACCCTTAGCCAGAAAACAGAGAATTTCAACAGCAGAGTGTTCATAGATGACCTCGAAGTCTTTCCTCCATCATTTGTGTAGTCTCCATCAGGGGAGAGTACTTGTGTCTGTTATGGATAATCTGTTAGTTAGAGACATGCCCTGAACAAACTGTTCTTGGCTGAAACCAAACATTGTGTACTTGTGTATTTTAATCAGTTATGTTTATTTTCCAGTCTAAGACAAATGTCTCAGGAAAGTAAATGTACATAAGGTAAGGGGACACATATACCATGAACTTCATGAAACTCTTTTTCTTCAGTTCTCACATATGGAGATGATGGAGAAACCTCCACCGTACGACAAGAGAGGAAAAAAGATGAAGAAGAATGACGACTCAGGAGACAACAGCTCTGAGATTGAGAACGAGGACAGTGACTGGGACAGTAAAAGTTCTCCTTCTCCAACGAAGATGTGTCCTACTGTATCCAGTACTAAAATGGAAGAAAACAAACAGAGAGCACCGAGAGATCCTTTTCTGACCAATGTACGCAGACCACATAGCCCACTAAGTGGAACTACACAGGAAGAAGGAGTATGATCAGAAAAGTGCAGGACTGAGAGACTGTCAGAAAACTTGACCAAATACAACTGGGGAAAATAAGAAAACAAACAAGAAGCAGGAAGGATGCTCAGTCTGTTGTTATGTTCTTGTGTAAGAGAAGTTGTAGAAAGTCAGACTTTTGGATTGAAAATTCTTAGAAAGGTGTGAATAAAACAATAAAACATATATATATATATATATATATATATATATATATATATATATATATATATATATATATATATATATATATATATATATATATATATAAATCACACATCCCAATGGGTCAAAATGAACTATGCCCCCAAGGGTGGTTGAGAATGACCAAGATAAGATCCTGTGGCACTCCCAGATACAAAAAAGACAAACTTGTGTTGGCTAAAAAACTGGACAACGTAGTTGTGGAGAAACAAAGGAAGAAGGTTGTAGTCTCTGGAGCTTGAAAAAGGCGACTGGACTTCTTTTTGTTTCTTGAAGACGTTTCACCTCTCATCCGAAAGGCTTCTTCAGTTCTCAACCAAATGGTGGAGAGACCCAGGTATTTAAACCCCTGTGGGCGTAGTCCCCTGGAGGTGGTTATGACCCTCTATTGATCATGTGCTTGAACACATGTGCCCAGGTGTGAAGGGGGCGTGGGTCATATTTAATCAGTGGTTTCAGTTGAAACCAATTTAGTACTCCGCTCCATTGTTTCCTGTGGCCTATTGAGGTCACTGGAACAAAGGTGTGAATGGGGGTTGAGACGTCTGGGAAGGGAGCTCAGGACAGCACTGTAAGCGGGGGAAAGTTGGTGACGTAATCCACCTCCTCTGTTCAATGATGGTTGTTCACAGTGGACATAGATGGCTTCTTTCACTCCTCTTTCAAACCATCTGTTTTCCCTGTCCAAAATGTGGACATTGGCATCCTCAAAAGAGTGCCCTTTTTCCTTCAGATGCAGATGTACTGCTGAATCTTGTCCTGTCGAGGTGGCTCTTCTATGTTGTGCCATTCGTTTGTGAAGAGGCTGTTTGGTTTCACCAATGTAGAGGTCCGAGCACTCTTCACTGCACTGAACAGCATACACTACATCGCTGATCTTGTGTTTGGCGGGTTTGTCCTTGGGATGAACCAGTTTTTGTCTTAGGGTGTGACTTGGTTTGAAGTATACTGAGATGTCATGCTTGGAGAAAATTCTTGAGAGTTTCTCTGACAAGCCTGACACATATGGGATGACAATGTTTTTCCTCTTGTCCTTCCCATTCTCTGTAGTTTGTGTTTGGCCTTCATTCCTGTGCATCTGTTACCGGCGCCAGCCCTAGGGGAAGCTGGGCGGTAGCAAGCGGCACACAGCTGAGGTCAGGCTGTGTTGCCCGAGGGTGAGAATTAATGCAGTGGCTGTGGAAAAGACGGAGAGGAGACGATGACAACAGGCCACCAGCTCGTTTAATTCTGACGCTGCAGCTGCGTATCGGCCCTCTAGTCTCCACAGTAATGCAATAGCACCCCCTATTGGTGACATACATTTTGTGTCTCTGACTTAAGAAATACACATTAGCATATTTAAAAAAAATAGAGGGGGTCTCTGTTTTAACACAAAATTTGTTTCAATCCGTTACACTCTCCCCCGCTTTAAGAGATGACTCCGCCATCTTGTACCAGAAGTGTTTTAAGTCATGTAAGTACGCAGTCTCACAGTGTTTCATTTTAGAGCCTTTTAGAGCCCTTTACAGCATGGCCCTATTGAAGTAGGATAAGAGTACATGTCCAGTTGCGCTGGATACCAAGGTACAGGACAAGGAACACAGGCAAGCATCATGTTCACTCCCGGCATCCATGGTTGGTAGGACGGTTGTCCCAACTGGTTGTAAGTGAACACCTCCCGTGGCCTCACCACTCTAGTGGACCGTTGCACTGTTGGGGTGCCCTCTTCTGATGTGTTCGCGCCAGACCCATTATCACACACTTGATCATCTGGTGTGAGCGTTCCGTGACCAATTTCCTCGCCTGGCACGGTTCCACTCACATCATCCATAATGTCACTTGTCTCATTCACAGGTATCTCCTCAACAGGTGCTGTAACCCCCGGAGCTGGTCGTGGTGCTGAATCGGGTACAAGAACTGGAGTTGTTACTCTTGGTTGGTGTACTTCACCCTGCAGCATGGGGCGCTCCTGCTCATTGGCTAGTTGAAAACTCTGTCTCACTGGTTGAAATTCAGGAGCTGCAGCCCTAAGTTTAGGATCTGATTGTGGCCTACGTCTGGGTCTCAAATCATACACAGGTATGCCTTGCCAGCAATATGTATACCCTTCTTCCTCATCAAACTGTTCTGACTCTTTCTCAGCAGCTTCCTGGGATCGTCTTTTGTCTTTCCTCCGTTTTTGTTGGTTCCTGTTTACATTGCAACTTAAATTTCGCTCCAGTGGCAAATCATTGACTGGTAGTAAGAGATTTCTGTGCAAGACCCGAAGACTACGGTCCCCTGTCTCAGCTTTGACACAATATACAGGTCCCTCTCCAAT
This sequence comes from Archocentrus centrarchus, assembly GCF_007364275.1. Classification (NCBI taxonomy): domain Eukaryota; kingdom Metazoa; phylum Chordata; class Actinopteri; order Cichliformes; family Cichlidae; genus Archocentrus; species Archocentrus centrarchus. Next base: position 16,930,573 of record NC_044363.1, read on the forward strand.
CCTTTCAACAACAAGGTGAACGCGTTGTTCCCAGTAAGCTCTCAGCTTACCCGGGCCGCCACGTTCTGAGAGGTTTCTGACTAACACTCGGTCTCCTGGTTGTAAAGAGATGCCTTTTGAATGTTTGTCGTAATACCATTTACCTTTTGCTGAGCTTTTCTGACTGTTTTGCGAGGCAATTTTGTATGCCTCTTGCATACGAGAAGCCCATTTTTCTGCATATTCTGGTCTGGTTCTACACTCACTCTCTGGTTTCATGTCAAAAAGTAAATCCACAGGTAATCTAGGTGCTCTGCCATATAGAAGAAAAAATGGTGAGTAACCTGTAGCTTCATGTCGGGTACAATTGTACGCGTGGACAATGTGTGGTAGGTGGTCTTTCCATTCTGATTTCTTTTCTTCCTGCAGCGTGCGTAGCATCTGTAGCAGTGTTCTGTTTAGACGTTCAACCGGATTCCCCTGAGGATGGTATGGGGTCGTCCGAGAGTGGGATATCCCAGCAAGTTGTTGCAGCCTTTGGAATAAGTGGTTTTCGAACTCCCTGCCCTGATCATGGTGGAGTTTTTCAGGGTATCCAAATCGTGGAATAAAATCATAAAAGATTTTCTCAGCTGCAGTTTTGCCAGACTTATTCCTAGTTGGGTAGGCTTGTGCAAAACGTGTAAAATGATCTACGAGGACTAAAATGTACTCGTAACCACCTTTACTTGGTTCCAAATGGAGATAGTCAACTGATAAAAGTTCAAATGGTGTACTTGTAGTCACTGAACCCATTGGTGCTTTCTCTGGGATACAAGGCTGCTTTTGTTTGATACAAGCACACTGGCGTATGACATAATCTTCAATTTCCCGTTGCATGAAGGGCCAATAAAAGCGTTCTCTTGCCAAGTGGATTACTTTGTCGGCACCTACATGTCCCATGTCATCATGCAAATATTTCAGAACAGTCTTTCTTAGCTTGCTTGGGAGAACTAACTGGTTTCTTTGCCCAGTACACCTGTACAGCAGTCCTCTGTCCAATTTGAGCCTGTTCCATTCATGTACCAGTCTGCGTGTGTCATGTGTCATCTGTCTCTTGTCCTTTTTATTGGGATTCCATCCTTTTTTTTTTGTTGTATCACCTCCCAGATTGAAGCATCCTCTTTTTGAGCTGCTCTGATGTCTTCAGGGTGAACTCCAGGTGACCCATCTTTGGGTGTGTCACTGACATTTGAGTTTAACTGTAAAGCAGCAATCCAAGGTACATCACTGTCTCTCATGGCTTTGCCCCCCTGCCAAATGGTGGAAATAACCTCTGGAGGCATTGTCTCTGTGTACTCAGACAAGTGGTCTTGCAGCTGGACAGGATATCGAGACAGTGTGTCAGCATCAATGTTTGACTTGCCAGGGCGGTACTTGATTGTAAAGTGAAAATCTGCTAGTTCACCCACCCAGCGATGTCCGGCTGCATTTAACTTGGCTGTGCTCAAAACATATGTAAGAGGATTATTATCTGTGTATACAGTGAAGGAAGGAGCGTAATAAAGGTAATCCCTGAATTTATCACAGATAGCCCACTTGAGGGCAAGAAATTCAAGCTTGCCAGAATGCAGATAATAGTTTTTTTCTGCAGGTGTAAGAGTCCTGGAACCATATGCTACAACACGCAACTGGTTCTCTTGCTGTTGGTATAAAACAGCCCCCAAGCCTTCATTTGATGCGTCCGTATGAAGGACAAAAGGCAAGTCAAAATCTGGGTACGCTAGAATAGGTGGGCTAGTCAGCATGTCAACAAATCGTGATACTACTGCACTGTGTTCTTGTGTCCATTTGATTGGCGTCTTTGATGGAAGTTGACCTGTACTGCTACTTCTTTGGATAGCCTTGTTAGTTTGGCTTTGATGGGGTTTACGATTAGCTTCATTAGGGCCCTCAATTAACTTGAACAATGGTCTTGCTAATCGAGAAAAATCCTGAATGAATGTACGATAATAGCCTAAAAAACCAAGGAGGGCTCTTACTTCCCCCACGTTCCTTGGCTCTCTGTCTCTTAGCTGGTAGACTGCTTCCAGGTCTTTGGGATCTATCCGAACACCCTCACTAGTGACAAGACGACCCACATACCTAATCTGGTGTTTGAACAGTTCACACTTGTTAGGACGTAATTTAACACCATGCTCCCTGAGTCTGTGTAGGACACGCCTAAGGTCATTAACGTGGTTATCAAAAGTTTTAGAATAGCACAATATGTCGTCTAAGTAGGGGGAGCAACACTCATCCCTTAACCCCTCAAGTACTCCTTCCATGCATCTTTGAAAAGCAGCTGGGGCATTGGTAAGGCCGAATGGGAGGCGTGTCCACTCGTACAGCCCCCAGGGTGTGCTAAAAGCGGTCAAGTGCCTAGAGCTCTCTTCCACAAACCCTTGATGGTAAGCACTGCCTTGGTCGAGTATTGAAAACCATTGATAACCCCCCAAGTTATCCAGCAGGTCCTGAATGCGTGGGAGTGGATGGCGGTCAGGAATAGTTTTGCGGTTTAGCCCCCGAAAGTCAACACACAGACGCAAAGACATGTCTTTTTTCCTCACACAGACCACTGGTGAAGAGTAGGGTGATGTGGACTTCCTAATCCAGCCATGTTCCAGCAATTTCTGGACATGTTCTTTCACTTCCTTGTACAATGGTTTAGGAATTGAGTTGTAAGAAGTTTGAACTGGTACATTGTCTGTGAGATTGATTTGGAGCTGCAAACTCGGGATACAGCCAATGTCTGAGTCACTTTTAGCAAAAACGTCTGACTCTTCAAACAACATGTCTCGTACAATTCTTTGCTCATCCTCTCCGAGGTGAGACAAATCGACTGGTGGGTGCCATCTCTGGCGTTCTGTACTCTTTCTTTGGCATGTATCAGAATCATTTAGGTTAGCGGAACAGGTGTTCACATAGAGTTGAGACTTTGAGTCAGTGGTGTTTGGGATGCAGTTAATTGGTCTTACTTCCACGACTTCTTCTAACGTCCCAAGTACAGTTCTCTTTGGGAGGTAAATGTCATGCTGAGTGGTGTTCTGCACAGGGATTTTGACAGTTTTTGTTAACCCACTAGGAACATCTATTAGTGCAGGGAATAACTCTAATCCCTCAGGACAACAGTCTCCTACACCCGGCTGAAAAAGCATTTCACCACCTGCTGGCAATTTCCTTACCCTACACCGAATTTCACAAATTTGACCAGCAGGTAATATTACTCCCCTTTTACCAGTTTTGACATCACACTCAATGTTGTTTTCTGCTGGGTTCAAAATCTCAAGCGCAGATACTAGGGCTTCCACAGTACTGCTATCAATGCTTAAAGCTTCTCTGAGTAGGCTGATGATGTTAGCATCGCTTTCTTTATTGGCTTTAATAACCTCAGCAATAACATTGCTGCCTAAGATGGGGTGGTGAAGATAGTTTTGGGTGACTAGTGTGGGTACTTGGATGGTAACATGTCCATAGTTATGGCTTATAATCAGAGGTGGGAAGTAACGAAGTACAAATACTTCGTTACTGTACTTAAGTAGATTTTTCAGGTATCTGTACTTTACTTAAGTATTTATTTTTCTGACTACTTTTTACTTTTACTCCCTACATTTTTACACAAGTATCTGTACTTTCTACTTCTTACATTTTCAAACAGACTCGTCACTTTTTAACGTCAGAGAGACGTTTGCATTTCCGGTCAGTGCGCCGTCAAACATCGAACGATCTGAGCCTAAATGGAGGAATAATAACACATAAGAGACAATCGTACTGCGTATCCTCCATCATCGGGGCTTATCTCGTACAAAGGGATTAAATACGCAAACCCATATAATTAATGTCTCATTTATAGCGCTATAATCGGGCCGGACCGAGTCCGTAAGTTGCGCTGCGGCACATAAACAGCTTAGCTAGCGCTACTGAAGAGGAGCGAGCACGAAGGGAGTAACGTGTGGCAGGTAAATGCAGCGTTTTTAAATGCTCAACAAATATCAGCAAACACACAAAGTGTGTGCAGTTTGTCACACAGTGTGTCTGCTAGCTAAAAGAAGAGCTGCTGTATTTCAGGGAGAGCAAAGAGAGAGAAGTTCACTCAGAGATGGAGAAAGAGGACAGGAGAGGAAGAAGAGAGGTTAGATTTAAAGGTAAGGACTGGAAAATAAACTGAAGTATGCTGACTTTGTGTAATTCAAAGATTGTATGAAAATACTGCAGTTTAGGTTAGCTTGTTGTACTGTATTTACAGTAAAGCTCTGTGTTGGACTGGAGCACAGTGTTTGTGTTGATGGTCAGAGTTACAGGTTACATCAGTGCAGCAGAGATGAGTTTGAATCAAAGCTGCTGCTGCTGAGATTCATTCACTGAATCCAACATTTCTACAGCCTGTATGCTGTCAGTGTAGGGGATGGAGATCAGCTCAGATAGCTGTGAAATACTGGGTTACATCTTTGTGAATTCAGTTCATCCACACAGAGCAGTAAACCTCAGAGCAGCAGCAGCAGGTCAGCTGATCACAGCCTGCACACCAACATCATTTACTGCAGCTCACAATAGAAAGCTGTGATTCTTCTCCCCATGCAGAGCCACTACAGCTGATCTTAGGGTTCTTCCACCTTCTGAATCCCACTGTAATCCCTGAGTATCCTTATGTTGGTGTTTAGGTGGAGGCACAGTCACCCTCTACTATGGAGGACACAGAGAACAGAGCTGTGTTTAAATTCCCTTTCACAGTTTGTGTCCTACATAACAGTTTCAAGCTGAGTGCATTCATTAGGATTAAAATTTAGATTGGAATAACGTTTGTATTCTCATGTAATATTATTTTATATTATTACAATAATATATAATGAGGTTCAGTTAGTTTTACACAAAAATAGCAGGTAGAAACATCCTCCAAAGAACTACTTTTACTTTCTTACTTTGAGTACATTTCAGAGCCTGTACTTTTTTACTTTTACTTAAGTAGAGAAGTTGAACCAGTACTTCGACTTTTACTAAAGTATTTTTTAACATAGGTACTTGTACTTCTACTTAAGTACAGAATGTCAGTACTTTTGCCACCTCTGCTTATAATTTGGAGTTCCAAGTCTGCCCATCCCTCAAAAGGAACATCAGTACCGTTTGCAGCCGAGATTTCAAGTGGCTTGTCTGACAGAAGGGATTCAAGTGATTGAATGGAAACATTAGGTAATGTCTCTTCCATCCATGCTTTACCCACCATAGTCACTTGGGCACCTGAATCAAGCAGCATTCGAATCGGGGATCCATTGAGTGCACAGGAAACCATGCATCTCTTACCAATGAGCTGTGCCAATCTTCTCCTTGGTGATAGTTGAGTTGGCTTTGATTTTGCATTTTGAAACTGACTATTAGTTACTGGGGGTCCTCGAGTTGTCCTGGTCACTGGCTGCCCCCCTCCAGTGACCTCCTCACGTTTCCCGCCGACCTTTGTTGTAGACAGCCGATGGCTCTGTGTCCTGCCTGGCCGCACACAAAACAATGTTGGCAAGTAACATTGTTTCGTTGTATGCAGGATCTGCATCGGCCCCGTGTTTCTGCTTGTGCTAGTGAACTGCGCCTTGGCGGGTTAAGATCAACAGGTACAGCGTTGTCAGATGGTCGGGTGATTTGGGCAAGATGCTTGGTCAGCGAGGACACCTGTGCCGTTAATTCTCTAATAGCATCTTGTTGAGTTTGTGGCTCTTGGTCAGTCTTGGTGTTAGTCTTGTCACTATGGTCAAGTGTCGCCACAGTCACTGCCTTGGACCTAGTAGTGAAACCCAGTCTTTTGTGTCTTTCTGCTTCTTCACTCGTGGACTTAGTTATTTGTTCTAGTAGGAAATCATCACTAATTTGCATGTCTTTGAGATAGGGTTTCAAGTCACGTCTCACGTAATCGTTTTTCTCATTTAACCCTTGATACAGTGTATGGAGAAAAGTACCCTGAACAAGTTTTACATCATAGTTGAAACCAGTACCAACTTGTGACTCAAAAAGAACTCGCTGCTTTAAACCCATTACTCTGTACAAGAACTGTTGTGGACTCTCTTTATCAGATTGTTTGGCATTAGTTAACTCTTGAAAAAGCTCAGTACTGTTTTTGTCACGAATGTGAGAGCGGAGGAATCTCTTAAGCTCATCAACATTTAGATCACTTCTGTTGGTTAACATTTCTCTAAATGTACCAGATTTTGTTACTTTGAGGACACCTCTAATGACCTCGGACTCAGTGAAACCTTCTTGTAAACCTTCATCAATTTGCTTACACAGGTTGCCATAAGAAATTTCAGAACTAGTGTCACAGATCTGTCCACCATGTAGTTTAAACTCTCTGCGTGGGAGCAGACTTGTCACATCACTAAGACTCAATACCTGTTTTCTCAGGGTGGAAGATGGACTAATCGTACCCAAAGTAGGATCAGCAGTTCCTGCAGCTTGTGCTGGAGCGTTGGGGCTCCTCAGCGATACACCATTGTCCCTGTCAGAAGAAAAGGGAGACTGGATAGGAACAGTAGCTGGGTCTTCCATTGGGAGATGAGCGGTATCCTCGACCCCAGTCAGCGTGGCACTTGTAGGTTGCAGCAGGTCTGTGATGAGATCATCTAGAAGGAGCAGCTGGCCCATGCCTTCATCCTCTAGAGACCTTAACTGGTCACCTCTCACATAATCGACAATGAGTTCATACAGGTCTATATCACTTAACTCTTCAATGTTGGTTGCCAGGTTACCATCATCGATAGACCTGATGACAGCTTGTAGCTGGCCTGTGCTCAGACTCGAAAGCTGTCTCTGGATCTTTATAACTAGCGTCCGTCGCGGTGAATTTGTAGACATGATGTTTAAAAGGTGGTAGACACTCTCTGGATGACACTCTTCCTTGGAGCCTTCCCTGAAGTTCTGGCCACCTCAAACGCTGTACTAGCACTCTTCACTGGGCAGTTGTTTCACTCCAGATGCATCCCGGACGAGCCCCCAATTGTTACCGGCGCCAGCCCTAGGGGAAGCTGGGCGGTAGCAAGCGGCACACAGCTGAGGTCAGGCTGTGTTGCCCGCGGGTGAGAATTAATGCAGTGGCTGTGGAAAAGACGGAGAGGAGACGATGACAACAGGCCACCAGCTCGTTTAATTCTGACGCTGCAGCTGCGTATCGGCCCTCTAGTCTCCACAGTAATGCAATAGCACCCCCTATTGGTGACATACATTTTGTGCCTCTGACTTAAGAAATACACATTAGTATATTTAAAAAAAATAGAGGGGGTCTCTGTTTTAACACAAAATTTGTTTCAATCCGTTACACATCTTAGCTGATTTGATGAAGGCCCAGTTGGGGTAACCGCATGTTTTGAGGGCTTTCTTAATGTGTGTGTGTTCCTTATGCTTCCCTTCTGCCTTAGAGGGAACACTTTCCGCACGGTGTTGTAGGGTCCTGATCACCCCAAGTTTGTGTTCCAGAGGGTGGTGGGAGTCAAAGAGGAGATACTGGTCTGTGTGTGTGGGCTTCCGGTAAACTTCAATGTTGAGGCTTCCATCTTCCTCGATAAGCACCGCACAGTCCAGGAATGGTAACTTGTTATCTCTGGTGTCCTCCCTGGTAAAACGTATGTATTTATCCACTGAGTTAATGTGACGAGTGAAGGCTTCTACTTCTTGGGTTTTGATTTTGACCCAGGTGTCATCTACATATCTGTACCAGTGGCTAGGTGCCTTCCCTTTGAAAGAACCAAGAGCTTTACTTTCCACTTCCTCCATGTAAAGGTTGGCTACAATGGGAGACACTGGGGAGCCCATGGCACATCCATGCTTCTGTTTGTAGAATCCATCATTGTATTTAAAATATGTTGTGGTAAGGCAGAGATCTAAAAGTGCACAAATCTGATCTGGGGTGAAGCTGGTTCTGTTCAGTAAGGAATCGTCTTCCTGTAGTCGTCTTCTGACGGTCTCCACTGCCTCAGTTGTAGGTATGCAAGTGAAAAGTGAAACCACATCAAAGGACACCATGGTTTCATCTGGATCCATATGACCCACGCCCCCTTCACACCTGGGCACATGTGTTCAAGCACATGATCAATAGAGGGTCATAACCACCTCCAGGGGACTACGCCCACAGGGGTTTAAATACCTGGGTCTCTCCACCATTTGGTTGAGAACTGAAGAAGCCTTTCGGATGAGAGGTGAAACGTCTTCAAGAAACAAAAAAGAAGTCCAGTCGCCTTTTTCAAGCTCCAGAGACTACTATGACCTGGATAACTGAGAATCTACACAGACATGAAGAAGGTTGTAGTGATAAACGTTGCAAAACGAAGTGATGGCAACATCAAGAATCTTGATAAATATCAAGGGCTCAGAGAGGAGCTGGAAAGGATGGTAAATCAGAATCAGAATCAGAATCAGAAGGTTTTTATTGCCATATGGGTGAACAGGTTCACAGCATTAGGAAATTGCTGCGGTACTTCGTGCTTACAGAAAAAAACAAATAAGTATAAAAACTATAAGACAATATACAAGTATACAAATTGCAGATATACAGAGATATTAGAGCTATAACTATAACACAATATTACAAAATTACAAAATATACAGTGCAGAGACTAATTAAAAGATAAAAGAATGTAAACTATATTCCACTAATATGTACATCAGTGCAATCAGACAGGTGCATAGACATAGGGTCATCAGCGTTTGTGGAGGGTGGTGGTAACAGTCTTAGGGTTATTGTTCATGAGTCCAACAGCAGAGGGGAAGAAACTGTTCTTATGGCGGGAGGTTCTGGTCCGTATGGACCGTAGCCTCCTGCCTGAGGGGAGAGGGTCAAAAAGTCTGTGCCCAGGGTGAGAGTGGTCGGCTGTGATCCGACCTGCACGCCCCAGTGTCCTGGAGGTGTACAGGTCCTGGAGAGATGGGAGGTTACAGCCAATCACCTTCTCAGCAGAGTGCACAACGCGCTGTAGTCTCTGTTTGTCCCTAGTGGTGGCTCCAGCGTACCACACAGTGATGGAGGAGGTAAGGATGGACTCAATGATGGCAGTATAGAACTGCACCATGGTCCTTGCTGGCAAGTTGAATTTCTTCAACTGCCGCAGGAAGTACATCCTCTGCTGGGCCTTTTTGACGACAGAGGTGATGGTGGGCTCCCACTTGAGGTCCTGGGTGATGGTAGTTCCCAGGAAGCGAAAAGAGTCCACTGTGGTGATGGGGGTGTCAGTCAGGATGATGGAGGGTAGAGGGGCTGTGTGCTTCCTAAAGTCCACTATAATCTCCACTGTCTTCTGGGCGTTCAGTACCAGGTTATTGTGGCTGCACCAGGACACCAGACGTTTGACCTCCATCCTGTAGGCCGACTCGTCCCCGTCTGAGATGAGTCCGATGAGAGTCATGTCATCTGCAAACTTAATAAGCTTGACAGACTGGTGGTCAGAGGTGCAGCAGTTGGTATACAGGGAGAAGAGCAGAGGAGAAAGGACACAGCCCTGAGGAGTGCCAGTGCTGATGGTCCGGGAGTCCGAGACATTCTTCCCCAGCCTCACGTGCTGCTTCCTGTTCATCAGGAAGTCAATGATCCACCTGCAGATGGGATCTGGCACGTTCATCTGGGACAGCTTGTCTTGGAGGAGATCAGGGATGATGGTGTTGAAGGCAGAGCTGAAGTCCACAAACAGGATCCTGGCGTAGGTTCCCTGGGAGTCCAGATGCTGTAGGATGAAGTGCAGAGTCAGGTTGATGGCGTCGTCCACAGACCTGTTGGCTCTGTAGGCAAACTGCAGGGGGTCCAGAAGGGGGGCTGTGAGGGACTTGAGGTGGGACAGCACCAGACGCTCAAATGACTTCATGACCACAGAAGTCAGTGCCACAGGTCTGTAGTCATTTAGTCCAGTGATCCTTGGCTTCTTGGGGACAGGAACAATGGTAGCGGTTTTAAAGCAGACAGGCACGTGGCAAGCCTCCAGTGAGGAGTTGAAGATGTTCGTGAACAATGGGGCAAGCTCGTTAGCACAGTGTCTCAGTGTGGCAGGTGAGACACCATCTGGACCTGGAGCTTTGCGAGCTTTGACACTCCTGAACTGCTTTAGCACCTGGTCCTCCTGAATACAAAAGACTGTGGGGGTGGGGGAGGAGGGGGACTCTGGGGTGGGAGTCCACAATGGACTAGTTCTTATACTGTATAGCAGAGGTCCCCAACCCCCGGGCCGTGGACCGGTACCGGGCCGTGGGACATTTGGTACCGGGCAGCACATAAAGAATAAATAACTTAAATTATTTCCGTTTTACTTATTATCTGCGCCTAAACTATATTTTATTTTGAAAAATGGGCGGATTCGCTCCGTTACTTCCCTCCATGACTTCCTCTTGATGTGTCAAGACGTTTCTGCTCACATGATACGTCACCGCTAAAATTAAACCCAGAAGCTTCAGGCCTGTCTAACGAAATCGGTTGGTTGACCTACATAACGCTTCTTTAAATTTTTGAGTGCTCAACAAGAGTAGAAAAGCGCTATGTAAGAACTAGTCCATTTACCATTTTTATTTATCAACACCGGGGATAGCAGTGAGGTAGACCCAGCCATCAAACTGACTCTCCAGCGCTTGACACCGCGGCTCTGCAGCCACGCTCCATGTGAAATCGGCCGAACCCAGTCAAACCAGAAGCCAGCAAAAATGAGTATCAGAGAAACAAGCTCAGGGGGCTTACACTGATTCAGTGTTATGGTGAGTTGTATTTTTCATGCGCTTTATACAGTAAAAATCACCTAAGTCGAAGTCGCACAAATCGGGTTTTCGCTCTAGTTGGATGGCATCTGCAGGTCCTGATTTTTCCTAACATTAATTCCAATAAAATCATCACATAAATCCGTCGGATATTCACCTACCTCGGATGAAAAATCTGGTCCCATTGTAATAAATTTCCAGTTAAATGTGATCGCATAAACTGGATGAGTTTAGCGCTAAAACCCTCCTCAGCTCCTGTCCGCCCACTTCCATGCATCGGCTCGTTCGTGCACAACTACACACACTAACAACGCCTGGAAATTGTTTTAGTGTTTATATCAGTTCATTTCACCGGGGACAATCGTGGCAAGTGTAAGCTACAAACTTGCACTTACGAGTAAAATTTCAGATTATAAAATTTGCAGAAGCAAATTCATAGATGAAGCAGAAGCCATTGCAGCGAAATTCGATAATAGACCCCAAACTGGGCCATTTGAATCCGACTGAGGTGATTTCTACTGTATTTGTTTTTGCGGTGTATCTTATTTTGAAGGCATGTTTTACCATGGCTCTAACAGCTGACCAGGGAGCGCTGTGGGCAGAGAGCCTGTTTTTCATGTTGAGGCGGGATGTTACGAGAACGCTGCTGATAGAGTTGCATACGAATACAAAGTGGATTCCCGTTTTTTATTATTATACGTAGAAAATATCACACTTGGTTATGGTCGTATCATTTATTTTGACGTATTTATTCGCCACACCTTAAAAGCCGGTCCGTGGAAATATTTTCTAACACTAAACCGGTCCGCGGCTCAAAAAAGGTTGGGGACCACTGCTGTATAGTGCTTTTCTACTCTGACTGAGCACTCAAAGAGCTTATACAACACATTTTCATTTACCCATTCATGCAAGCACTTCCATATGTAACAAAGCTAAGTGCTTTTATTGTCTAACATTCTCACACATTCATACTCCAATACTTGTGTTGGAGAGCAAACGGGAGTTCAGTATCTTGCCCAAGGACACTTGCACGCAGCCCAGAATCAAACCACCAGATTAGAATGATGATAACAACCTTTTTGACCAGCTAGGAGGTGGAGACGGCCCCTCCTGGCCCTTAACTGTGGGTCTGATAACTGTTGATAATGTGCATTTAATGAACTGATAACATTCAAAGCAGGTGCAGTGAGGATTCTAGCCTTCAGTACATGGGTCACCTGCTCAAACAGGTAAACAATCAGTCTCTCTGTCTCTGTGTTGTTTTTGTTTTTATTTTTTGCCAAGATCAAGATTTGAATATTTAAAAACTAGAGTTTCAAACATCTGTAATTCCAGTGAAGATCCATTGGTGTACTGTAGGGAATTTTTCCGTATCTGGTATGCAAGAGGTTCTTTCAAACATAGTTGAACATAAACATGTTATTCTGATACAGGAAATATTGAAATATGCTTCACTCTCAAATGTATAAAATGGATTTATTAACCTCTGGAATTTAATAAGTCTAATATTTTGGTTTCATGTGTTTAATGGACTTGTCAAACTGTTCGGACTGAAAATCTTATGATGCTGTAGGTCATTGTCAGGTAGAAATGTGTAAAATTTTAAACAGCTCACAAAATATGAGTCATCACTGTGAACTGTTTTGAGGTACTTTTACTTTACTATATGAAATCATCTCGTGGGCCGTATAAAATTATATCGCAGGCCGGATTTGGCCCGCGGGCCTTGGTTTTGACACGTGTTTTAATGTAATAGTTTTGAGATTTGGATGGCTTTTTTTCTTCTGTCTCCTGAAACTCCTGAAAAACTACTGAAAAACAGCCCCACACAATAATCCCCCCCTCCACCAAATTTTACAGTTGGCACAATGCAGTCAGACAAACACTGTTCTTCTGGCAACCACCAAACCCAGACTCATCCATTGGAGAATTATGATTAACCACTGCTCTAGAGTCGCAGTGTGCTGACCCCTCTCTGTGATTTTACGTGGCCTACCACTTCATGGCTGAGTTGCTGTCGTTCCCAACCACTTCCAGTTTGTTATACCATTAACAACTGACTGTGGAATATTTAGTATTGAGGAAATTTTATGACTGGAGTTGTTGCACAGGTGGCATCCTAACATGGTATCACACTGGAATTCACTGAGCTCCTGAGAGCGACTCATTCTTTCACTCATGTTTGTAGAAGCAGTCTGCATGCCTAGGTGCCTGGTTTGATACACCTGTGGTCGTGTAAGTGACTGGAACACCTGAATTCAATGATCTGTATGGGTGAATGAATACTTTTGACAATATAGTTTACATGAGACAGGCAGCCCATTTTAAAAGTTTAAAATAAAATTTTTCTGACCACAATTTTGTGATGATGAATTAAGTACTTGTACCAAAGTATTTCTACATAATAATTATCATGTATCAATAGTTATGGGATAACTGAATATCTTATTTTTAATTAAAGAGAGAAACCAGTCTGTAATGTCAAACATCCACTCTGTATATTCCTCTACACAGAAATACTGTAGACAGGGCTGCACACACATCAGGGAGGGAAGGGTAAAAAGGAGCAGGTGACTTTAATCAGGCGCTAATGAGTGGGGAATAAAACACAGAGAGCCACATAAACCAGCTAACCTTCAAAAATAAAACAGAATGTGAATGGAAATCCATGCAAACAGGAAGAAGCAGAAAGGAAAGGTGGAAAAAGGTCATACAAAAGCAAACAAACAAAGCAAGCAAGACGAAGGAGATGGTTATAGACTTCAGGAGGAAGCCACCCCCTTCAGCACCGGTGAACATCCAGGGAAAGGACATTGAGACAGTGGTCTCCTACAAGTACCTGGGTGTTCATCTCAATAACAAGCTGGACTGGAGTACAAACACAGACGTCCTGTATAAGAAGGGCCAGAGTCGACTACACCTGCTGAGGAGACTGAGGTCCTTTGGTGTCTGCAGGACTCTGTTAAAGACCTTTTATGACTCAGTGGTAGCATCTGCCCTTTTCTGCGCAGTGGCCTGCTGGGGGGGGTGGATGCACCGAAAGGGACAGGAGCAGGATCGACAAACTGGTGCGGAGGTCTAGCTCTGTGTTGGGATGTCCTCTAGAGTCTGTTATGGTGGTGGGTGAGAGGAGGATGTTAGCAAAGCTGACATCCATTATGGACAACCCCCATCACCCTCTGCATGAGTCTGTGGGTGAGCTGAGCAGCTCCTTCAGTCAGAGACTGAAACATCCTCGCTGCAGGAAGGAGCGCTTTCACAGGTCATTCATCCCAACAGCAGTTAGACTGTATAACACATCATGATGTCTTGAGTCACTTGGACACTTTACCTCCTCTGCCATCACTTTATCCCTACAGTCCAGATACATTTTATTTATTACACTCACCCATATAATGCATACTGTGTATGCTGCGTACCTTACCGGCTACAAATGTATATAATATTTTGATATCTGTATATAGTGTATTGATGTGTGTGTATATGTGTGTATATGTAAATGTGTGTATTGACATTGATATATATATATATTTATGTATATAGTGCTTATGTGTATAGTTTTTTTTGCTATTTTATTTTATTTTATTCTATTCTATTTTAGTTTTAATTTAGTTATTTGTTTTTACTCATCCTTTTCATTTTTTCTCTGTACTGAGCTGCTGTAATGCACAAATTTCCCCGTCGTGGGATCATTAAAGTTTTATCTTATCTTATCTCTTATCTTAAACAAAAACCTAAGCATTATAGTAATAAATAAGAATACACAAACATAAATTCCACTGCATCTTTGCCCAGAGAAGCAAAGCAAATATTTTATTGAACGATGAAAAAAAGAACAGCTTTTCTGTGTTGGACTCTTTGACTGCAAGTCAGTGAAAAACAAGAAAGATGTATTAAATATGACATAAAATGTGCAATTAAACATCAAATATAGGAATAGAGCTACCCATTAATCTAAAACATGTAATTTTGTTCAGTTTATTTATTCATTAAAGTAGTAACAAGGAAGTCTAATGTCATGCATAGTACACACTAAGAAATAGCGGGACAAAAATTGGCATAAAAAGGTACAAAGGCTTTGTCGCTCCAGCTGTACCCTAGTGGAGTACAACATTGTACCTCTGAACCTCGGAATAATTTTTACCTTATTGTCTGTACCTTTAAAAGAACATTTCTGTACCTGTAGTGACAAATATGTACCTTTATATACAGGTACAAAACCGTACCCATTAAAAAGGTACAAATTATCTACCTGACAAAGTACAGCTGGAGTGACAAGCCTTTGTACCTTTTTAGGTCCATTCCTGTCCCTCTATTTCTTAGTGTGTCTTACTGATATTGGAAAGACTTTAGTTTTGCTTTGTTTTGCTAAAGATTTGTGTGTTTTCTCCAAAATGAAACAGCTGTTATTAGTGTGAATAACACACACCGAAGGAAGAAGAAGTACTGCAAATATACTTTGTGCATCACCTCAGCAAATCATAAAGTAACATTACATGTTTTAAATGTTCATATTTTTTTCTTGGTTTCAATAGTACACGCTGTCATTAGATCTTAGATTGTTTACACATTGGAGGGTGGATCAGCATGAATGAGTCTGTCCACTTAGGGGACACTTGCCCCTTAAGGAGAGAAGCCCAGACCTCCTTCTCCCCCGCAGCTAAACTGAGAGAAATAATAACCTTCACCTGTTAGAAGTGTTACTGGTCAATAGGAAAAGAAAAAAAAAACTTTAATTTTTATATTTTAAAATATTAACATGTTTTTACATGACTCAAAAACCACAAAATAAATATGATCTAGTACAGCCCATGTTCCCTTTAGCCTCACCCCTGCTCGCTGCAGGTATCACTGGCACATAAAGCAGGATGGCTGTCATCAGCCTTCAGCAAGCTGCCTGCTTTAAACATCGTGTCAGACAAAGTTCACAGTTCATCTGCATATGTTTGTTTGTTATTTATTTATTTTAACTTTTGTGTCTTTACTGTAGATTGTGGCTGTGTAAAACAAATGGTGGTGGATGGGAGCAGCTACAAAGTTCTCTTTTCTTCATGTTGGTGCTTGTTGATCAGGTGGTTTGATGAAGGGCCTTATTGATGTTTTAATGATGATCACAGAAACAAGCGCTGCTGTTTTGGACGCTAGGAAAATGTTTTCTTTCACTCCACCTGAGCTCACCGTCTTAGTAAAAGCTCCACCTCTTCTGTGTGTAAACAGACTCCACATTAAACTGTGACTGCATCATTGTCACTGTTGCTGTTGTGCTATCAGTTGTTTTGTCGAAAAACGGAGGTCTCCACGAACTTAATGTTTTAATATTTTAAATTCAAAGGCATGCTCCTGAAAATGTTTCTATTGCAGGTCTATTTTTAGTTGCAAATGTGAGTGAAACGCTCACGCTTACATGGTGACACCTGAGTGCTGCATATTTGTGGATTAAAAAAGCATCAAAGCAAAACACACACACACACAAACACCTTTAGTAATTATATCTTCCTTTTTCCCTTTTTCTGCACTTTTTTGAAACACTTTTAATAGTTGTTTTATTTTCTTTTTTGGACGTGGGTCTGTGGGTTATTCAAAATAGACTGAATAGACTGGCACATTTGTTTCTGCTTTCAGTAAACAAATACCTGTTGCAAGCTGGAGCCGCCAGATACAGTCTGCTTCTGTTAAACCACAGAGCAGCATGCAGCAAGACCCAGCTGATAAGCTGGTTTGTGACGGCTGTTTGTTTTGATAGAGCTGAATGACCACATCAGTTGCACATATAATAACCACAATGGAACAGTTTTTACAGCAAATATTATGAACATATAAATATATATTTATGTAATTACTAACACCTAGCAGGTATTTCATATCAAACTGCTGTGAAGTAGATCTGCAATTAAAACGCTCACTAGCTTCAGTCCAAGCAAAGGAGTTACTACAACAGAAAAAAAAAAATGCAGCTTGG
This sequence comes from Archocentrus centrarchus, assembly GCF_007364275.1. NCBI lineage: Eukaryota > Metazoa > Chordata > Actinopteri > Cichliformes > Cichlidae > Archocentrus > Archocentrus centrarchus. The sequence goes on from NC_044363.1 coordinate 16,947,233, forward strand.
TATTGATACTTTGATCATTTGTAATAATACATTTATAGTTGTAATTTGTTTTTTAACCCTTTCATGTATAGTGGTCACTACAGTGGACGGCTGTTCAAAGCTGTTCTCTTGTATATGCCTGTGTTTTGTTGTTATAGTTGCATATCAGTCAACACAGTGGATGCTTGTGCATCGTCCCATACACTGCTACTGACTGGCCAGTCATGGGAGTTGTTTTTCTTATTTTTATTTGTTAGTTGAATGTAATTAACAGAATCAGGATTAGTCAATATTAGCAGTAGTGACAGTCAATCTGAGGATGCAATATCATTTTTTGTTATTGGTGTGTTAAATACATATTTCTCTGGTTGAAAAGTCAAATGCATGGTGTCCAGCTGAGTGGACATATTTGTAACTCCATGAAAAATAGGTTCATAAACAAATTTTTAATTGCATTTTTTTCTTGCATAAAGAGAAATAAAAACATTCATAAAAAAATTGACTGAGGTTCTCATAATTCATGCATGAAAGGGTTAATGCTCTTAATCCATTGTCTTGATTATACTTAAGTTAAACATGTTGTACACCTTCTAGGTGTACCAAAGCGTTTTTACAGAGTGATATTTTTGCTTTTACTAGTATATGTCTCAATACTTCTTCACATCTGTTTATTATGAAATTGTGATCTCTCCCATCTGTATCACCAGCTCACGGTAAGTCATTTGAATCAGATATATATATATAAAATGAAAGGCAACCAATCTTAAACATGGGACACATTTAACTTGACTAATTTAGGACCAAATTAAAATCTCTTCTCGGTGTGTTCATGAAAGCTGATCTCAAGAAAATACAGCTTAGCTTTCACACAACCTGTGTGGAAAAAGTCAGGATTTGAATATTAAAATAATGGTTTTAGTCATCAGTTATGGCCACAAAGATCCACAGATGAATAAAATTAATTTGCATCAAGTTCGCGAGAGGTCATTTACATAGTGCTGTGGGATCAGGAAAGAAAACACTTCACAGTTTATTGAGCAAAAGCGGAATCTCTCATTCTGAAATGGACAGGATTGTCTTTGCTTTTTTTCCCCCCACTCACAAATATGTGATATTCCCTAATATAACAACTTGAATATTTTTTAGTTTCATTTCTTTATTTGGTTTCATTTATTTACATATACATGCATCGAGAACTATAGAGGTCTTCTTGTAAAAGCAAATACAATAATGCACTCCGATCATGATTCCATTTGCAAAAACTGCCAGACATGATAGGCTTTAAAAAAAAAAAAAAAAGAAAGAGGAGATTTACATAGTGTTGTGGGATAGAAAGGTTCTCATAACTGTCACTGAGGACTGTACCAGTGTGACAGACTTGTACAATATGAGTTCTTTATTTCCACTCTCTCTTTATTATGACTATATTTTATATCTATGTCTGCTTTTATTTATTTATTCATGTATTCACACAAACAATGATGGGCTGAAGTTTGATCATGGTGATGAACTATTAAAACTCATGAAGTTGTTGATTCTTAACTCATTCGTTAAAAATCAAGAATCCTCCACCCATCACAGTTTATATATTCCTGCCATGTGCCAGCTATCTTTGGTACATTAACAGTAAAAATATGCTTGATACACTTGTGCATCCGTAATTATAACTTTCTCCTGCAGTGGAATTTGGAGAATAAGAAAGGTCGGAGGGGGTTTGAGATGGAGTCACAGTCCCACAATGATGTGGCTGTGTCAGGTTAACTTTACCATGATATGTTCAGGGACCGCTAGAAAGTCAAATTATGAGCGACATCTATCCACAGATTCCCCCCTCCCCAAGGGTGTTTGGACCAGCTGAGTCCACAGGCACTCAATACTTAGTTGGGGCTCCTTTTGCCTGCATGGCATGGAGTAGATCAGTCTGTAGCACTGCTCAGGTGTTATGACAGCCCAGGTTGCTCTGATAGTGGCCTTCAGCTCTTCTGAATTGTTGGGTCTGGTGTATCACATCTTCCTCTTCACAATAGCCCACAGATTTTCTATGGGGTTATGGTCAGGCGAGTTTTCTGGCCAATTAAGAACAGGGATACCATGGTCCTTAAAGCAGGTACTGGTAGCTTTGCCACTGTGTGCAGGCGCCAAGTCCTGTTGGAAAATGAAATCTGCATCTCCATAAAGTTGGTCAGCAGCTCTAAAACGTCCTGGTAGATGGCTGCGTTGACCTTGTACCTCAGAAAAAAACAGTGGACCAACACCAGCAGATCACATGGCACCCCAAACCATCACTGACTGTAATGGTAAATGGACTAGTTCTTATATAGCGCTTTTCTACTCAGTATGAGCACTCAAAGCGCTTATACAACCTGTTTACATTCACCCATGCACTCCCATTCATACAAGCACTTCCATTTTTATGAAGCTAAGTGCTTTTAATTACCTAACATTCATACACATTCATACTCCGACAGAACGGTCGGAGAGCAACTTGGGGTTAAGTATCTTGCCCAAGGATACATTGGCATGTAGCCCGGAGTAGCCAGGATTCGAACCGCTGACCTTCCGATCAGTAGGTGACCTGCTCTACCTACTGAGCTACAGCCACCCCACTGTGGAAACTTTACACTGGACCTCAAGCAACGTGGATTCTGTGCCTCTCCTCTCTTCCTCCAGACTCTGGGACCTTGATTTCCAAAGGAAATGCAAAATTGACTTTGATCAGAGAACATAACTTTGGAGCACTCAGCAGCAGTCCAGTCCTTTCTGTCTTTAGCCCAGGCGAGACGCTTCTGACGCCGTCTCTTGTTCAAGAGTGGCTTTACACAAGGACTACGACAGTTGAAACCCATGTCTGCATACGTCTGTGCGTGGTGGTTCTTGAACAGAGATGTATAGTAATGAAGTAGAACTACTTAAGTACTGTACTTAAGTACTAAAATGCAGTATCTGTACTTTATTGGAGTACATATTTTTTCCCCTACTTTCACTTTTACTCCACTATATATTTTTGATTAATTTAATACTTTTACTCCGATACATTTTTCACGTGCTGAATCGTTACTCGTTACTATTATGAAAACGTTATTAATCATCCCCAAGTCATAGTATCAATGCCAGAGCGGTAGATGGCGCCGTCACGGTTTCTGAAGCTGGCTCATCATTGGGCGATTTGAGCGATCAAGCCTATAAAAAAAACGCAGGCTTTGTCTCCGCCTTTTGCGCTGTTGCTTGCAAGTATTGAGGACAGAACGCGTCAGCTTACTGTCCGATATCGAGATGGATGACGTCCCAGGAACACCTTGTCCAGGTTTGTCTTTTAGCTGCTCTGTGGACTGCCCCTCTGGCCTTTTGAGATGTTTTATTTGTGTTTGTTTTTTTTGTAAACACTTGTATGGCCTTTTATCATTGTACTCCAGCTTCAGCCAAATACATTGTGCCTTTCAAATGTTTGAAATAATATAAACAATGATAATCAAACTTTTGACTGCCTTTCTTTAATATACACAGTACTTGTACTTTTACTTGTACTTGTACTTTCGGTACTTGAGTAGCAATTTTTGAAATACTTCTACTTGCAATACTTAAGTACCAAAAAAATTGAGTACTTCTGTACTTTCACTTGAGTATGGTGTTGAAAGAACACTTCAACTTTTACTCAAGTCAATTTTTTTATATAGTACTTGTACTTCTACTCCACTCCTCTACTCCAGTACACAGCACCCACAGGCCCTCTTTCTGATCTCAGGGGACTTTAACCACGTCTCCCTGTCCTCCACTCCCCCCACCTTCACCCAGTATGTCACCTGCCACACCAGGAATACCAACACACTGGATCTACTGTATGCCAACATCAAGGAGGCATACAGCTCATCACCTCTGCCTCCCCTGGGGGGCTCAGATCACAACCTGGTTCATCTCCAGCCTGTGTACAAACCCTTGGTACACAGAGAACCAGTTGTGACACACACAGTGAAGAAATGGTCTGAGGAGACTGAAGAAGCTCTGAGAGACTGCTTTAGCTCCACTGTGTGGGAAGAGCTTTGTGCCCCTCATGGGGAGGACATCGACAGCATCACGGACTGCATCACTGATTACATCAATTTCTGCGTGGAAAACACTGTGCCCACCAGGAGGGTACGGTGTTTTTCAAACAACAAACCCTGGATCAACTCTGAAATAAAGGCTCTCCTGAAGGAGAAGAAGAGAGCCTTTAGATCAGGAAATAAGGAGGAGCTGAGAGCCGTGCAGAAGGATCTGAGAAGGAAAATCAGGGATGGAAAAAACATCTACAGGAAGAAGATGGAGGACCAGCTACAGCAGAGCAACATCAGTGGGGTTTGGAGGAGTTTGAACTCAATTTCAGGCCACAAACCAAGCCCTAGGGTTGTGGGAGACTTAGAGTGGGTTAACAACCTGAACCAGTTCTTTAACAGGTTTGACCAGCCACCCACCCCTCCCCCAGCCCAGTCCCCCCTGCTGTCAGCCCCACCATCTTTAATGACTGCCAACCTTTCTTCTTCTTGGGACCTCACACCTCTCAGCTCTCAGCCATCACCCACCCCCTTCACTTCTGAGGACTCCATCTCACAACCCCCATCCCCCACCTCCATCTTGTCCCTCTCAACTCATCATGTGAGGAAGGAGCTACGTAAGATCAAGGTGCGAAAGGCTGCTGGTCCAGACGGCATCAGCTCCAGGCTCCTGAGGTGCTGCGCAGATCAGCTGTGTGGCATCATGGGATACATGTTCAACCTGAGCTTGAAGCTGGGGAAAGTACCACAACTGTGGAAGACCTCCTGTGTGGTACCGGTACCAAAGACCAAACATCCAAAGGATCTTAGCAGCTACAGGCCGGTAGCCCTGACATCGCATCTAATGAAGACCCTCGAGAGGCTGGTCCTCAACCATCTACGCCTCATGGTGTCGTCTTCGGTGGACCCGCTGCAGTTCGCCTACCGGCCTGGCATCGGGGTGGATGACGCCATCATCTACCTCCTGCACCGAGCTCTGACCCACCTGGAGAAGCCTGGAAGCACTGTGAGGATCATGTTCTTTGATTTCTCCAGTGCTTTTAACACCATCCAGCCAGGACTTCTGAGAGACAAGCTGGAACTGTCAGGAGTGGACCACCACATCTCCGAGTGGATACTGGACTACCTCACTGACCGCCCACAGTACGTGAGGACACAGGGCTGTGTCTCTGACAGGCTGGTCTGCAGTACGGGGGCCCCACAGGGAACTGTGCTGGCACCGTTCCTCTTCACCCTCTACACTGCAGACTTCTCCATCAACTCCTCACGCTGCCATCTGCAGAAGTTCTCTGACGACTCTGCCATAGTTGGCCTCATCACAGGTGAGGATGACTCAGAGTACAGACAGTGGACTCAGGACTTTGTGGACTGGTGCCAGCGGAACCACCTCCTGATCAACGCCGCTAAAACCAAGGAGCTGGTGGTGGATTTCCGCAGGCGCAGACCCACCACACGGACACCGGTGAACATCCAGGGAGTGGACATTGAGATAGTGGACTCTTATAAGTACCTGGGTGTTCACCTAAACAATAAACTGGACTGGACTCATAACACTGATGCGCTCTACAGGAAGGGTCAGAGCAGACTCTACCTGCTGAGAAGGCTGAGGTCTTTTGGAGTGCAGGGGACACTCCTGAAGACCTTCTATGACTCTGTGGTGGCATCAGCCATCTTCTATGCAGCAGTATGTTGGAGCAGCAGCTTGTCTACAGCCGAGAGGAAGAGGATAGACAAGCTCATCAGGAAAGCCAGCTCTGTCCTAGGATGTCCTCTCGACTCAGTGCAAGTGGTGGGAGACAGAAGGACTCTGACCAAAATAACATCACTGATGGACAAGGTCTCCCATCCCATGCATGAAACTGTTGCTGAGCTGGAGAGCTCCTTCAGTGACAGACTGCTGCATCCTAAATGCACAAAGGAGCGTTACCGCAGATCCTTCCTCCCAGCAGCTGTAAGACTTTATAACCATCACTGCTCCCAACAAAAACCACAATAGCCTACACAATGTAGGATAATATATAATATACTGTAAATAGTCCGGCCTGTTAAGGTTCAACACACAGGCACATCATGTACATTGTATATAGTGTTATTATTATTAGTAGTATTAAGGTTAATATTGTTTGTTGATTTTATATATATTCTTTTCTTAATAGTGTGAATTATTATATCTTTATTTATATTTATAATAACTGCGGCTGCTGTTACACCCAAATTTCCCCTTTGTGGGACAATAAAGGCTGTTTCTTCTTCTTCTTCTTCTTCTACTTTATACATCTCTGTTCTTGAAGCACTGACTCCAGCTGCAGTCCACTCTTTGTGAATCTCCCCCACATTTTTGAATGGGTTTTGTTTCACAATCCTCTCCAGGGTGAGGTTATCCCTCTTGCTTGTACACTTTTTTCTACCACATCTTTTCCTTCCCTTCTCCTCTCTATTAATGTGCTTGGACACAGAGCTCTGTGAACAGCCAGCCTCTTTAGCAATGACCTTTTGTGTCTTGCCCTCCTTGTGCAAGGTGTCAAAGGTCGTCTTTTGGACAACTGTCAAGTCAGCAGTCTTCCCCATGATTGTTTAGCCTACAGAACTAGACTGAGAGACCATTTAAAGGCCTTTGCAGGTGTTTTGAATTAATTAGCTGGTTAGAGTGTGGCACCAGGTGTCTTCAATATTGAACCTTTTTAACAATATTCTAATTTTCTGAGATACTGAATTTGGAGTTTTCATTAGTTGTCAATTATAATCATCAAAATTAAAAGAAATAAACATTTGAAATATATCAGTCTGTGTGTAATGAATGAATATAATATACAAGCTTCACTTTTTGAATGGAATTACTGAAATAAGTCAACCTTTTCATGATATTCTAATTTTATAACCAGCACCTGTACTAATACAAACATTAAGACAGGTGTACGTGTGCTTCTATGGGGTCTGTGGCAATTTTTTTGTGTGCACAGCTCTAGCATTTGCAAAAAAAAAATAAAAAAAAACACTGAGAAGGAGGGAGAAATTAATGGATGCTATAAAAGACAAATTTGTTTACTAGAAGCACGTGTAAAATATCAATAGTGGTCATACAGGCTTTGGTTGGATTTCATGTGCACAGCTCTAGCATTTGCAACAACAACCAAAAAAAAGTTGTGAAAAAAGACAGAGAGAGAATAGAGAAACGAATGGATAATATAAAAGACAAATTTGTTTACTAGAACATGTGTAAGATATCAGTGGGTTCAGCAGTGGAGGAATACAAAAACATATGAGTGTTAGAGGAGCTCAGTAAGACAAGGTCAGTCATGAAGCTGTTCTGTGGTTAATAATTATGGATTTTCCTCTGAATTAGTAACTGCTACTGTCAGCATCACTGAGCTGTTTAGACTAGTGTCATATAGCAGATTCACCCCCAGGCCTGACTGAAGGAAAGACAGGAATACATACTTCACTGAGTAATTCACTTTCACTATCAAATATGTTGAAGTTTTCAAATGTTTGAAATTATTTTTTTCTTTTCTAACAATAAGGAATCTCTGATTTCTGTGAATAACTGAGAGGAAAAATCTAGTTTCATACATGTGGCTGAGATATGTAAACTGCTGATGACACTGACTATGAACTTACTAAAAATACAACATTTATGCTGCACTTCTGCATTCCAACAAACATGTAATAACATTAAAGATTTAAACTTAAATGAGCTCAATTCTTCTCTTCTTGCTTTACTTTAATGTCTCTCCTCAGTGTGTTCATGAAGAGTTCTGCCAAAGAAATATTGTTTGCTATACTAACATACAGTAGAGATATCTGTGTGCACGGGTCAGAATTTTAATATTAAAATACAGAAGTATCAAATGTCTCTGACTCCCACGATGATAGAGAGAGTTTCTGTAAAAGTTGTGTGAAATTAATTTACATCATGCAGTGAAAATAGGAATACAAACATGTCACTGTTGACTGTCCAAGGAGAAAACCATGAAGTGTCCTTAAAAAACCTGCAGGAAATATGTCCATTTTTTTGGTACTTACAGCTGACTGTACTGAGCAGAAAGCGTCTTTTACGTGCAGTTTAAGTGTCTGTTAAAAAGGAAAAAAAGTGGTGGGTGGAGCCCAACTACCACTTTAATCATACTCTGGATCTTGTCCTGACATATGGCATAGAAACTGAAGACTTAACAGTATTCCCTGAAAGCCCCCTCCTGTCTGATCATTTCTTAGTACCATTTACATTTACTTTAATGGATTACACAGCAGTGGGGAAAAAGTTTTATTACAGTAGAAGTCTTTCTGAAAGTGCTGTAACTAAGTTTAAGGATCTAATTCCTTCATTATGCTCTTCAGTGCCAACACAGTGCAGAGCAGCTACCTAAACTCTGCTCCCAGTGAGGTCGATTATCTCGTCAATAGTTTTACATCCTCACTGCGTATAACTTTGGATACTGTGGCTCCTCTGAAAAGGAAAGCTTCAAATCAGAAGTGCCTGACAGCTTAAAGCAGATAACCCGAAAGCTGGAGAGGGAATGGCGTCTCACTAAATTAGAAGATGCTCATTTAGCCTGGAAAAAGAGTTTGTTGCTCTATAAAAAAGGCCTCCGTAAAGCTAGGACATCTTACTACTCATCATTAATTGAAGAAAATAAGAACAACCCCAGGTTTGTTTTCAGCACTGTAGCCAGGCTGACAAAGAGTCAGAGCTCTGTAGAGCCGAGTATTCCTTTCACTTTAACTAGTAGTGACTTCATGGATTTCTTTACAAATAAAATTTAAGACTTTAGAGAAAAATATTCATAAGCTCTCACAGACATATATTTGTCTTCAACTACTTTCAGTACTGTTGTTATTTACTTAGACTCTCTCTCTCTCTCTCTTTTTATATGTGTTACAAAGAAGTGAATAAAAGCTGGTTAGCATCAGTTGGAGCGTGGCTTTATTCTGCACCGAACAAAAAACCTTTGGTAGCAGTTACACTGAAAAACGTCACCTGTTATCGAGTGAGTAGTTGCAGCCCTGGACTGGACACTTTGAGGATGGCAGCTGGTTCTTCAGCTTACCTGTTTCCACATCATCTGGACATCCGAACTGCAGTGGTCCACTCTGGTTGAATTAAAGGGAACCAAGGAAACAATTTGGAGCAGTGCAGTTTGCATTGAATCACAGCACCCATCAGGTCAGACTGTTTTGAGTTTTGGGGAAAAGGGGCAAAGCTACTGTAATATTGTGCTCTACAGCTGTTGTAAATTCATTGAAGGTTGTTACTGTGTGTGTTAATGTTTGACATTTGAAATAGCATACTGTGGTTAGGTTTTCTTTCATTGTTCTGAAGCTGTTGGTTTAAACCACTGTTGCAATGGAGCAGAGTGCATCAGAAACGCGTGTCTTGGAGCAAATACTAGTAGCTCTAAAAGATGAAAAGGCACAGTTAGAAAGGAAATTAGAAACTGAACTGCAGGAAGCAGAAAGACAAGAAGTTGAGATTCGCATAGGCGTAATTCAAGCAGACCTTTAAATACATAAAATAAGGCTGCCTCAGCTACCATCTCAAGCTGAGACAGAGGTGAGACGCTCAGAGCGTCAAAGACAACCAACAGAAAAGATGCACGAGTTTAACCGGATGGCGATAACAAGCAAAGAAATGAAGTTTATGTCAACGTATGTAAACTTTAAGGCGGAAATTTTACTAACTAGGTTGAAACTTGAAGAAGAATGCTCAAAAGTAGAATTAACTGAAATGATCAAGTCAGTGGGAAAATGTGAGTCAGACTTGCAGCAGGATTATGAGACTTTACGTGCACTGACTACACCATCTCAAAATATGAGAAGAATGATGGACAGCTGCACTTCAGTTGGGTGACACGGGTGTATCAACAATAACGTTAAAAGTTGCTTGATTTAACACAGGAACATGTGTAGTAATTACTAGTGCTGCTGCATTTTGATGTCCACACCTACAGCTTCACAGAACAAAACTGTCAATTTACAACATGTAACTCCATATGCATGATCATGAGGTAAGTTTTTATATGCTTTGAATGACAAGCTATTCAGGTATGTTTATACCTATATATGGTCACGAAACACGAAATGTTACAATGATAGATTTTAACTATTAACCAAACAAAAAGCAACTCAGTTGATAAACCTCATATTTTTTCATAAAAATACAAAAGGATAAAAAACGTAAGAGGAGGAATATAATGCTTTCTAGCATCTGTCCCCTAACATCATCCTAAGGCATTGATTAATGTAGCAATAATGAAGCAAGAGCAGATACGATAGATCTAAAATGCAAATTTCAACAATGCTACCTAGTAGGTATAAACAGGTGGGGCAGGTTGGTTAAGGGCAGCTCCCGTCTCTGTGGAGAGCAGCATACCTAGCGTACAGCTACTAATCATCCTCCTTCCTTTATGGTAAATATGGAGACGGAGGAGTGACGGGAGTGGAAGTCAGCAAGAAGCTGGGCTGTCAGTGGAGACAATGGAGCTGTGGCCAAGCTGTTTCTGAGTTTTAACAGTGTAAATAAAGCACAGTGAGGGGCAACAGACCTGTGCTGTGCTCACTAAGGAGAATCTGCTACAAGCACATACAAATGCATGAGGCCAGATGAGTCGATACTTCGTAGCCCTTTAACGCCGGGCGATCGCTGCTGAAGCGCCCGTTGCTTTCCCTCAATAGCGGCGAACAGCTGACTGAGACGTGGCTATCAGCGCGGAGTCGGCTGATCAAAGGAACGTTGATCAGCTGGCTTCTTACCTTAACTCCGCAACCGTTTGTCCTAAAATGAAAACGGTTCCTGAAAGCCCAGAAATTGCACGTCACAGCCATATAGGGGTATTACGGTATTTGTTGCCGGAAGTCCGCGAACGGCAACAAATACCAAGGCCGATGCATTCAGAGTAGTTCATGTTTCCAAATGATTATATTTATACATCATGTCAAATGTAAAAAAAAAAACAAAACAAAACAAAACTAACCAACCAACTACATAAATCAAGCAATCAATCAATAATTAAATAGTTTTACATGGTTTCAATAGTACACACTGCCATTAGATCTTAGTTTGCACATTGGAGGGTGGATAAGAATGAATGGGTGTGTGTCCTTTGGGGCTGTTGCCCCTTAGTCATGGGGGGTGGGGTGGGGTGAGTATCAGTGATTAAATTGAGCCATAGATCTAACACTGAATCTATTTTCACATCACTGTAGCTTTAAAACTGAGCTCTTCAAACTTTCTTGTTGTTCTTTAGATGAACACTTTTAATTTAGTTTCTGGCTCTCTGGTTGGGTTTTCTCTCTAATTATTGTAGGGTCTTTATCTTACAATATAAAGCACCTTGAGGACACTGTTTGGTGCTAAATAGATAAAACTGGAATTGAACTGAAATGAATTTAAACCAAAAGCATTCAGTGTTCATATACAAAGAAAAAAAATTGGTGTTTTAAATATTCTTCTAAGGTATTGTGTCAAAACAAACATGAAAAAATAAAACAAAATTATAATCCTGTCATTTCACAGTTTATTTAAAGGAGAATTCACTTATCCATTTAGCAACATTTCATACAATACATATATTACATTATAACCATCACCAGATTTCAACATCACATATGCAAAACTTATGCAAAGTTTGTGCATATAATTATATTTTTGAAACATATTTTATTGTTGTAATAGGAGAAAATGAAGCAAATAAAATACAAAGTAAAGCCTTAAAATCCAGAGTGAAAAGTGTTTCACAGAAGGTTAAATTTCCCAGAACCATTTTGAAGAATTCTTTACAATACACAACCAAATACACACTGAGTAAATGAATAATAAGCCTGCTTTAATTTTTAGAACAGAGGAAATTGAATTCATTATTATCAAGCTTTCTGAACCACCTATGGTCTCCTCCACTGTCCATGGCTCCAGACATGTCACAGTCATCATTTATTCCAGCAGAGTTCCAGTTTTTATATTCAACCACCTCATCAGTGACCCAGAACCAGAAACCCAGAGTGCAGGTGTAGCGCAGCCCCAACCACACAAAAGGAGTTGAAGCATTATTGACCTTTTCCTGGACCCATCCTTGCTCTTGAGGGTTTGTGATGGAAACCAGGTCACGGTAGTTCTCTCTGCAGTAGTACAAGGCCTCCTCCCAGGTCTTATTTTCTGTGATCAGGATCACTTTATCTGTCAAACAAATAAATGAATGAATAAGACAGACACTGGAAACTCAGACAAGATAAATACTAACACAAACATGAAGACAGGTGTACATGTGCTTCTGTGGGGCCTGTGATTTTTTTTTAGTAGACACAACTCTGGCATTTGCAACAACAACAAAAAAAGGTGAGAAAAAAGACAGAGAGGGAGAAAATAACAGATGATGCAAAAGACAAGTTTGTTTACTAGAAGCACGTTTAAAATATCAGTGGGTTCAGCAGTGGAGGAATACAAAAACAAGTGAGTGTTAGAGGAGCTCAGGAAGAAAAAAAAAGACTTAAGCCTTTAAAAAAAAAAAAAACTCACCATCATAACAGAAGAAGGGTTTTGTCTTGTTACATTCATCAGAGCTCCATGTTCCTGATCTGTTTAACAGAGTCATAGCACATGTGTTGCTGCTTTGTCCATCATTAAATAACTCCATATCCCAGAGTCTGAAATTGAAATCACTCCCATCTGACCACCTCCAGCTGTCTCTGAACAGGCCGATCCAGGCGCTGAATGCAGTCGTCTTTGAGTTTTTCAGGTCCTCCATTTCTTTACTTTCTGCCTGATCAGATCCGCTGGCCAGGTCAGTGTGATTGTATCTGCAGTAGCTTTGAGCCTGTGTCCAGTTCATAAACTCCTTTATCAAATACAATGTTGTGTTATTTTCTGTAGTTGCTGTGGAATCAATGGGGAAAAAAGAAAAGAAACATCATCATCTATAATCTGAGGAAATCTACAGACACAGACCGTGTCAGTGAGTTTCTTATTGTGTCTCTAGTTTCTCTCTCTAGTCGTGTGATTACTGTCTACATATTCTCACCATTATAGCAGATGAACCACAAAGGACGGCCACATGCAACACCTGCCCACTTGGTCCTTTGCCTCAAACAGTTCCCCGGAGACTCATCACCATGTTTTTCCGACAGATTCCAACTGCTGTTATTCTCAGTGTATTTCACTCCTGGCAGAGACCAGTGCCACGTCCTGTTTCCTCATGTGTTGTTGTTCAGTCCAATCCAGGCTTCTCCTTGATTCTGTGTGGAGTTACAGAGTCTTCTCACGTCCACCATGTCAAACACTTTGGCCAGGTCTGTGTACTTCTCTCTGCAATATTTCTGTGCTTCTCCCCAGGTCTTCTGTTTTTCAACAAAGTGGTACTCATACAGGTGACACATGAAGAAGAAACACTGACCTAAAATCAAATGAAATATTATTTAATAACTGTGTTTATATAAATAACAATCTAACTGTCACATCCAACTTTCAAGTTTTACAAAATCAAAACATCAAAAGTGTATTAATGTTTTTTTTAGTGAGAGGAGTAAATTCATTAATGTTTCCATATTAAACTAAAATGATTTTAGATGAACCAAAAAGCAGTCGTGGTAAAATGATTCTCTTACCCATCAGAATCAGCAGAAACAGACTCCACTGCATTGTTCGTCTGTCAGATGAAGCTGATTTTGTATTTCACAGTTGGACAATGATTTCAACACTCCAATAAACACTAAATGTCTCTGTTAAGAAATAAAAAAACATGAATATAAGTTGGCAGGAAATATGCAAAATAAGTAGAGAGCAACTGATAATGATTTTACAGTTAATATAAGTGAATATAAGTAACACGATGAACGAGCTGCCAGGTTTTTGTGACGAGTGAAGCTTTGAACAGTTTAGGAAATGTGGTCTGTTTATGTGGATGCAGTGAACTGCAGGCTCACTGCAACACTAATGATAATATCTGTATGCACAGAAGCTGATGTTTCAGGTTAGATTAAGGCTGCAGTTTAGATTTGAAGGTTGTGAGTTTGCTTCTGATAGTTTTACTTCATTCAACAATTTTATTGCTAGAACAAAATTCATATTGTCCACCTACATTTTTATTTTGCAGTCTGGAAATTAATGTTGAAAATGCTGAAAAATTGTAAATTCAGCATCATTTGTTATTACAGCTTTAGGGTAATTATTGTTAATAGATCATCATCCATTTAAAATAAGCAGTAAAGTAAAAAATAAATCCTGCAGATGTCCTCTACACATCTCCTCTGTACCCACAAACATGAAATTATATTAGAAATTTTAAACTTACTTCTGGTTATTTCTTCCCTCCTCAGTGTGCTCATGAAGATCATTCCCATGTAAATATTGATATACACTAAAGGAGAGCTCTTTTTGCCCTGGTCATGATTTGAATATTTAAATACACGAGCTTCACTTCACCTGACAGAAGGATCCAGTTATGGGGCGAATTTTTGTATTTCACTTACAATTTACATAAATGGAAGAAGTAAATGCTAACACACAAACATGTCTGTTGTTGCTCAAGTCAGAATTTGGATATTAAAATAGAGAAGCTTCAGTCATATGTCACTGCCACAAAGATCCACAGTTGAGGAAAGCAAATTTGCATCAAGTATGAGCCTAGTTTACATATTGCTATGATATATTTGGGGGTTATGGCTCCAACTTTTTTCTTCTCAAAAGTATGTAACACATGATCATTTTCCCAAACTTAACAAGACTGATCTCAATCTGTGTATAATGATGGCTTACAGTAGACAATATTCATGCACAAATACAGAGACTCTGAAAGATTCACAAGAATGGACACAGCTGGCCTCTCTCTCACTCTAGGTCTCCCATTCTGGTCATGTTCACTAACCAATCCCTGTGTTATAGAGGCAGTCCTCTCAGTTGCTAGGTACCTGGGCCGGTCCCTGCAGCTGATGATGGTTTGGGTCAACATCTGTCCTAATTAATGGAGGAAGACCTACACTCGATGCCAGATTGTTACTTACCTCCCAGTTAGTTGAAGTCAGCTCTCCAGTATCTTGCTAATAACTTTTCAGTGGATGTCTTTTTCTTCTTTGCTCAGGAAACTGGAACCCTTGAGTTCATGCCTGAGAGTAAGTGAGTGAGAAGAGCAAAAGAAGAGAGGTCCAATCATTGTTTTTGAAGAGAATCCTGTAAACCTTCGGAGCAGCCACAGGGAGTCGAACCTGCCACCTGCTCCTTGCTATCACTGTTCATTGTCTGGTGCACTGTAAATAAATTCACTGAAAGAGATTCTAACAAGTCTGTATTTTGAGTCCTCCCTATTCCCTCAGCCATGACAGGAACACAACAAATAAATAGCTTCACCACCTCTTATCAATCCAGATGTAAAAACATTCTCTGCTCAAAGAACCTTAGGGGTCATTCACAATTATCAACATTTTCCAAAGTGTACAAAGAAAATCTTGATCTTTTTTCATGACATTTCATTTCACCTGGTTCTTTGGTATTTTAATGTAATAAGAAGCATTAAAAACATCCTGCTGTTGAAAATATTGGTATCAAATATACACTTTACTATCTATTAAAACATTGTATTGTTGCACTAATAAACAGATATACCTATATTTTTAATTTATAGGGTGCAATAAACTGATTTGAATGGAACAATTTGTCATCTGAATCACTGGTTTTGTGCCAAAAATTGATTTCTGGTGTTTTCAAAAAAATAAAATTGCTGGTATTTATATTGTTGTAAAGGACTTGTTGACCTATAATCTGTCGAGCATATCTCAACCATCATCTCTTATGAATGATATCAATTCATTTTGAGTCATAAAGAACATTTCTGTCACATGGTAGAAGCTGCAATCAGTTTTTGGCAACACCACTAGTGTTGGCGACTCAGATTTAGCGACTTTTCAAACACCTCCCAGTGACCTTTTTTTGTTTTTTCCAAAAAGCAACTAGGACCAAATTTAACATCTTTTTCTGGTGACATCAGCGACTTTTGGAGAGAGGCCAGTGTTGTACAAAAAAGTAACATGACAGGAAATGTTGCTGCTGTTCTGCTGCGAGAGTGTTGGAGACGCTTTCATAGACAGAGCCTTAAGAATAATACAGTTTATTACAAAAGGAAATATTTCTTTACATTCATCAGTGATGAATGGGAGAGGGAAGCCCAATCGCCCTGCCTCACACAGCATCTGAAAGTTTCAGCCAATACAGGTGCTGCTCTAAAAATTAGAATATCATGAAAAAGTTGATTTATTTCAGTAATTCCATTCAAAAAGTGAAACGTGTATATTATATTCATTCATTACACACAGACTGACATATTTCAAATGTTTGTTTCTTTTAATTTTGATGATTATAACTGACAACTAATGAAAACTCCAAATTCAGTATCTCAGAAAATTAGAATATTGTGAAAAGGTTCAATATTGAAGACACCTGGTGCCACACTCTAATCAGCTAATGAATTCAAAACACCTGCAAAGGCCTTTAAATGGTCTCTCAGTCTAGTTCTGTAGGCTACACAATCATGGGGAAGACTGCTGACTTGACAGTTGTCCAAAAGACAACCATTGACACCTTGCACAAGGAGGGCAAGACACAAAAGGTCTTTGCTAAAGAGGCTGGCTGTTCACAGAGCTCTGTGTCCAAGCACATTAATAGAGAGGTGAAGGGAAGGAAAAGATGTGGTAGAAAAAAGTGTACAAGCAGTAGGGATAACCTCACCCTGGAGAGGATTGTGAAACAAAACCCATTCAAAAATGTGGGGGAGATTCACAAAGAGTGGACTGCAGCTGGAGTCAGTGCTTCAAGAACCACCACGCACAGACGTATGCAGACATGGGTTTCAGCTGTCGTAGTCCTTGTGTTGAGCCACTCTTAAAAAAGAGACAGCTTCCGAAATGTCTCGCCTGGGCTAAAGACAAAAAGGACTGGACTGCTGCTGAGTGCTCCAAAGTTATGTTCTCTGATCAAAGTCAGTTTTGCGTTTCCTTTGGAAATCAAGGTCCCAGAGTCTGGAGGAAGAGAGGAGAGGCACAGAATCCACGTTGCTTGAGGTCCAGTGTACTGTAAAGTTTCCACAGTCAGGCCTCTTTCCCACCAACAGGGTTCCGGAGCTAGTGCCCTAATTTGAACCGTTTCCACCGCAGAGGCACTCTGTGCTTGGCCGAAAAACAGGTTCAACTCCCGCCCCCCCAAACTAGCTGGTCTCGAACCAAGCATGCGTGATGAAAGCGGCAGAAGGGCGTGACTCTGCGATCTCAACATCAAGTTTTCTACCATATTACATGTGTATTACATGAGAAAAGTAAAGCGATTTTCACGGCTGTGAATTAGGTTGGTTCTTAAGGCTGAACTTGCTGCTTTGTATCAGTTCATATCACAGATAAAAAGTGCGTACTTGTCGTCTTGCTCTAATCGCTGTCTGTGTTTACCTCTGTGCTGCACACAGATGCTGCAGTAGTTTGGTTCGGACCATAAAATGTATTTGCAGCACAAGAAAGGGGAGCGTGTTCTCCCAAATTTGTGTGCTTTGGCTTCCGTGTCTAGACGAGGACCCGCCCACACTCATACATAAAGGAGCAGTTCACAGAAACGCGGTGGAAACACGGGCCCCTTCTTATGGGCTCGACACACGGGGAGCGACAAACGACAGCGAAAAATGGACCGCATCGCCACTGGGGTTAAACCGAACATACGGGACGCGATAGCGACGGCAGCATTGCGAATCGCGCTCTCACGTCACTCGTCTCCAAGAAATGTGATTGGTTATGAAACTGGAGGGATTTTGACATTTTCAAAGCCGTCCATGTCAGACACAGCAATAAAGATGAGGAGTCGGAAGATTTTATTGGAACTGACAGAAATCTTGCGATTAAGTCTCCTCTACAAAAGAAAAAGACAACCTTTGGTTCATCCTATATTAGCACAAAAGTCCTCTCTATCCGTCTGTTTAACGTTAGTCTTGCGCCAACACGTTCCCATATGGCTGCCTTTTATGTTTAACTCGATAATCACTGCGTGAAGTGTCATATAATATAGGAAAGTCAAACACAGCTAAAATGATGCTTTCCTTCTTGCTGAAAGTGGTTGCAGACTGCTGCGTGTAGTATACTCTCCGCTCATTGGTCAGTCAATGAAATCCTCGCTGATTGGTTTAGCGCCATGCGACAGTGAAAAAAGTAGAACATTTTTCAACTTTGTTGTGTCGTGTCGCCTGGTCGTTTGTGCACGTCTACGTGTACGAGCTCAAAATTTCACATGCACGAATGTCGCCGGTTGCTTAGCTGGAGGAGGGCAAGCAATTGTCGCCTCATCACACAAGCTCCATAGGGAATGAATGGAGAGCGAGTGACGTCGCTCCCCGTGTGTCGAGCCCCTTAAGCGTTTCGCCGGTTCATTGGGAACAGCACGAGCACTGGCACGTGAACCGGCTCCTCGGCAGTGGGAAAGTAGCATCAGCAATGGTTTGGGGTGCCATGTCATCTGCTGGTTTTGGCCCACTGTGTTTTCTGAGGTCCAAGGTCAATGCAGCCATCTACCAGGAAGTTTTAAAGATGTCCTGCTTCCTGCTGCTGACCAACTTTAGGGAGATGCAGATTTCATTTTCCAACAGGTTTTGGCACCTGCACACAGTGCCAAAGCTACCAGTACCTGGTTTAAGGACCATGGTATCCCTGTTCCTAATTGGCCAGCAAACTCGCCTGACCTTAACCCCATAGAAAATCTATGGGCTATTGTGAAGAGGAAGATGTGATACGCCAGACCCAACAATTCAGAAGATTCACCTGAGCAGTGCCACAGACTGATTGACTCCATGCCATGCTGCATTGCTGCAGTAATCCAGGCAAAAGGAGCCCCAACTAAGTATTGAGTGCTGTACATGCTCATAGTTTTCATGTTCATACTTTTCAGTTGGCCAGCATTTCTAAAAATCCTTTTTTTGTATTGGTCTTAGTAATATTCTAATTTTCTGAGATACTGAATTTGGGTTTTCATTAGTTGTCAGTTATAATTATTAATATTAAAAGAAATAAACATTTGAAATATATCAGTCTGTGTGTAATGAATGAATATAATATACACGTTTCACTTTTTGAATGGAATTACTGAAATAAATCAACTTTTTCATGATATTCTAATTTTATTACAGCACCTGTATGTACCAAGAAGTAGAGTAGGTTGTAGCATACACCTGCATCTCACTAATTATTTGGCTTCACAGACACAGATGATCAATTTAGGACATCACTTCAAATGTTCAAACACTGATTTTACATGGTTTTATGACATAAATTGCAATTCCAGCTTATGATATGACTGCTGTTTATGTCGCACTGGTTTCTAGTATCTGCTAAGAATTAACGACAACAATTACTGCAACCATCACCAATTTGTAAATGAATAAATACAATAAATTTGGAAAGAAAAACAAATTACCAAAAATATAAGAGAATATATAGCAACCAAAGTAACCCTGTTATCTGCAGAGGTGGGAAGTAACGAAGTACAAATATTTCATTACTGTTCTTAAGTAGATTTTTCATGTATCTGTACTTTACTTGAGTATTTATTTTTCTGACTACTTTTTACTTTTACTCCCTACATTTTTACACAAGTGTCTTTACTTTCTACTTCTTACATTTTCAAAACAGACTCGTTACTTTTTAACACGTCAGAGAGAAGTTTGCATTTCCGACATCAAACGATCTGAGCCTAAACTGAGGAATAATAACATATAAGAGACAATCGTACTGGCGTATCCTCCATCACCGGAGCTTATCGGGTACAAAGGGATTAAATACGCAAACACATATAATTAATGTCTCATTTATAGCGCTATAATCAGGGGTTACAGCGGGCCGGACCGAGTCCGTAAGTTGCGCTCGCGGGACATAAACAGCTTAGCTAGCGCTACTGAAGAGGAGCGAGCATGAAGGGAGTAACATGTGGCAGGTAAATGCAACGTTTAAATGCTCAACAAATATAAGCAAACACACAAAGTGTGTGCAGTTTGTCACACAGTGTGTCTGCTAGCTAAAAGAAGAGCTGCTGTATTTCAGGGAGAGCAAAGAGAGAGAAGTTCATTCAGAGATGTAAGAAAGAGGACAGGAGAGGAAGAAGAGAGGTTAGAATTAAAATAAGGACTGGAAAACAAACTAAGGTATGCTAACTTTGTGTTATTCAAAGACTGCATGAAAATACTGTAGTGTGTGATAAACAGGTCAGTTTGTTGTACTGTATTTACAGTAAGCTCTGTGTTGGCGCACAGAGGCTGTGTTCATGGTCAGAGTTACAGGTTACATCAGTGCAGCAGAGATGAGTTTGAATCAAAGCTGCTGATGCTGAGATTCATTCACTGAATCCAACATTTCTACAGCCTGTATGCTGTCAGTGTAGGGGATGGAGATCAGCTCAGATAGCTGTGAAATACTGGGTTACATCTTTGTGAGTTCAGTTCATCCACACAGAGCAGTAAACCTCAGAGCAGCAGCAGCAGGTCAGCTGATCACAGCCTGCACACCAACATCATTTACTGCAGCTCACAATAGAAAGTTTTGATTCTTCTCCCCATGCAGAGCCACTACAGCTGATCTTAGGGTTCCTCCACCTTCTGAACTGTAACCCCTGAGTATCCTCATGTTTGTGTTTAGGTGGAGGCACAGTCACCCTCTACTATGGAGGACACAGAGACTAGAGCTGTGTTTAAATTCCCTTTCACAGTTTGTGTCCTACATAACAGATTCACGCTGAGTGCATTCATTAGAATTAAAATTGAAATTGGAATAACGTTTGTATTCTCATGTAATATATAATGAGCTTTACACAAAAATATCAGGTAGAAGCGTCCTCCAAAGAGTTACTTTTACTTTCTTACTTTGAGTACATTTTAGAGCCTGTATTTTTTTACTTTTACTTGAGTAAAGAAGTTGAACCAGTAATTTGACTTTTACCAAAGTATTTTTTAACACAAGTATTTGTACTTCTCCTTAAGTACAGAATGTCAGTACTTATGCCACCTTTGGTTATCTAGCATTCAGCAAAAAAAAAGTGTAATAATGAAATAATGCAGCAATAATGAAGTCATTGTAATATCACAAGAAATCAGTGATATTTACTTTGGTAAATATGTTTTCTCAATATCCTGATATCTTAAAAGTCTGTTAGTGTTGCTGTTTTGCTCCTGTTTGATGCTTTTAGAAAGAAAAAGCCCAGAGACACACAATACAAAACAACAAAACACAATCAGAGATGTTTATTCCAGAGTTAAATCATGACTCTTATTGCTTAGAACAAATAAAATTATAGGTCTCATTTTCTCTCTGACTGAACCACTCATGCTGTCCTCCTCTGTCCATGCCCACAGCCCTGTCTTTCCCTCTTTGGCCCACTTCTCATAGCAGACTAACTTGTCACTGACCCAGAACCACAGATCCAGAGTGCAGGTGTAGCGCAGTCCCAGCCAGACAAAAGCACTCGAGGCATTCTGGGCTTTCTCCTGGACCCGTTCTTGCTCCTGAGGGTCAGTGATGGAGACCAGGTCCCGGTGAATCATTCTGCAGTAATCTAAGGCCTGCTCCCAGGTCTTGTTTTCTTTAAAAAAAAAAAAAAATGACGTGGGCTTCATAGATAATTGGCAAAGTTTCTGGGGAAAACCTGGTCTTGTTAGGAGAGACGGCATCCATCCCACTTTGGATGGAGCAGCTCTCATTTCTAGAAATCTGGCCAAATTTATTAACCCTCCTAAAAACTGACTACCCAGGGTTGAGACCAGGAAGCAGAGTTGCAGTCTTACACGCCTCTCTGCAGCTTCTCTCCTCCTGCCATCCCCCCAAAACCCCATCCCCATAGAGTCGGTGCCTGCTCCCAGACCACCAAACACCAAAGCTAAAATCAGCAAAAAGCTATTTAAGCATAAAAATTCAAAAACAATAAATAATACAGCTTCATCAACTGCACCAAAAAATAAAACAATTAAATGTGGATTGTTAAACATTAGGTCTCTCTCTTCCAAGTCCCTATTAGTAAATGATTTAATAATTGATCAACGTATTGATTTATTCTGCCTTACAGAAACCTGGTTACAGCAGGATGAATATGTTAGTTTAAATGAATCAACACCCCCGAGTCACAGTAACTGTCAGAATGCTCGAAGCACAGGTCGAGGAGGAGGATTAGCTGCAATCTTCAATTCCAGCTTATTAATTAATCAAAGACCCAGACAAAGTTTTCATTCTTTTGAAAGCCTGACTCTTAGTCTTGTCCATCCTAATTGGGAAAATCAAAAAGCTGTTTTATTTGTTATTATCTATCGTCCACCTGGTCCCTACTCAGAGTTTCTGTCTGATTTCTCAGACTTTTTATCTGATTTAGTGCTCAGTTCAGATAAAATAATTATAGTGGGTGATTTTAACATCCATGTAGATGCTGAGAATGACAGCCTCAACACTGCATTTAATCTATTGTTAGATTCAATTGGCTTCTCTCAAAATGTAAAGGAGCCCACCCCCCACTTTAATCATACTCTGGATCTTGTCCTAACATATGGCATAGAAACTGAAGACCTAACAGTATTCCCTGAAAGCCCCCTCCTGTCTGATCATTTCTTAGTAACATTTACATTTACTTTAATGGATTACACAGCAGTGGGGAATAAGTTTTATTACAGTAGAAGTCTTTCTGAAAGTGCTGTAACTAAGTTTAAGGATCTAATTCCTTCATTGTTATGCTCTTCAGTGCCATGTGCCAACACAGTGCAGAGCAGCTACCTAAACTCTGCTCCCAGTGAGGTTGATTATCTCGTCAATAGTTTTACATCCTCACTGCGTATAACTTTGGATACTGTGGCTCCTCTGAAAAGGAAAGCTTCAAATCAGAAGTGCCTGACTCCGTGGTATAATTCACAAACGCACAGCTTAAAGCAGATAACCCGAAAGCTTGAGAGGGAATGGCGTCTCACTAAATTAGAAGATGCTCATTTAGCCTGGAAAAAGAGTTTGTTGCTCTATAAAAAAGCCCTCCGTAAAGCTAGGACATCTTACTATTCATCATTAATTGAAGAAAATAAGAACAACCCCAAGTTTCTTTTCAGCACTGTAGCCAGGCTGACAAAGAGTCAGAGCTCTGTAGAGCCGAGTATTCCTTTCACGTTAACTAGTAGTGACTTCATGGATTTCTTTACAAATAAAATTTTAGACATTCGAGAAAAAATTATTCATAACCATCTCAAAGATTATTCTTCATGTTCGGCTGCTTTCAGCACTGCTGGTATTTGTTTAGACTCTTTTGCTCCAGTTGATCTTTCAGAGTTAACTTCAATAGTTACTTCCTCCAAACCAGCAACATGTTTGTTAGATCCCATTCCTACTAGACTGTTCAAAGAAGTCTTTCCAATTATTGATGCTTCAATCTTACAAATGATCAATCAGTCTTTATTAGTTGGCTATGTACCACAGACCTTCAAGGTGGCTGTAATTAAACCTCTGCTTAAAAAGCCATCACTTGACCCAGTTGTCTTAGCTAATTATAGGCCAATCTCCAACCTTCCTTTTCTCTCAAAGATTCTTGAAAGAGTAGTTGTAAAACAGCTAACTGATCATCTGCAGAGGAACGGTTTATTTGAAGCGTTTCAGTCAGGTTTCAGAATTCATCACAGTACAGAAACAGCATTAGTAAAGGTTACAAATGATCTTCTTAGAGCCTCTGACAGTGGACTCATCTCTGTTCTTGTCCTGTTGGACCTCAGTGCAGCTTTTGATACTGTTGACCATAACATTTTATTACAGAGATTAGAGCTTGCTATAGGTATTAAAGGTACTGCACTGCAGTGGTTTGAATCATATTTATCTCATAGACTCCAATTTGTTCATGTAAATGGGGAGTCTTCTTCACACACTAAGGTTAATTATGGAGTTCCACAGGGTTCTGTGCTAGGACCAATTTTATTTACATTATACATGCTTCCCTTAGGCAGTATTATTAGAAAGCACTGCATCAATTTTCATTGTTATGCAGATGATACTCAGCTTTACCTATCAATGAAGCCAGATGACACACATCAATTAGTTAAACTGCAGGAATGTCTTAAAGATATTAAGGCCTGGATGACCTCTAATTTCCTGCTTCTAAATTCAGATAAAACTGAAATTCTTGTTCTCGGCCCCACAAATCTTAGAAACATGGTGTCTAACCAGATACTTACTCTGGATGGCATTACTTTGGCCTCCGGTAACACTGTGAGAAATCTTGGAGTCATTTTTGACCAGGATATGTCCTTCAATGCACATATTAAACAAATATGTAGGACCGCTTTTTTGCATTTGCGCAATATTTCTAAAATTAGAAACATCCTTTCTCAGAGTGATGCTGAAAAGCTCATTCATGCATTTATTACTTCTAGGCTGGATTATTGTAATTCATTATTATCAGGCTGTCCTAAAAGCTCCCTGAAAAGCCTTCAGCTGATCCAAAATGCTGCAGCTAGAGTGTTGACAGGGACTAGAAAGAGAGAGCAGATTTCTCCCATATTGGCTTCTCTTCATTGGCTCCCTGTTAAATCTAGAATAGAATTTAAAATTCTTCTCCTCACATACAAGGTCTTGAATAATCAGGCACCATCTTATCTCAAAGACCTCATAGTACCATATCACCCCAACAGAGCACTTCGCTCTCAGACTGCTGGCTTACTTGTGGTTCCTAGGATACTTAAGAGTAGAATGGGAGGCAGAGCCTTCAGCTTTCAGGCGCCTCTTCTGTGGAACCAGCTTCCAGCTTGGATTCAGGAGACAGACACCCTCTCTATTTTTAAGATTAGGCTTAAAACTTTCCTTTATGATAAAGCTTATAGTTAGGGCTGGATCAGGTGACCCTGAACCATCCCTTAGTTATGCTGCTATAGGCCTAGTCTGCTGGGGGGTTCACATAATGCACTGTTTCTCATTCACCTTATTTACTTTGTTTATACTCCACTCTGCATTTAATCATTAATTGATATTAATCTCTGGCTCTCTTCCACAGCATGTCTTTCTCTCCCCTCAGCCCAACCGGTCGTGGCAGATGACTGCCCCTCCCTGAGCCTGGTTCTGCTGGAGGTTTCTTCCTGTTAAAAGGGAGTTTTTCCTTTCCACTGTCGCCAAGTGCTGCTCATAGGGGGTCGTTTTGACTGTTGGGTTTTCTCTGTATTATTGTAGGGTCTTTACCCACAATACAAAGCGCCTTGAGGCGACAGTTTGTTGTGATTTGGCGCTATATAAATAAAATTGAATTGAATTGAATTTAATAAGGGTCAGTTTTTCTGCTGTAAGCAAAAACAGATCCAGATCCAGAGTGTAGGTGTAGCCAGTCACTAAAACTTGTTATACTCTCTTCTTTTTTCTTTTTTTTTTTTGTGGCAAATCAAAAACTACAAATCTTTGTGTGTCACTGTGTCCTCAGCAGAAAGAATTTTAGTAACGCGCTTTATACAGAAAGGCTCCAACATCCTCAAATATTTGTGATTTTTTTTGATCAAACACTGAGAATCATCAAAGATTTATTGCTACATTTGCAACCTCAAAGTACCGGTTTCAAGCTACCAGAAGCTGAAAGTTGTCTCACAGATATTTAAAGTGGTTCAACTGTCAGCTAGTTAGGTGTCTGAAAAATACACAGTATGTTCAGCTGGATCCTAAGAGTAGAATTGTGTGTTAATAAGCAAGCAGAAAGTGAGGTTAAGATTATAACTTATTGTATAGAACATATAAAATTATAGGTCTCATTTTTTCTCTGACTGAACCACTCATGCTGTCCTCCTCTGTCCATGCCCACAGCCCTGTCACACTCCTCAGTCTTTCCCTCTGTGGCCCACTTCTCATAGCAGACCACGTAGTCACTGACCCATAACCATAACCCGAACGTGCATTTGTAGCTCAGTCCCAGCCAAACGTAGGGACTGTCGGCCTCTTTGGCTTTTTCCTGGACCCATTCCTGCACTTCAGGGTTGGTGATGGAAACTAGTCCGTGGTAGTTGTTGTTACAGTAATCCAAGGCTTCTTCCCAGGTCCTGTTTTCTTTGATCAGGATCACTTTCTGTACTGTAGCAAACACAGAAATTTTAGTTCATTTCAAAGAGGGAACTCTGTGAAGACTTGGTTTACACTAATGTACATCCTGCTGAGAGTCGTCTAACAGAAAAAAAATAACAATAAAAAACCAATATAATCAATCAGTGATTCCAGTGGTGCTCCTGTTCAAAAAACAACTGATAAATCTTTGTAAAAACTCACCATCATAACAGAAGAAGGGTTTTGTCTTGTTACATCCATCAGAGCTCCATCTTCCTGATCTGTTTAACAGAGTCATAGCACATGTGTTGCTGCTTTGTCCATCATTAAATAACTCCATATCCCAGAATCTGAAAGAGAAATCACTCCCATCTGACCACCTCCAGCTGTCTCTGAACAGGCCGATCCAGGCGCTGAATGCAGTCGTCTCAGAGTTTTTCAGGTCCTCCATTTCTTTGCTTTCTACCTGATCAGGTCCGCTGGCCAGGTCAGTGTGATTGTATCTGCAGTAGCTCTGAGCCTGTGTCCAGTTCATTAACTCCTTTATGAAATGTAACATTTTGTTGTTTTTCCTATTTTCTGTGGAGCCAACAGAAAAAATAATCATCATCATCTATAATCTGAGGAAATCTACAGATACAGACCGTGTCAGTGAGTTTCTTATTGTGTCTCTAGTTTCTCTCTCTAGTAGTGTGATTACTATCTACATATTCTCACCATTATAGCAGATGAACCACAAAGGATGGCCACATGCAACACCTGCCCACTTGTCCCTGTACCTCCCACAGTTCCCCAGAAGCTCATCACCATGTCTGCCAGACAGAGTCCAACTGTTGGTATTTTCAATGTATTTCACTCCTGGCAGAGACCAGTGCCACGTCCTGTTTCCTCCTATGTTGTTCAGTCCAATCCAGGCTTCTCCTTGACTCTGTGTGGAGTTACAGAGTCTTCTCATGTCCACCATGTCAAGCACTTTGGCCAGGTCTGTGTACTTCTCTCTGCAGTATTTCTGTGCTTCTCCCCAGGTCTTCTTTTCTTCAACAAAGTGGTACTCATACAGGTGACACATGAAGAAGCAACACTGACCTAAAATACAAACATATGATACACATAAGTTTCTGATAGGAGAAAGCATCTGATGAACAAGTCAAACTTTACAGGTTAAAACTCTGTCACACAGTTGATGCTCTGAGTGTAATGATTTTGTTCATGTTTTATGAATCCTGATTAAATGACAGTATTTTCATAGGAAAACACACAAACCCATAAAAATGCTTAAGGACAGGTAAAATGTTTAACTTACCAATCAGAATAAGCAGAGATGGTATCCACCGCATCTTTGCACTGTCCGATGACACTAAAAACAATCACAACAGCTTGAGTGTGTATGTATGTCAAAATATGTAGAAAATGTTACGAAAATGCAAAGTCAACTACAGAAACTTATTCATCCGAATATGGTCACATTATCAAGTCAATTTCAGATCTCAAAAGAACATAAATCAGTGTAATCAGTAACAGCTTTTCTTGCAAACTGCACAGACTAACAAAACTGTCAGTGCTTTTTCAGCGACACCTGATTTCATTGTCTGTCTCCTCCTTTCATGCAGCAGAAATGTTGAAATATGAAGCAGTAATTTGTTCAATGGTTGTTAATGGAGTGGCTGTTGTGCTGCCATCTGTTGCGTCTGCTAAGTACTGCATCCTTGTTGTTCTGTTGTGTTAAATAAAAATGGCTGCTTTCAACAGGTTATGGGCCCAGAGCGTCGCTAAAAAAGCTCTGTAAACTTAGTTGCTGAGTCAGATAAACGGAGTTGTGGAATTCACAATGGATGATAAGACGTTTATTGACAAGCTGAGCGGACCAGAGAACTGGGCAACATGGAAGTTTCAGATGGAGCATTTGCTGAAAGCTAAAGGACTATGGGGTATGCTAACTGAGACGGATATGCTAACTGCGGATGCTAACGCACAAGCTACGGCAGAGTTTGAGAGACGGAGAGAAAGGGCATTTTCCTTGTTAGTGCTGAATGTGAGTACACCACAACTGTATTTGATAACAAGTTGCCAAACACCAAAAGAGGCTTGGGACATGCTAACAGGACATTTTGAGAGAGACACTTTAGCAAATAAACTGTTTCTAAAGAAGAAATATTTCAGATGTGAAATGAAAGAAAAGGAAAGCTTAAATGATCATTTAAAACGAATGAAGGAACTGACTGATCAGCTAAAGGCAATAGGTGCTGTAATTGAAGAAGAAGATCAGATCGTAACACTCCTGGGTAGCTTACCACCAAGCTACGCTACAATTGTTACAGCTCTGGAGACAAAGATGGACAATTTGACACTGCAGTTTGTTCAGCAAGCTTTAATAAACGAAGAGCAAAAGAGAGCTAATGTTGATGACTACGGTGCTGCTACGTCAGGTGGTGCATCAGCCATGTCAACACAAGTTCACAGAGGAATGCAGATTGATTCAAAAGTAGTGGGAGCTGAAAGACAAAGTTCATGGAGATGTTACAAGTGTGGAAAAGAAGGACACATAAAGCGTAACTGTCCAAGCTGGAAAAAACGAATCAAAAACCACAAAGCCAAAAATGTGATCTGTGAAAATGCAGAAGACTCCTCTGAAAGTGCATTCGTTGCTAAAAATGCGAATCTTACTGAAGGACCAAGACAAATTGAGTGGTTGATCGATTCCGGAGCATCAAAACACATGACGTGTGATAAAGAAATTCTTCAAGATTACCAGCAGTTCTCAAACCCACAGTCTGTAAAACTGGGTGATGGCAGAGTTGTTGAAGCCAAAGGTTTTGGCATTGTTAAACTGAACATGATCTTCAAAGTCAGTGATGCTAAACCTGCCACTATGTATGATGTGTTGTACGTTCCAAAGTTGTCTGGAAATCTCTTTTCAGTGGGAGCTGCTACAAGAAAAGGAAATACAGTGCAGTTCAAAGGATCTCGTTGCTACATACGTGACAAGGATGGAATTCTTCGAGGAATGGGAACACAAAGAGCTGATGGACTGTATCAGTTAGATGTTGAAGGAGCTTCACCTATCTGTTATAGTGCATCAAGTGCATCAGTGACAGCTAATCTGTGGCATCAGCGCTTGGGTCACACTACCAAGCTAAAGGAACTAGAAGGTCTGGTAAATGGAGTGAAATTCTCTGCAGACAAAGAGCTTCCCTTCTGCGAAGCATGTGTGGAGGGCAAGCTGACGAGACAGTCATGTAAGACAGTGGGAGAAATCCGTTCCAAACGTAAGCTGCAACTGATCCATAGTGATGTCTGTGGACCCATGCAGACTGAGTCAATAGGTGGATCAAAATACTTTGTAACATTCATTGATGACTTCTCTCGCTGCTGTAAGGTTTACTTCATGAAACAAAAAAGTGAAGTCTTAAGCAAATTCAAGGAATTTGAGAAAACATTCTCCAATGAGTGTGGACACAAAGTTGCAAGACTAAGATCAGATAATGGTGGGGAGTATATTTCAAGGGAGTTTCAAGACTATCTGAAGGCTCAAGGTATCCACCATGAAATGTCTGTACCTCATACGCCTCAACAAAATGGAGTTGCAGAAAGGAAAAACAGAACATTGATTGAAGCAGCTAGAAGCATGTTATTGCATGCTAAGCTACCAAATATGTACTGGGCTGAAGCAGTAGCAACAGCAGCCTACATACAAAACAGGTTGCCCACATCTGTTCTGAAGCAAGAGACACCTTACCAACGATGGTCTGGCAAAAAACCTGACATCAGTCATGTGAGAGTGTTTGGTTGTGTTGCTTATGCACATGTCCCAGATGCTGAAAGGCGAAAACTAGACAAGAAAGCAGTAAAGCTCAGATTTGTGGGCTATGCAAGCAACGCAAAAGGTTATCGTTTGTTTGATGAAGAGAAGAAAAGAATCCTGATTCGAAAAGATGTCATCTTTAGTGAGACAGAATTTGACTGGAAAAATGAGGTGGATGCTTCCTGTCCAGAAAAGGGAGTGACTATCATCACAGAAGAAAAGGAAACAACTGATGATGAAATCACTGTCGATGAAACTGTTAAAAAAGGGAGTAGAATCAGAAGTGCACCAAAGAGATATGGATATGATGAGTTTGCAGATATGGTGACTATTGATCATTGTGCTAATGTGTGTTCTGTCACAGAACCTGGTACACTGAAAGAAGCATTAAAGAGTCCAAATGCAAAAGAATGGCAAGAAGCGGCTGATTTGGAATACGAGTCACTGCTAGAAAATGAAACTTGGGATCTGGTGGAACTACCAAAGGACAAAGTGGTTGTAGGGTCAAGATGGGTGTTCAAAGTCAAGCATCAAAGTGATGGAGAAGTGGAGCGATACAAGTGCAGACTTGTTGCCAAAGGCTACTCACAGCTGTATGGTGCTGACTACAATGAAACCTTTTCACCTGTGATACGTTTTAGCTCAATTCGTACATTATTATCCTTTGCCATCCAGAATAACCTACATGTGCATCAAATGGATGTTGTCACTGCATTCCTAAATGGACACTTGGAGGAAGAAGTATACATGGAACAACCTGAGGGATACATCAAACCAGGTCAGGAGCACCTTGTGTGCAAGCTAAAAAAATCAATCTATGGACTAAAACAGTCTCCTCGTTGTTGGAATAAAGAATTCACACAGTTCATGAAGGATCTTGGATTTAAGCAGAGCACCTCAGATCCTTGTGTGTTTGTGAGGTCATCACAGGAGCTGGAGATCATTGCAGTCTATGTAGATGATCTGATGTTGATTACAGAGTCAACTGAAAGCATGGATGAGTTAAAACTAGCTCTCCAGGAGCACTACAAAATGAAGGACTTGGGTGAGCTGTCCTATATCCTGGGCATCTCAGTTGTTCAAGACAAAGAAGAAAACTGCATCGCTCTTCATCAGAAACAGTACATTGAAACCATTCTTCAGAAGTATGGGATGGATAAAGCAAAAACTGTTGCAACCCCCGCTGACATCAGTGTAAAGCTGAAAAAGGATGATGGTGTCAGTAATCCTGTCAATCCAAGCACTTACCAGTCCATGGTAGGAAGTCTGCTGTATGCAGCGATGACAACAAGACCAGACATAACACAAGCAGTGAGTACAGTGTCAAAATTCAGTGCAAACCCAAATACTGCACATCTGACTGCTGTAAAGAGAATTTTTCGATACTTAAAGGGCACAGTTAACCTTGCTCTGAAGTATGACTGTACAGGGAACAAAGATCTGATTGGCTTCTCTGATGCTGACTGGGCTGGAGATCAGGATGACCGGCATTCAACAACAGGCAACATATTTCTGCTGGGTGGAGGAGCAGTGAGCTGGCTAAGCAAGAAACAAGCAACAGTTGCACTTTCAACAGCAGAAGCTGAGTATGTTGCTCTCAGTCAAGCAGCTCAAGAGGGTACCTGGCTGAGAAGATTACTAAGTGATCTAGGTATGGTCACAACGCCTACAGTGATTCTGGAGGACAATCAAGGAGCTATTGCAATAGCAAAGAATCCAGTGAACCATTCAAGAACCAAGCACATAGACATTCGCTATCATTACATTCGTGAGTGTGTGCAGAACGGTGAAGTCAAGTTGGAATACTGTCCAACAGATGACATGAAGGCAGATATCTTGACAAAACCTCTTACAAGACAGAAATTTGAGTATCTCAGGAGAGAGATTGGACTTGTCCCGATGTAAATCTGTAATAGAATGTCTTGCTGTGTGGATTTGTTATAAAATGGGCAATATTTTTTTGTTGGATATAGCAAGACAGAAGTAAACTATAAACCGGAAGGAATAATAGGTTAGTTTTGCAAGTTGAGTTAAATTTATTATTTCAGCATTACCTTGTGTCTTAGAACCATTGTAAAATTAAGTGGGAGTGTTGAAATATGAAGCAGTAATTTGTTCAATGGTTGTTAATGGAGTGGCTGTTGTGCTGCCATCTGTTGCGTCTGCTAAGTACTGCATCCTTGTTGTTCTGTTGTGTTAAATAAAAATGGCTGCTTTCAACAAGAAACTCTTCTCTAATGGAAAAAAAAACCTGTCAACATCTCCTGTTCAACCACATCCCAGAGCTGTTCTAAAAGTAAGTAATGGCCATAAAAGGATGTCCTACTCAGATATCTTGTGTTATTCAAATCAAGAAAAGCATCTGCATGTGTGCCAACAGGAGCCTGAACAGCTGACACAGGATTGTGTCCATGAATTCCTGCTGTTCAAAGCTTAACTCATTAGCAGTAACTTTCATTTATCAGACTAGGCTAGCTGTTCCCACTTCAGCCTAAGATTTCTGTTCTTTCCTAACATTAATGGGAGCTGATGATGATCTGCCTCATGGGTCGACATGTTGTGCACAGTTCAGCTCAAGTCTAAAAGATAATCTTAGCTTTTCTGTCTGCTGCAACCATTCTGACTGTTATCTACTGTCCACGTTCATCAACAAGGAATGCCAGTCTGCATTCCTGCTGCTCATGTTTTTGTTCTTTGAAGTAATCTGTATAAACTTTGAGAGCAAAAAATCCCTAAGTTGCTCTTCGTTAAGCTGTCTACTAACTATTTGTTAGCTTGTCTCTTAGAGATGTAGATTTCAGTCTTCATAAGAGTGTTAGCTTCACCTGGTAGCTTACAGTGTAACACAGAGTTTCCTGCTTGTTCCTTATTCTGTAATTACAGTAGTAATTAGCTGTAGACATTAGCTAGTTTAATGGTCACGTTTACAGTTTACAGGTTTTTTTTCTTTTACTTATATATGCAGTTCATCAAACAACACCTCAGGGCCAAGACCATTAAGAGCATCTGTGTCATTATCAACAAGGATGAAAATATTGGACATTATGTTAAAGGAGGTAATAGCTGGAGGTAATAATTTGTCAGTAATGCTCAGACACTCACAGTGTTATTGTGAGCCAGAAACCTTTTTTTGTCCACCTTTGAGTTCCTGTGCTGATGACACTGACTATGAACTTACTAAAAATACAACATTTAAGCTGCACTTCTGCATTCCAACAAACATGTAATGACATTAAAGATTTAAACTTACATGAGCTCAATTCTTCTCTTCTTGCTTTACTTTAATGTCTCTCCTCAGTGTGTTCATGAAGAGTTCTGCCAAAGAAATATTGTTTGCTATACTAACATAAAGATATCTGTGTGCACGGGTCAGAATTTTAATATTAAAATACAGAAGTATCAAATGTCTCTGACTCCCACGATGATAGAGAGAGTTTCTGTAAAAGTTATGTGAAATTAATTTACATCATGCAGTGAAAATAGGAATACAAACATGTCACTGTTGACTGTCCAAGGAGAAAACCATGAAGTGTCCTTAAAAAACCTGCAGGAAATATGTCCATTTTTTTTTGTTACTTACAGCTGACTGTACTGAGCAGAAAACGTCTTTTACGTGCAGTTTATGTGTCTGTTAAAAAGAAAAAAAAAGTGGTGGGTGGAGCCCAACTACCACTTTAATCATACTCTGGATTTTGTCCTGACATATGGCATAGAAACTGAAGACTTAACAGTATTCCCTGAAAGCCCCCTCCTGTCTGATCATTTCTTAGTACCATTTACATTTACTTTAATGGATTACACAGCAGTGGGGAAAAAGTTTTATTACAGTAGAAGTCTTTCTGAAAGTGCTGTAACTAAGTTTAAGGATCTAATTCCTTCATTATGCTCTTCAGTGCCAACACAGTGCAGAGCAGCTACCTAAACTCTGCTCCCAGTGAGGTCGATTATCTCCTCAATAGTTTTACATCCTCACTGCGTACGACTTTGGATACTGTGGCTCCTCTGAAAAGGAAAGCTTCAAATCAGAAGTGCCTGACAGCTTAAAGCAGATAACCTGAAAGCTGGAGAGGGAATGGCGTCTCACTAAATTAGAAGATGCTCATTTAGCCTGGAAAAAGAGTTTGTTGCTCTATAAAAAAGCCCTCCGTAAAGCTAGGACATCTTACTACTCATCATTAATTGAAGAAAATAAGAACAACCCCAGGTTTGTTTTCAGCACTGTAGCCAGGCTGACAAAGAGTCAGAGCTCTGTAGAGCCGAGTATTCCTTTCACTTTAACTAGTAGTGACTTCATGGATTTCTTTACAAATAAAATTTAAGACATTAGAGAAAAATATTCATAAGCTCTCACAGACATATATTTGTCTTCAACTACTTTCAGTACTGTTGTTATTTACTTAGACTCTCTCTCTCTCTCTCTTTTTATATGTGTGACAAAGAAGTGAATAAAAGCTGGTTAACATCAGTTGGAGCGTGGCTTTATTCTGCACCGAACAAAAAACCTTTGGTAGCAGTTACACTGAAAAACGTCGCCTGTTATCGAGTGAGTAGTTGCAGCCCTGGACTGGACACTTTGAGGATGGCAGCTGGTTCTTCAGCTTACCTGTTTCCACATCATCTGGACATCCGAACTGCAGTGGTCCACTCTGGTTGAATTAAAGGGAACCAAGGAAACAATTTGGAGCAGTGCAGTTTGCATTGAATCACAGCACCCATCAGGTCAGACTGTTTTGAGTTTTGGGGAAAAGGGGCAAAGCTACTGTAATATTGTGCTCTACAGCTGTTGTAAATTCATTGAAGGTTGTTACTGTGTGTGTTAATGTTTGACATTTGAAATAGCATACTGTGGTTAGGTTTTCTTTCATCGTTCTGAAGCTGTTGTTTTAAACCACTGTTGCAATGGAGCAGAGTGCATCAGAAACGCGTGTCTTGGAGCAAATACTAGTAGCTCTAAAAGATGAAAAGGCACAGTTAGAAAGGAAATTAGAAACTGAACTGCAGGAAGCAGAAAGACAAGAAGTTGAGATTCGCATAGGCGTAATTCAAGCAGACCTTTAAATACATAAAATATGGCTGCCTCAGCTACCATCTCAAGCTGAGACAGAGGTGAGACGCTCAGAGCGTCAAAGACAACCAACAGAAAAGATGCACGAGTTTAACCGGATGGCGATAACAAGCAAAGAAATGAAGTTTATGTCAACGTATGTAAACTTTAAGGCGGAAATTTTACTAACTAGGTTGAAACTTGAAGAAGAATGCTCAAAAGTAGAATTAACTGAAATGATCAAATCAGTGGGAAAATGTGAGTCAGACTTGCAGCAGGATTATGAGACTTTACGTGCACTGACTACACCATCTCAAAATATGAGAAGAATGATGGACAGCTGCACTTCAGTTGGGTGACACGGGTGTATCAACAATAACGTTAAAAGTTGCTTGATTTAACACAGGAACATGTGTAGTAATTACTAGTGCTGCTGCATTTTGATGTCCACACCTACAGCTTCACAGAACAAAACTGTCAATTTACAACATGTAACTCCATATGCATGATCATGAGGTAAGTTTTTATATGCTTTGAATGACAAGCTATTCAGGTATGTTTATACCTATATATGGTCACGAAACACGAAATGTTACAATGATAGATTTTAACTATTAACCAAAACAAAAAGCAACTCAGTTGATAAACCTCATATTTTTTCATAAAAATACAAAAGGATAAAAAACGTAAGAGGAGGAATATAATGCTTTCTAGCATCTGTCCCCTAACATCATCCTAAGGCATTGATTAATGTAGCAATAATGAAGCAAGAGCAGATACGATAGATCTAAAATGCAAATTTCAACAACGCTACCTAGTAGGTATAAACAGGTGGGGCAGGTTGGTTAAGGGCAGCTCCCGTCTCTGTGGAGAGCAGCATACCTAGCGTACAGCTACTAATCATCCTCCTTCCTTTATGGTAAATATGGAGACGGAGGAGTCACGGGAGTGGAAGTCAGCAAGAAGCTGGGCTGTCAGTGGAGACAATGGAGCTGTGGCCAAGCTGTTTCTGAGTTTTAACAGTGTAAATAAAGCACAGTGAGGGGCAACAGACCTGTGCTGTGCTCACTAAGGAGAATCTGCTACAAGCACATACAAATGCATGAGGCCAGATGAGTCGATACTTCGTAGCCCTTTAACGCCGGGCGATCGCCGCTGAAGCGCCCGTTGCTTTCCCTCAATAGCGGCGAACAGCTGACTGAGACGTGGCTATCAGCGCGGAGTCGGCTGATCAAAGGAACGTTGATCAGCTGGCTTCTTACCTTAACTCCGCAACCGTTTGTCCTAAAATGAAAACGGTTCCTGAAAGCCCAGAAATTGCACGTCACAGCCATATAGGGGTATTACGGTATTTGTTGCCGGAAGTCCGCGAACGGCAACAAATACCAAGGCCGATGCATTCAGAGTAGTTCATGTTTCCAAATGATTATATTTATACATCATGTCAAATGTAAAAAAAAAACAAACAAAAAAAAAACTAACCAACCAACTACATAAATCAAGCAATCAATCAATAATTAAATAGTTTTACATAGTTTCAATAGTACACACTGCCATTAGATCTTAGTTTGCACATTGGAGGGTGGATAAGAATGAATGGGTGTGTGTCCTTTGGGGCTGTTGCCCCTTAGTCATGGGGGGTGGGGTGGGGTGGGGTGAGTATCAGTGATTAAATTGAGCCATAGATCTAACACTGAATCTATTTTCACATCACTATAGCTTTAAAACTGAGCTCTTCAAACTTTCTTGTTGTTCTTTAGATGAACACTTTTAATTTAGTTTCTGGCTCTCTGGTTGGGTTTTCTCTCTAATTGTTGTAGGGTCTTTATCTTACAATATAAAGCACCTTGAGGACACTGTTTGGTGCTAAATAGATAAAACTGGAATTGAACTGAAATGAATTTAAACCAAAAGCATTCAGTGTTCATATACAAAGAAAAAAAATTGGTGTTTTAAATATTCTTCTAAGGTATTGTGTCAAAACAAACATGAAAAAATAAAACAAAATTATAATCCTGTCATTTCACAGTTTATTTAAAGGAGAATTCACTTATCCATTTAGCAACATTTCATACAATACATATATTACATTATATAACCATCACCAGATTTCAACATAACGTGCAAAATGTGTGCGCAGTTTATGCATATAATTATATTTTTGAAACATATTTTATTGTTGTAATAGGAGAAAATGAAGCAAATAAAATACAAAGTAAAGCCTTAAAATCCAGAGTGAAAAGTGTTTCACAGAAGGTTAAATTTCCCAGAACCATTTTGAAGAATTCTTTACAATACACAACCAAATACACACTGAGTAAATGAATAATAAGCCTGCTTTAATTTTTAGAACAGAGGAAATTGAATTTATTATTATCAAGCTTTCTGAACCACCTATGGTCTCCTCCACTGTCCATGGCTCCAGACATGTCACAGTCATCATTTATTCCAGCAGAGTTCCAGTTTTTATATTCAACCACCTCATCAGTGACCCAGAACCAGAAACCCAGAGTGCAGGTGTAGCGCAGCCCCAACCACACAAAAGGAGTTGAAGCATTATTGACCTTTTCCTGGACCCATCCTTGCTCTTGAGGGTTTGTGATGGAAACCAGGTCACGGTAGTTCTCTCTGCAGTAGTACAAGGCCTCCTCCCAGGTCTTATTTTCTGTGATCAGGATCACTTTATCTGTCAAACAAATAAATGAATGAATAAGACAGACACTGGAAACTCAGACAAGATAAATACTAACACAAACATGAAGACAGGTGTACATGTGCTTCTGTGGGGCCTGTGATTTTTTTTTAGTAGACACAACTCTGGCATTTGCAACAACAACAAAAAAAGGTGAGAAAAAAGACAGAGAGGGAGAAAATAACAGATGATGCAAAAGACAAGTTTGTTTACTAGAAGCACGTTTAAAATATCAGTGGGTTCAGCAGTGGAGGAATACAAAAACAAGTGAGTGTTAGAGGAGCTCAGGAAGAAAAAAAAAGACTTAAGCCTTTTCAAAAAAAAAAAAAAAAAAACTCACCATCATAACAGAAGAAGGGTTTTGTCTTGTTACATTCATCAGAGCTCCATCTTCCTGATCTGTTTAACAGAGTCATAGCACATTTGCTGCTGCTTTGTCCATCATTAAATAACTCCATATCCCAGAGTCTGAAATTGAAATCACTCCCATCTGACCACCTCCAGCTGTCTCTGAACAGGCCGATCCAGACACTCTTTGGACCAAGGTTCATCAGGTCCTCCATTTCTTTACTTTCTGCCTGATCAGGTCCACTGGCCAGGTCAGTGTGATTGTATCTGCAGTAGCTTTGAGCCTGTGTCCAGTTCACAAACAGCTCTATCAAATGTAATGTTATGTTGTTTTCTGTAGTTGCTGTGGAATCAATGTGAAAAAAAGAAAAGAAACATCATCATCTATAATCTGAGGAAATCTACAGACACAGACCGTGTCAGTGAGTTTCTTATTGTGTCTCTAGTTTCTCTCTCTAGTCGTGTGATTACTATCTACATATTCTCACCATTATAGCAGATGAACCACATAGTTTTATTACATGCAACACGTGCCCACTTGTCCCTGTTCCTCACACAGTTCCCCTGAAGTTCTTCATTAGTTCTTCCACTCAGATTCCAACTGCTGTTATTCTCAGTGTATTTCACTCCTGGCAGAGACCAGTGCCACGTCCTGTTTCCTCCTGTGTTGTTGTTCAGTCCAATCCAGGCTTCTCCTTGATTCTGTGTGGAGTTACAGAGTCTTCTCACGTCCACCATGTCAAACATTTTGGCCAGGTCTGTGTACTTCTCTCTGCAGTATTTCTGTGCTTCTCCCCAGGTCTTCTGTTCTTTAACAAAGTGGTACTCATACAGGCGACACATGAAGAAGAAACACTGACCTAAAATCAAATGAAATATTATTTAATAACTGTGTTTATATAAATAACAATCTAACTGTCACATCCAACTTTCAAGTTTTACAAAATCAAAACATCAAAAGTGTATTAATGTTTTTTTTAGTGAGAGGAGTAAATTCATTAATGTTTCCATATTAAACTAAAATGATTTTAGATGAACCAAAAAGCAGTCGTGGTAAAATGATTCTCTTACCCATCAGAATCAGCAGAAACAGACTCCACTGCATTGTTCGTCTGTCAGATGAAGCTGATTTTGTATTTCACAGTTGGACAATGATTTCAACACTCCAATAAACACTGAATGTCTCTGTTAAGAAATAAAAAAACATGAATATAAGTTGGCAGGAAATATGCAAAATAAGTAGAGAGCAACAGAGCAGCTGATAATGATTTTACAGTTAATATAAGTGAATATAAGTAACACGATGAACGAGCTGCCAGGTTTTTGTGACGAGTGAAGCTTTGAACAGTTTAGGAAACGTGGTCTGTTTATGTGGATGCAGTGAACTGCAGGCTCACTGCAACACTAATGATAATATCTGTATGCACAGAAGCTGATGTTTCAGGTTAGATTAAGGCTGCAGTTTAGATTTGAAGGTTGTGAGTTTGCTTCTGATAGTTTTACTTCATTAAACAATTTTATTGTTAGAACAAAATTCATTTTGTCCACCTACATTTTTATTGTGCAGTCTGGAAATTAATGTTGAAAATGTTGAAAAATTGTAAATTCAGCATCATTTGTTATTACAGCTTTAGTGTAATTATTGTTAATAGATGATCATCCATTTAAAATAAGCAGTAAAGGAAAAAATAAATCCTGCAGATGTTCTCTACACATCTCCTCTGTACCCACAAACATGAAATTATATTAGAAATTTTAAACTTACTTCTGGTTATTTCTTCCCTCC
This sequence comes from Archocentrus centrarchus, assembly GCF_007364275.1. Classification (NCBI taxonomy): domain Eukaryota; kingdom Metazoa; phylum Chordata; class Actinopteri; order Cichliformes; family Cichlidae; genus Archocentrus; species Archocentrus centrarchus. Next base: position 16,986,932 of record NC_044363.1, read on the forward strand.
TCAGTGTGCTCATGAAGATCATTCCCATGTAAATATTCACACACAATAAAGGAGAGCTCTTTTTGCCCTGGTCATGATTTGAATATTAAAATGCACAAGCTTTATTATCCCCACCTGGGAGAAGGATCCAGCTATTGGAAGAATTTTTTTTTTATATCAGTTATAATTTACATAAATGGAACAAAGTAAATAAAACATTGGACTGTTGACTGTCCAGCAAGCTAGAAACAGGAAGCACACAAAGAGTGCTTATAAAACGTATGTTAAAATATGGATTTAGCTGCTTAATATGTGTGCAATCTAATAATTTTAATCATCCAGCCACACACGCACATACACACACTTTTTCTCCTCTCAAAGTATGCAACATATGAGCATTTTCCCAACTTGAAAAGTACAATATTTTCTGTCTAGTTTGTTAAATTGATCTCTATTAATCTTCTTTTAGGCCTTGTGTGAATGTGTTTATGGTGATGGCTTACAGTAGATCATATTCATGCACAAATACAGGTCTGTGGGACCCATTTACAATGTTTACCTAAAGAAAAATTATGTCATTTAATGTTTTTTCAAACTCAGATTCCTTGCCTTTGGCTCATTTTCTGTGAAAATTGTGTGTGTGTGTGTGTGTGTGTGTGTGTGTGTGTGTGTGTGTGTGTGTGTGTGTGTGTGTGTGTGTGTGTGTGTGTGTGTGTGTGTGTGTGTGTGGTGTGTATTTGTATCTATGTGCATGCGTGTTTCATCTTTAAGCACATGTTATTCCCACACAAGGTTCCAACACTGTTACAAGCAGCTGCACCTGTCTGCTCCCACATTCCTGCACAACTTACCTTCTGTTTACAGGACCTGTTCTGTATTTTCTCACTGTTTATTTGTGTTATTTTTCACATACATATACATGTGTACTAGAGTTGACGGGCTGAGAAAAAAAAAAAAGAGAGAGGGCAGAAAATAGAAAAAGGGGATGGAGAGAATAGAGCACAAGTAAATAAAACATAATGATTCATCAACTGCTGCGCCTGTGAAAGAAGAAAAAAACAACATTCAAAAAACAAACAATACTTGGAAATGTATATTTATGTGGAAAAAACACAACAGAAACAAAGCATGGCTGCACAAACCAACTATTTTGTTATGTTGTGTTTGCGTGAGTAAGCGTGAATGTCTATGTCATGAACTGTACTTACTAACGAGGGTGGAAAGCCACAGCTCCGCCCAACAGAAGTTAGAGGCAGATAGAGAAAGACCCAGGACACCCAGGCTGCCCATCAAGAGCATTGAAGACCTGTGGCCACACATTTCAACGACAACTGCACACCCACCCCAGCAGAAGGAAGAGGGAGGCCCCAGACGAGATTGAAACAGTTTTAATATAATAGTTTTGATTTGGACTGCTTTTTTCCTTTTGACTAATAATGAACAGATTGATATCTTATTAAATAAATATCCACTTGAGTCTGATAGGACACGATTAATAATACATTTCAACTGAGAAATAAATAGCTTCACCTGCGTGGCTCCTTGTCAATCCAGATGCAAAAAGACCACCTCCTTGACTACAAGCCAATGCAATGTTGTGCCAAACATATTTACTCTTCCAAGATGACTTCCAACTGCACCATTAAAATGCTACTTACAGTCTGAGACTGTAATAACTACAATATATTGTCAGAAGTATTTACTTATCTGCCTTCACACACCTATGATCTTGAGTGGCATCCCATACTTTTATGGGAATTTTTGACTATTCTTCCAGAAGTGTATTTCTGAGGTCAGACACTGATATTGGATGGTTGGGTTGAGGTCAGGACTCTGTGCAGGCCAATCAAGTTCTTCCACATCACACACACACATCCATGTTGTTATAGACCTTCCTTTTTGCACTGGTGTGCAGTAGGGGTGTGCGACGTATATCGTCTATGATAATATCGTAATTGCTGTGTTAACAATGTGTGAGCTGACGTTATCGAGTATGCTAATAATTCGGTAAAAAACAACACTCAAAACTCCTCAGCTCCACGTGTCCACTACTTTACGCTTTAGTATAGGCTGCTGCGCGTGCCCATTGAGAGTGCCCATACTGTGCATATGGGTATTAGCAGTGGTCACACACATAGTATAGCTGCCTAAACAACACACCCAAAGCTGGAAAAGAGTGAACACACTGTGCCAGGGGGAAGAAATTCAGACATTGCCAGTCTATTGCTTTAGATTTCATTCCTAGGCGACGAGGTGGTTTGGATTTGAAAAGACTGACAGTGATCAAAAGACGGCAGTTTGCAGACTTTGTAAGAAAGCGGATAGCTTGACAACTAACCTGCTCCATCAACAACAAGTATGAGGAATATGAAAAGTTTCGGGAACCTGATGTCCAAGACGAACCTAAATCAGCTAAGGTTTCTGGCAAAACACACACTCAGCAAACTTTCAGCATTCTCGGATAATACACTGAAGTGGTCTACCAAAAAGTGGGTTTGTGATCAGACGAAGGTGTGTATTTTCTGGACAGCATCTTTTTTTTTTTTTTAGTCTCAAGTCTTCTGTATTGAGCAATTGCTTTTGAAAAACTTGCTGAAGTTAACATGTCAAAAACACTGATTTAAGTCTTATATTTTACTAGCTTGCACTTCTTTTACGAACACATTTTTAAATAATGCAAAATATTGTTTATTATTGTTGTTGACAAAATTACAAAAAATATCGAGATATTATTTTTTGTCTATATCACACACCCCTAGTGTGCAGTCATGCTGGAACAGCAAGGGGCCATCCCCAAACTGTTCCCACAAAGTTGGGAGCAGGCCGACATTTTAGTATAACAACCTTCCAAATGCTGTTTTTTTGCAGGAAGGCCATGTTCATGAAACGTTATCTACAGTGCCCTTTCTTATCACTGCTGCCACTTTATGGGTTCATAACAGATTACAGTAGCTGCACCTTTCTGTCAGTATACACGGTGGTGGTACAGTGCTTGAGGACAAAAGAGGATTACAGTACTTTTTTCCATTCCAACATGATTTACATTAACAGACTGAATATCCTCAATGAATATGTGAAAAGTATACAGAGAAATTATGTTTGCATGAGGAACATAAATTAGTCATGTAGGATGGATGCGAACTTTGCCTTTTTTCAGTGTAGTCTTAATCATAACACAGTTTACTGCCTGTTCAATATTGCTGTATTATTGGTAGTTAATGTTTTCATGTTCCAATTACGTAATCTACGGCTAATTGCTTCTATTGTTGCATATCTAGCATATAACTAAAATCAGTTAGCTTTAGCATTGCAGGTGTACAATGATAATCTGTTGTAGAGCGTTATTAACTAACTTGATATCCAAGTTTGTGGAAATGCTGTGTAGCATGCTGTGCCACTAGAAGGTACTGTTGGACTGTATTAGTCCATGTGAATGCCCTAAAAGCAACTGAGTTAGAAGTTACTTGTTTTAACACATAAATGTGACCTACTGTGTTGAGGTCAAGGCAGGTGTTGAGGTGCTTGGGAAAGCATCTCAAAACTCTTTTTTATGTAGCTGACAGCTGATGTTACAAGCCACCACGTCTGCTCAGTCATGGTCATTCGCAGTGGACATAGATGGTCTCTTTTCCTCCTCTTTCAAACCATCTGTCTTCCTGGTCCAAAATGTGTCCTTTCTCCTTTAGGTGCAGATGGACAGCTGAGTCCTGTCTTAAGGTGGCTCTGCCATGTTGTACCATGCGTTTGTGGAGTGGCTGTTTGGTTTCTCCAATGTAGAGGTTCAAGCACTCCTCGCTGCACTGCACAGCATGCATTATATTGCTTAGATTTGTGTTTAGGACTTTTGTCCTTCAGATAAACCAGTTTTTTTGTCTTAGAGTGTGGCTGGGTCTGAAGTACACTGTGATGTCATGAGTTTCACTGACAAACCTGATACATAAGGGATGACAGTGTTGCTCCATTTGTCACTCTCTCCCTAGCTGGTGTCTGACCTTCTTTCTTTTGAGTCATTCTGTAATTTCCTGTCTCTAAATTCAAATGAAATCTAAATTTTTGTACTCGGCCCTACAACTCTTAGAAACGCGGTGTCTAACCAGATACTTACCCTGGATGGAAGTGCTGTAGTCAAGACCACCTAACCCGAGACCAAGACAAGACCAAGAGTGTATTGAGACCGAGACAAGACCAAGACTTTTAGGGTCCAAAACCGAGTTGAGACCAAGACAGAGGGAGGGCGAGACCGAGTCAAGACCAGACCAGTGCCCCACTCTACATGACACAATAAAATGTGAAACATGATCAAAATCACTTCTCAAATTGATCTGAAAGATCCACATTTGCATAAAAACACCTATTAAACATCCACAGCTCAAATAGGACCAATCCAGAACTCTAAATTAGGCCTTATTAGATCGACAGTGATAATTTTTTGCATATAATCCAGAAATAACATTTATATATTATGCATATAATGTGTCCCAGATTGCTGTTTCCTTCCACTGATGGGTTTGCAGAAATCAAGTAAAAAGCATACACAACAAAAACATAATCCAGATGTTTTAACGATCAGCTGCTAAAAGCATTTCCTACATTTGAATATCAGCCACCATGTTGTGAGCATAAACTATCACGTTTTTAATGCAACAGCAGGAAGTGACATCATCTTGCTGGGAACTGCAGTTTTTTTATTCTTGAAGGCCTCTCATAGCTCCACTGGTGCTGAAAACTAATGTTTGACTATGGCTTTCTGAATACAAGTAGGGCTACAACTATCGATTATTAGTAATCAAGTATTCTATCGATTACTCCATCAAGCAATCAAGTAATCAGATGAGAAATAATTTTTCATTTTAACAATTCATCAGCATATTTTACCTTCCATACTGCAGATTTTTCTCTGTGTGAAACAAACAGGGTGGGTGGAGCAGCTACAAAGTTCTCTGTTCTTCATGTTGCTGATCAGGTGGTTGATGAAGGACCTCCAGCTGTTTCCCAGTAAAGGTTTTAAGGTGGTTACAGGAACAAGCGCTGTTGCTTTGAACGCTAGAAAAATGTCGCTTTTAGCTCCACCTGAGCTCACCGTCTCAGTAACAGCTCTGCCTCTTTGCGCTTGCTGCACGTGTGCAGACAGACTGCACGTAAAACAGCTGCCGTTATGTTTGTGTTGAAAAAGTGGGTACTGCTGTCATGTCCTGGGCCGGTGGCCCAGTGTTATGTTTTCTTGGTGTTTGTTATTTTCTCGGTTTCTATGTTGTCATCTTGTTCCACATGTTTTCCTGGTGTCTAGTCTGCGTCTGCGTCTTTGTCTCCCCCTTTTCTGGCTTCCTGTTTTACTTTGATGGTCGTCTGTTCCTTGTCTTCAGTTTTGCTTTCCCCCCGTTAGGGTAATCATAATCACCTGTGTGCCCACCTGTTTCCTCTTCCCTCATCAGCCCCTCTGTGTATTTAAGTCTTGTGTTTCCCATGCTCCTTGTCGCGTCGTTGACGTTGTGTGTCCGTGTGTTCCTGTGTTCCTGTGTTCCCTGCGCCTGCCCTTCGTCTCCCTGTGCCTCCCTTCCAAGGTTTTTGTATTTTTGTGTTTCCCCGGTGGAATAAACGCCCTTTTAAGTTACCTCTGGAGTCCTGCGTTTTTGCCCTTCCTTGCCCGTTTCCTCCCCGGCCATGACAACTGCATGCGCATAGCTGAATTCTGTAATGTTTTTTTATTCACAAGCATCCTCCAAAGTATGTTTCTAGGTCTATTTTTAGTCGCTAATCAATATCAATGTCAAATTTATTTAAACAACATGAGTGGACCAAAGTGCTTCACAGGCAACCAAAAAATAAAAAGGCCATACATAAAAGACAAAAGAAAAACAACAAACAAAGAAAAACAACAAAGATCCAAACAAAATATAATAACTTAATAAATAATATACGTATTAAGATTAGCTTGAATTAAAACCCAGAGAGAAGAAATGGGTCTCGGGCAACGACTTAAACGTAGAAACGATCTGAGCAATTCTAATATGAAATGGTAGGGCGTTCCAGAGGCTCGGTGCAATAACTGAAAAGGCTCGGTCACCTCTATTTTTAAGTCTAGACCTAGGAATTTTTAGGATCATCAGAGATTAAAGCATAAAAAACATTTTGATGGAGCCCTTCGGTACTGAAGGGGGGGGGGGGGGGGGGGGGGGCCTTCCAGCACCAAAGGATCGCTAGTACTAATGGCAGCCCCCCCCTAGCAAATTGTGGTTATAGCATCCGTTCTGGTGGCTACAGCTGACGAAAAGAAAAAAAATAAGAGCTGACATTCTCTGCACAACATATGCGCACACACACACACACACACACACAAAACACACACACACACACACACAGCACAGAGCAGTGGGGAGAACGGAAAAACGTGTCAGTGATGATCCACTCTGTTAAAGGGTCGTTTTTTCCAACTGATAGAAATCCGTGGCAGCGACAGAGAACTTTAATGCCACTACTGTGAATGAAATGCTTCGCTTACACAGAGACACCTGAGCTGCAAAGTCAGAACAAAACATCGAAGCAACAAATTTGTGTCGAGGATTTTAAATAATTTTAAATAAATTTTAAATAAATTTTAAATGAGTTACTTGAGGAATAGTTGCAGCCCTAAAATTTGCATTAAATTTTCAATTTGTATATCAAAATAAGATTACTTACCTTTCAGCTGGGATTTTTTTTTTTTTTTTTCTTAATTTTAAGTCTGAATTTTTCATTTGATCTTCATTTTTCCTCTTACTTCTCCTCACGTTCATGGCAGTTGTCATTTCCATTTCTGTAGCGAACGCATGACCGTAGCAAGATCAAACATGCACATGGTGAATGAAACTGCCCGTGTCCTGTGGTAGATTGCAAATTGCAGTGAAATGATACAGGCGCAAGCCACGATAATAGCAGTGACCTAGCCACGGCGGAGTCCGTGGGGTGCACTCCTGGGAGAAGGCAGAGAACTGCAATATTTTTTGGATTTGAATCATTATGTTTTGCATCCAATAAAAACAAGGATGTTGATAAATAAAGTGGACAATATTCTGGCAATTTAGTGATATTTCCACAGTTGCATTCTTGACTGGTCTTGAAATAAAATCCCGAGTCCTCAATGTCCAAGTCCATGACAAGACCGAGACCATCAAAAAGCGGTCTCGAGACCAAGTACTACAACACTGCTGGATGTACTACAACACTGCTGGATCTACTACAACACTGCTGGATCTACTACAACACTGCTGGAGGCCAAGTGTTACTTGTCCTCCAGTAACACTGTGAGAAATCTTGGAGTCATTTTTGACCAGGATATGTCCTTCAGTGTACGTATTAAACAAATATATGGAACTGCTTTTTTTGCATTTGCGCAATATTTCTAAAATTAGAAAATCACTGTCTTAGAGTGCTTAAAAGCTAATTTATGCATTTATAAATTCTAGGCTAGACTATTCTGATTTATTATTATCAGATTTTTCTAAAACCTTCCTAAAAAGCCTTCAGCTGATCCAAAATGCTGCAGCTAGAGTACTGACAGGGACTAGAAAGAGAGAATATTTCTCCAATCTCTGTAATTATTGTAGGGTCTTTACTTTACAATATAAAGTGCCTTGAGGCAACTGTTTTTTTTTTTTTTTTTTTTAATGATTTGGTGCTATATAAATAAAACTGCACTGAATTGAATTTGGCAAAAAAAAACAAAAAAAAAAAACATTGACAATGATGATCCCCAAGACTTTTGGGAAATAGTCTGTGGGCTGACGAGACAAATGTTGAACATTTTATAAGGTTTGAGTCCTGTTACACCTGATGCAAAACTAACACAGCTTTTTATAAAAAGAGCACCATATCAACAGTCAAACATGGTGGTGGCAGTGTGATGGTCTGGGGCTGATTTGTTGTAAAAATGTTTAAATTGGTTGAACAAATGCCTAAAATCTGTTTCTCTTATTTACAGATAGTATTGGTTGCTCAGGACAATCCATTTGGAAATGTGTTTCATTGTTCAAAATTGCTGATAAGTCCATTAGTCAGACTGTCTAATGTATAATTTATTGCATTTGAGCTGTTAAAAGCATTTGTTTGTATTATGATTACTGATGGATTCTGATATCTATGATACGATTAGTAATTAGAAGTAAGAGTACTGATGATGATTCAGGGATAACATGAGTTAGAAACAGGAACAGATCACCTTGGAGAAGATTTTAGGGTGCTGAGAAAAGGTCATTTCTCCCAGTTAGATGTGTTATATCTATTTGGAATTTATTTATTTTATAAACAGTTCATTAGTGATTATACAATTAAAATGCAAAATCTTATCCACCAGTGATACAATACATATAACTCCATATAGTCAGATATTGTTCTCGCTTCAGTACATCTTTGAGATATTTATACTTAGTATATAAGCATTAGCATTTGATTTGTTTATTACCCCACTACAATTGTCACTTTATATTTTAGATGCAAAACAAATTATCTTCGAAGAGAAGCTGCATTGCACTACAAGGACATTCACTTGCAGTAAAGCATCTTTACGTCTTGGTTATACTGATTTTAAGGTATGCAAGTACTTTAGGCTGAAAAATAATTTTTTCTCAAGGTTCAAATGTATGTAATGTATGTAACTGTCTTAGTATAGTTCACTTTACAATAAATGCTGTCCACACATCAAAATATTGAGAATAATATAAGTAATCATACTGGTGTTGTCTTCCATTTTATTATTTATTTGTTTACTTTCCTTTAGCAACAGTTGCACACTCTTTGAATCCTTTGTTTTTCTTATTCGCTTATGAGTCTTGTGTGGGTTTCTCCCTCTGTTGCCAGGGCAGTATTTTAGAGTATCAAAAAAATATTGGTTCTGTAGGGCTCCTATATTAGACTAATGCAAGATTTACTGGCAGTAGAAAGTGATGGCGTTCTGCTGGTTCCCTCTTATCAGCACTACAGGGCAGTAGAGGCCAGAGGTCAGAGTATCCAGCCAGGCCATGTACAGAGCGCTGGGGCAGTCGCCGCGTGGTACAGGAAGGCTCCTGGAGAAAGGAAAAAAAATCATCATTTACATAAACATGAATATAACAAACTACGACAAGACAAACCCTCTCTTGTACGTAAGCCACATGCGCTTATGGCATGTTTTATAACCTCTCCCATTTGTATTCTTTTGCATGAATAACACTTTTTTGTTGGAATTACAACCTGGTTCATAGCATTAGGAAAACAGCTGTGTGTACAAAGAGTCTGTGATCTTTGGGCCTTCAGGTGGCACTGTTTTAAAAACAGGCATGATTCTGTCATGGAAAAAAATACATGGACTAAGGAACACTTCCAGAAATCTTTGTAAACATAGTTCACCATGCCATTGACAAATGCAGGTTAAACTCTATTTACAGAAGCTTATGATGACTTCTACATACTATCATGTAATAAAGAAATTTAGTTATTGAAATATTCCCCCCATCTTAACATAGTACAGGAGTAGAACTGTGCTGTCCAAGACAACAGCTCCCCATAGGGTCTCCCATGGATAAAATATTATTTACCTTTCTTTATAATCATTGTTGCTATAGATAGAGCCCGCAGAGATGGCCAGTGTGTTTCTACTACTGTTAATGTATAACAGGGATCCTCACACCCAGGCCTCAAGAGCTGGTGTCCTGCAGGTTTTAGATGTGTCCCTGATCCAACAAACCTGAATCAAATGGCTGAATTACCTCCTCAGTATGCAGTCAAGTTCTCCAGAGTCCTGCTAATCACTTCTATATTTGACTCAGTTGTGTTGAAGCAGAGACACATCTAAAACCTGCAGAACACCAGCTCTTGATGCCTGGATGTGAGCATCCCTGATGTATAAGAACATTTTTATACACACTATATTTTAATGTCTCATCTGCTGACAGTAAAAGTAATAAATAAGCATACTTATGTACATTTTTCTTATATTAGAACCCTGATGAGTCCATTATATGTGGCTTGAGGAAGAGGATGAGATGAAGATGTATGGAGAGAAAATTGACTCAAAATATCTGTGTGTCTGCAATGCTGGATTTGTAATGTTTTGTAAGCTGTAAATAACATTTTCTCTCCATAGAGATGAGGCAGGAGAGAGAACGGTGTTGGAAGAGGCAGATGAAGAAAGGGATGAGGAGAAAGACATAATGAGAAAGAAATGTTGAAAATATAAATGTACAAGTCATAAATGGTCATATATAATTTAAAAGAGTTATTTGTCATTTTAAAATTAAAACTAACATAACTGACACTTTGCAGCAGTTTTTCTTTTAGCTATATTTAGGTGTTTAGAGTGTTCATCAGATCTCCCCTCTTTCAGATTTCTCAGGAATCTGGAACATTCTAAAAGAGCTATACTGGGGTAAAGAGGGTTAACCAGGTTTTACTATGTAGTATGTGTGTCATATGTATATCATAATTTAAAAAATACTTTTATTTACCCATATTACCCATCCTGAGACAAAAATAAATGAGATCAAAGGTAATATAAACAACTTCAAATCAAAGACTGTTGTGACCATTTTGCACCAAAATACCTCAAAATGACCTGAACTATTGCTATAAAAAGTGCACTCACACAAGCACAAGCGCAGTTTGATGTGAATTCTTCCGGATGATTTCATTCAGCCTTACTTTTCTCTCAGACTGTAAAACAAAGAATTAAAAGAAAAAGAAAGAAAAATGACGTAAAGTTACATAAAGTGGGGTCAAGTTTTACAGTGCTAGAAACACGCACCTTAACTTTGAAGGCCTCAAACTCTTTGTCGGATATTTTCCATGGTTCTCTTTGTCTTAGCTCCTGAACTGAGATCCCTTCCAGCTCTTCATGATATAGTCTGAAAGGGGCGATGCTGTCCACAAATCTACTCATGCTGCAAAGCAACACAGCAACACATTCTGGTAATGTTAATTAAACACCAAATGAGAGTGAGGTGGTGCTTCTTGTTTGTTCTCAATGCCATCAAAAGGTTAAAAGCTTCATGAGGGTTTTATCATCTCATCAACTGTGTACATACACACAAAAAAAAATCAACATTACATACTTCTTGGGTTGAGGAGATGTCTCAGTGTTGGTCATGACAATAACATCAAATGCGAGACGGAACCTCTTCAGCAGAGTGCTCATGCTGAAAGAAACAACAACCAACTTTTCAGCAAGTTGGTTTCTGAAAATCATCGAACACACTGTTGTGTGTAATACTGAAATAGAAAAATGTCTGAAATTTTCCACCACTAATCCACTCAGTGTGGACAGAAATGCTCTTTCAATAAATATATACAAATTTTTATAAATATATATAAAAAAATATACATAATTATTTTTAAATCAATCATTATATCATATATAATGCTGTATAGCCAACATAGTGTAATGAGACTGGGATGAACTCTGAAATCATCATCAATAGTTAGGAGGGGAGGATTGTGTGTGCAGCATACTGGGCCTCACCCTCATTGTGTGCAGTATTATGGTTTTTGTACATTCTGGATTTGCGGTGAAATGCTCATTTGATGTGTTTCCATCCTTTAAGGGTGTGTGGGCCTTTTTATAAAACTCATGTGGACAGATTTGCTATGAGTCAGGTATTATACTGTAGGTTCATTTTCTCCTAGGCTCCTTCGAATGGCCCTATTTTAAAGTATGAGATTTATGAAACAAAATCTGTCATTTTAGCTGTATTTCATGAGGCTGCATCTTGTTTTCAGGCCTCTGACAGACTGCAATTTTTTACACTATGATAATTTAAACTCTTCCAAAGGAAAATAAGTGTTGTCATTAGTTTATATTAAGAATTTATGTTTATTTTAAGAGTGCAATTTGGATTTCATTTAAAATTCACGAATACATGATGGATTTGAAAAACACAAACATTGCTAATGAAAAAAACAGAAGTTAGGGTAGAACAGAATAAACCTACTCTTCACGGCGTTCCTCCATGTTTTGTTCATCTCCGATGATAAAAACCCTGATCTTACAGCTGCGCCAGCGTTTTCTCCTGGCGAGCAGGTAAGGCACCAGTAAAGTCAGTCCTAAAAATGCAGAAACACAGCAACTAAGAAATACAGGCTAACAAATGTTCTTTTCTTCAGGATGTGCTGGCCGATCATTATACATCCATCCTTCCCTCCATCCATCCTTCCCTCTATCCATCCTTCCATCCATCCATCCATCCATTTGATATCTAACTAGAGTGGCAAAGAAGTTTATATCCACAGCATTGGACTCTAGATCATCTAGAAGGACACCAAGGTGTTCCCAGACACATATTTCCAGGCTGTCCTGAGCCTGCCCTGGGGTCTCCTAACACTCAGAAGCATCCAGGAGACATCCTAGTCAGAAGCTCCAAATACCTCAGCTGGTAGTATGGACATCTGACCAAACGTGTAGCCCATATTCATTAATATAAATTTAATGTTACACACTTATCAATAACTTGCCATAAAGCTAGTGTACTCTGTTTATTTCGTGAGATCAAACCTCATGTTTAGGCTCACCTCCATCATCAGCTATCCAGTAGATATCAATGTTCTTCTTTCCCTGGGAATTCTGAAACACTGTTTTGATCTCACTATTATCACTGACGTCAGCAGCTGTAAACACAAGAGTAAGAGTGATGTGTGATAGTAATGATTAGTGTGTATAAGTACTTAGGAAGCGAGTATTTATATTTAGGAAGCTCAATCTGAAGTGCATCAATAGTCAAACAATGCCAAGCAGCATCTCAAAACAGTGTGGAAATCTCATGATGATTTATGATTGGGAAAAAAAACGGATGACCACACATTCTCCTTTGGGATTTTCTGGTAGTAAGCAGAATTCATGGCTTTCACTTGTTTTCTCATAACTCTTTTAAATAGTGCCAGTTAGATAGCTTTTTTCCTTTAAGAAATGAAATAATCATTTTAAAACATCATTTTGCATTTACTTGGGTTATCTTTGTCCCCCATTAAAATGTGTTTGATGATCTTAAACATGTAACTGTGAGAAATATGTCAAGAAGAAAAGAAAAAGAAATGAAAAAAATTAAAGAAAAAGAAAAATTAAGCATTTAGAGAGGAAAGAACAGTCCACTTAATTGCAGCTGCTTTTCTTAAATGACTTTGATATTTCAGCTATAATGGAAGAAAATTAATGTTTTTATTTGGAGAATGAGAGACTCGACACATTTAGGAACAAAACAAAGCTGTCCTCTTCACTTCCAGTGTGTTTTTAAGTACTGCTTGTGCTTACCTGATTCTTTCTCAGGAGACTGATGGTCATCACTTTCAACAGATTCATCAGGTTCAAAGCCCTGGTTTACTAAAAAAATAATAATAATATAAACATGTTCTCAATGAGTGTTCAGTGACTGCTCTTTGGTTTCTTACTGATGTGCTGTGTTACAGGAAAACAAAAAGAGAAACTTCTAATGAATGTATCAAACCTGCAACTTCAAACTGGTCAGACATATCCAGTCCATCCATCATCCTCAAGATACACACACTGAAGTTGGAGTCAAATGTGTCACTGCAGAACAGTAAGAGAAGATGGGTAAGCAGTGAAAGCTTTCCTACTGAGTAACACATATTTTTGTATTTCAGCTGCAACTATGAAAAAATATTAGAAATATTGAATCACTAATGACCAGCTTACTATATAGTGTGGATATAATCTTCAATACTTTCAGGAGAACTCTCCCTCCAGTTTGTCTTGAAGCCAAGGACCAAAGTGTTGGGCTTCAGCTTGCCAAGACCAGATGCCTTGGAGGGAAGAAAAAAGAAGATATTTTGTAGACAAAATATATATATATATATATATATATATATATATATATATATATATATATATATATATATATATATATATATATATATATATATATATATATATAAAACCACTTTTTAGGTCCACACAGTCTGGAAGGTTAATTTTGTTGTGCAGAACTTTGCAATTTGATATACTATACAATACCACATAAAACTATAGGGATGATACAGTATTGTGCCAGTCTTTATCCACTCCTCATTTCTCACTCTTTTTTTCTCTAGGAAAATAGTAAATAAGTGCAGTGATTTATTTAAAATATGTCCAAACATACATGGAAGTGCAATATACAATGCAAAAACTGTTTGAATAAGCTTGAAGGTCAATTTTTAGTAATGAGCACTTCTCTCTGAGGCAGCTTTCTTCTTATTTCTCTAAGTAGTCTTGAGGAGTAGTTCTCCAGGCTTCTTGAAGGACATTTAAAGCTCTTCTTTGGATGTTGGCTACCTTTTGTTCTGTTCTCTGAGAAGATGATCCAACACTGCTTCAATAATATTCCCATCTATGACTGATAACGTTCCACTGTGTCTTTTTATATCCAGCTATGCTTTTACTATGGCATCTTGATTGGAATCCCTCCCATGCTGAAGCTTTAGCCAGTCAGAGAAGCCAATCTCCTTGAACTCTTGAAAGCCTGGAGAACTACTGCTCAAGACCACTTTTAAAAAATCACAAGACATTCTGGCTCCTTGGAAAAAAGATACAAAGAAATGAGAGATGGCACCATTCTTGGGAAATACATTGTGCATAGTTTGTGAGTCAGAAGTCAGATTTTCTGCAGGTTAATTTACAGTTTATTTTGACTAGTGAGTAGTCCTTAATTATGTAATAGCAGCTGTACCTGTAGCAAGAAATGAGTTCCATCTCTGAGGATGTCAGCAGTAAACTGGGTATAAAACGAGCGCACCTTCCTCTTGTTTAGCCATTTTACCATTTGATCTCTAATATCCTGAAGCTGGGTCTGCCTGTCTGGCTCCTGTAGAAGTCAGAAATTCAAAATTGTCTTTATAAAAATAAAATGCTAAAGACACACTACATGACCAATAAAACACATCTGACAAAAAGCCAGCCTAAGATTTTTTTTAAGGATTGGATACAAAGATGTAAATCAAATACATCCATCATTTCTCTTATTTTCCTTCTGAAGAAACATGTTGGCTGGACGACTCACCATTATAATGTCTCCACAGATCATGAGGCTTGCATTTTTAGTGAAGGCTGCAACAAAGTCCACCAGTGCAGGTCGCTGGTTTGGAGGTCCAGTCAGGACAAGACATTGTGGTCTAAAACAAGGATATCAGAGAACAGTGATGAGGTTACTATTTAAATAAGTTCCCTCATGGTCTGTGTACAAATGAATTTGCTATCTACAAAGGCATTCATACAGAGGAACAAGTACAACGTTCTGGAATGGCCATCTCAGTCCCCAGACCTGAATATTATTGAAAATCTGTGGTGTGATTTAAAGCAGGCTGTCCATGCTCTGAAACTATCAAACCTGACTGAACTGTAGATGTTTTGGAAAGAAGAATGGTCCAAAATACCTTCAGCCAGAATCCAGACTCTCATTGGAAGCTATAGGAAGCATTTAGAGGCTGTTATTTCTGCAAAAGGAGGATCTACTAAATGATGTCATTTTTCTGATCTGAACAAGAAATGATTTATAAAGGGAAAATCATGAAAATTATCAGGGGTGCCCAAACTTTTTCATACCACTGTACTTGTAGAAATGGGTTTGTGTGTTACCAGTAGATGGCACAAAAACATGTTGTCATACAAAATTCAGATAAATGCATGATGAGATAATGATGTTAAGCTCCCTTACCTAAAATTCTTGACATGATCCTCCACACCAGTAAGGGAGAGAGAGGCTGACAAAGCCATGTTGTATGAACTTGCCTGGACTGAAGAGCCCCAGTTGCTCTCTGTTGTTTTAATTAAAAAAAAAAAAAAAAAAGTACACAAATGCAGTATAAAAGAGGGGGCCAAATACATTCTTGGCTTATTTCCTGTTTTATCTGAAGATACTTCAATACAAAGGATCACGTAATTCCAATATATCCTTTATCTGTTTTTTTTTTTTTTTTTTATTTTTAACTTACTTGGTTTCTTGTATATAATGTATCCAAACAGGAAGAAGATGATGACAAAGGTGACTAGAGCAGCCCACCAGGTAAAAAAGAACATCAGAAATCCAGCTGACACTGTTCCATATAGAGCTGTCCATTTGCTATAGTAGTGAAATGATGGCCTCCAACCTACAGCAATATGAGAAGATCATTATAAGGGGGTATAATAAAGAAGATCTAATCTTATTGGCCAGAACTCTGCCCAATATGGCATCTAATGGGCTTTTAAAAATTTACTCAATCCTGTTGTCCCCCTAAAGCATAAGCACTGAACCCTTAAATGACATTATCTGTTTCTGCAGCAGTACTGTGTGAGACCATAACGGCTTGAAGTAGTATGAAAATGAATGGGATATCTTGACGTTACTTTGATGATGTAAAAACCTTTTTGTTACTGCTTGTTATGTGTCTCTTGTGTTAGATATAGCTCTTGTCCTTTGTAACATACTTCGTCCTTTGTCTTGTGAATAGGCAGGAGCACCCCCCTCCAAATAACAAAAACAAAAAAACTAATCAACTGCCATTCTTAGGCTTCTACTCAGCTGAACGCCACTCTGTTTTAGCAATACTCGTGGGCATGTGTAGCTTGGCTAAAATTTTGTGTGTTTTCAGTTTATTCTTCCTGCCATATTAGTCGCTGTCCATTGAGGACACTCACATTTTCAATGTTAAAACAGTGCTATACATTTTTTTTTTTTAGATGTTTAGAACATGGCATATCATCTTTGGATAGATGTTACAATCTACTGTAGCACCTTAGAGAACAGCCACATTGACCACTTTATGGTAGCTGAAATAATTTAGAGCATTGCCCAATTAATTCGTGCCTCAGTGGTTGCATGCTCTTGGGATCACTTAGACCTGAAAATAGATAATGATATCTGACTCAACAAGTGGATGCTGGGTTTGATGCTTCCATTTTTTACTTTCTTCATCTCCTCTAGGATTAACTATTTAGAAGTGTTACAAGCTATAATTCCTCTAATTGCCATTTGAGGACTCCTCCAAAAGTGCTTCAGTTCTCACAGACCCTCATGTTAACATGAATCTTAACAGCATTAAAAATAATGTTTACAGCTGAAGAAAATTACTTTTCATGAAGTTTCAAATATACTCATGGTATATGTTTGCTCTTACCATCTTTACATTTATTTGCCTGAGAAATTTGTCTAACACTGGAAAATAAACATAACTGATTACTGATACAGAAGCTCATAATGTTTGGTGTCAGCCAAGAACAGTGTGTTCGTTCTGGGTATGTCTCTATAACTAACAGATTATCAATAACAGACTCCAGGACTCTGTCTCGTGGAATGGTCGACCACAGACGGAGACCAAACAAACGATAAAGAAAAACTCCGAGGTCATCTGAACACCCAGCTGTTGAAATTCTCTGTTTTCCACATGTTGTATAATGATGTAACCAAACTCTGAGCTGAAGAAGACAGTGTGAGTACTTCATGTCATGTTCAGTACCACGCTGGGCATGGTATGCAGTTCTGACCCAGATTCATCTGTAAACCTGTTTAAAATGGCTAATTAAATTTAATAGTTGGACTCCTTATTCCATGGTTTTGTGTCATTCCTGTTCGATGAACGAACACGCAGAAACCAAGAAAAATGACCAATTCTTAGTTTTCACACACACAAAAAAAACCATTTTGGCTTCTATTGTGGTTTTCCCCATAGACAACAACTCTAGGGTGGATGAATTTTATTTATTTATTAATTTAACCCAGTGATCCTCAAATCCAGGCCTCGAGGGCCCCTGTCCTGCAGGTTTTAGATGTGTCCCTGATCCAACACACCTGATTCAAATGGCTGAATTACCTCCTCAGTATGCAGTCAAGTTCTAGAGAGTCCTGCTAATGACTTCTATATTTGACTCAGGTGTGTTGGATCAGGGACACATCTAAAACCTGCAGGACACTGGGCCACGAGGCCTGGATTTGAGAACCACTGATTTAACCCATCAAACTCATGTGTTTTGGGTTGGGTGCGCCTCCTACTGTATGTTTGGTTGTTTACATATTTTCTTATGTTTTAAAGGGCATTCCTTGCAACATCTGACAGCATATATCAGCAGTGGCTTTACAGTGACAGAGGAAGCTCTCTTGTTTGTACAATTTTTGCTAGTTTCTATCAACCATGACTACAGTGTTTCTGTAATTAGACATAAGAATTAACCATACTGAACATGATGCTAGAATCTAGTTTGAAAGGCTTGTGTTTAGTTGCATGTAGTGTAGTGGCTGAGTACTCACCAGGGGCATTGGTGACTGTAGCATGAAAGCAGCTGAAGTTTATAAGACCGTAGGAACACAGGAAGAAGTTGGAGATCAGAGGTGCAATGGCGTTCAGCTGAGCTGTAATGACATAGTAGAGAAAAAACACATCTTACAAAGAGCCAGATAGCTTAATCACAAATTATGCAGAGTAAAATGACATTTTTGTTCAGAGATTAGTATAGAAAAATGTGAATAAATATTTCAAATAACAATATTGTGACAATGTTGGATCACACCCACCAATTAGAATGATGCACACAGCAATAACATAGCAGAGTATGTAGGCCCGGTATGGTTCATTATTTTTCCCATAACCCTTTCCAAAGAATCCAATGTACGGGTATATTTTGTCGGTGCACAGACGCTGAAGATGAGACAAAAGTTAAACACTTTCAGATTTTACTACTTTATTACATCATTTGCTCTGTGGTTTTGCTGTTTACTTAGTTAGGGTGTAGCAATTTGTGCCAGAAAGCTGTCATTTGTACCTGTCTTGCGTAGGACTCCAACGCTGAAGTGGCTTAAATTTGATTTATTATTAATTTGGGAATGTAGTTATGAAAAAGTGTCCACTAATTGAAAATGATACATAATGGGATTGTATGAATCACACTGCAGTAAACTGGCTTTCTTTTTTAAGTACTTGATTTTTACCTGTAAGGAAGTGAAAGCACTACTGAGAGAGGCAAAGTAGCTGTATCGTATCTGCTGGTTCTCACCTGAAAAATTTTAGGGGCAGAAACAATAAATCCAAGAGCAGAAGACAAGGTGGCTGCAAAGACACCGGCAAGCATCACGTGGTAGGAACCAGAAAGTTGACCCATTACCTGGTTAGAATGTGATGTAAAGACAAAAAACAAACCAAAAACATTACTAAAACAAAACTGGCCCAGACTGCAATAAAACAAACAAACATGGCATCTTATTTGACCAGTAATGTACCTGTAAAGAGTTGGCCAGCCCTTGTTTGCAAGTATGTGATTCGATGCACTTTGTGAAGTTCCAGCCCAGATTACATGCCAGCCCTATACAGCCATCAGTGGAGTTTCCAATTATGGTGTCATTGATGTTTCCAGAAGCATCCCGCACTACACATGCCCCTGCAAAGTCATTTTCAGGTCATAGTTAAAAACAGTTTCAGACACACAGTCCAATCCTTTCACATTCACATGGCCAAGACTGTCTTCAGCATTTACTTTACAACATCTGAATGAGCCTTTCCTGTTTAGATACCTGTTTAGGTACTAGCCTTATCATATGCAAATCAATAAAGACAAAATAGGGAAAAGCAAGTAATTACCAGAAGTGAGAGTAAGCACTACATAGCTGAGAGTAGTCCAAAAAATGGCCCAAAGGGTACCTTTGGGGATGGCGCTATTGGGGTCCTGCAGCAGGATTAACAGGTTTAAAGTCAGCATTCACATAGTTTTTGTTAGTAAGAAGTATTTCTCTTTTATATCCTTTTCATACTTTGAGGTCTCCACAGATGCTGACTCCAGACATGATGCCAGTACAAGCTGGGAAGAAAATGGCAAACAGTCTGGCAAAGTTGCCATCAGGTCCTCTCCAGTCTGGTGTCAGGTTTTCTACAAAGATGTCACCTGTAGAATATGCCATATATTAATTTAAATACTATTAATAAGCTTTGAATTCTGAAAAAAAAAAGTTGAAAATACACATGAAACACACAAAATCAGACACATGTTCTTATTTAAAAAAAAAAAATTATATATATATATATATATATATATATATATATATATATATATATATATATATATATATATATATATATATATATATATAATTTTCTATTTTCCTATTAGTGCCAGTCATTCACCTTTTGCAATCCTATAATCTGAGTAACATTAAATGGCTGTGCAAAAATAACTGAAATGTCCAAATGAAGCTGAAATACATTACACATGTTTAGAAAATGGAGACAAACCATTTGATCTAATAGTTTCAACATTTTTAACAAGTACTGACCAAAGTATTTCAAATGAATATTTGTTCAATGCTGTGTTTGGAATAAGAGAAAGAAGTCTAAACTTACTGCGATATCCAAAGATGCCCAGTGCTTGTTTTTCTTTGCTGGGAGGTATAAGTGTTCCCACAATGTAATTGACTAAGGAAGCCAAGAGAACTATGAAGAAAACAATCTGGGTCTGAGAGAGATAGATAATGTAAAGAGGGTAAAAATTAAAATAGATATCATAAAGAATAAAAGTTAGTAAGAGACAAGAAGATTTGTAACCCGATGTCTGCAAATAAAGTGAAATGTGTCCAGATGCGCTCACCTTGGACTCCCAGTCCATTCCAGCCAGTGCAATGCACAGAAGAACGGTCACTGTGCACACACCCACAACACGGATATTATTAGCTGGACTGTCCAGGGAGGTTCCCATGCTCTATATGATTCAGCAAAGTTATTGACAAACATACAAAACTAAACAGGGCATAAAATAATATCCCTTAATAGAATGTAATTTATATGATATGGATATCTACTATATGTACTTTAAAAAATCAAATATTGGATTACCTGCATTAGAGTACTGACTACCTCTGAAAAGCCAACAGTATGGAGTCCAACATTCAGAGCATTGGCAAAGGAAAAGATCAAACCAATTGATGCTCCAAGTTCAGGACCCAGACTTCGGGATATCATGAAATATGCCCCACCTGGATATTTGAATATTACACAGAAGGAAGAAAATTAAATGGACTATATGAATGGACTGCTATTCATATAGCACCCCCAGCTGCAAATTTCCATTCTTACAGGCCTAATGATTATTTTTTGATAGATATCCATATATTGATACATCCATGTATTGATATATTGTCAGATGTGTACTGTATTTTTTATTGGGACTCTAGCTTTGCACAGTGACTTACCTGATTTCACCCTTCCATTGGTGGCAATGGCACAGATGGAGAGAGCAGTTGTTGTGGTCACCGACACCGCCAAAAATATAATAACCAAGGTCAAAACTGACATGAGACAAAAGTTTTGAAAAAGAAAGCTCATTATTACAATACTGTGAACAATGTTTTTTAAGCAAGTCTATTTGCATGCTTAGGATGGCAACATTTTAATTTTTGACATGTATGTTTTTTGTTGAATTTTTTTTTGCTTACATAATTCCAAAACTGTGCTGTACTGTGGAGCAGTGAGACTCTTAGAGCTGAGTCTCTTTAACTTGCCACACAAAGAGATTTGTTCTTACAAATGTTTTAGGAACTGTCTCTTATTCTTCTTATTCCCATTACTTTATCAGTAATTTTTGCAAACTAATATGGAAAGCATATAAGCCTCAGATAAACCTGGAGAGGTTTGACAGTAACAGAAAACAGGAATGAAAGGGGTTGAGTATCTCACCAATGCCTGCTTCAGAGGTGATCCATGTTAGGCGGAGATACAGGATGACTCCCCAAATATTCAGCATGCAACGCATCTATGACAAAATAGCACAACTGTGATGCTGTTGAGATAAGTTCAAATGTATGTTTTGTTTTGTTTTTGTTTTACTTGTTTTGTTTTTCCATTTGTACGATGTAGACTTAAATGCACAGAAGCTTTACTCACCTTGACTCCAATTATCCAGCCAAATCTAACTGGAGGTTTCGCATTAGGATCTTTAGGCTGTTCGTTTTCACTTTCAGTGGCTGGGTTGTCAGTAACGTCTTGTTCTCTGGTGGTGTTTCCGCTTTCCATTTCCTGAAAGTAAAGAAACTGATTTAATTTTGTAAGTTAAAAAAAAAGACAAGTGCCTTGTTGTCAGGTTTGTGTTAAATGTAATAATGTATACAGTTATTAACTATATAGGGCTCAAAATAAATGTAATTAAAAAAAAACAAGTTTGAGAATAATTATCCTTATATTAAAGTATAATAGTGCCATAATAATAATTTTTTATTTTTTTGGTGACTCCAGTTCACAGTCATATAGAATAAGACCTGAAACCTGAGACCCAACATCTCATGAAGAACAAATAACTCAGTGATTTCATAAAGGACCCAACTACAAGAAACTGAATATGACCAGCAGCCAGGGCAGTTTGACTGTGGATCATTTTGGGGTATTTATAATTCAGAGGCAATGGTTTGGACAACCTGCAAAGTTAAACGTTTTTCCCAGAGGTGGAAAACTCGCCTCAAATGCTTTGCGGAGAGCCTCCAGTGAAGGCCTGCTCTTTGCCTGTGGGCGGGGGATCGAATCAGCATAATGCTCCAGCTTTGGCACCAGGTCTATGGTGCTATAGTAGGAAGATCTCCGCAGGTCCATCTTGGGGTCACTCCATTCTGATGGACTGTTGGACAAGAGTTACAGCAAAACAAACAAACAAATCAAAACAAAATAACAAAAAAAAGTTAATGAAGAAAATCCATAATTGGCATTAGCTGTAATTCCCTTAACAGCTGCTAGATACAGTTAATGTCCTCATCTCAAGTTTATTTGTTGTTAATATTTCACAGATTATCTAAATCAGTCAGCTGATAGCACAACGGTTTTTAAGACCTAAATGAGATAAAACAGTTTTCAACCTAAATGAAGAAGTGAAAAAATAAATAAATAAATAAACATATATATATATATATATATATATTTGAGGGCGATCACAAACCTGAAACCTTCGCCTGAGATAAAGTTTGGATGAACTTGGCGGATACCATCTTGCTCTCTGCTGCCATCAAAATGGTGTGACGAGTATCTGGGAGGCCCTTCTTCATTGGTTGAGAAATGGACCTGACGGTCAATGCCTGGGGCTGACTCTTTACGCTTGGTTATAAACTGCCCCATTGATAGCCTCACTAATTCCTTTGTAGAAGAAAAGCAGAGTGAGAAGAACTGATTCCTGTTTGTTCACAGAGTTGAAATTGCTTTACAAACTAACATTTTAATTTTGTGCAGACATTCAGTGTGATAGCTCATTAATCCTTTAACAATCCTGAGTTTTTTTGGCAGATTTTTTTGGCCCGGAGACAGGCCCTAGTATTGTTAAAGGTTTAAAACCAAAAACACAAAATTCATCCTCATATTCCCTACAGTCCTTGTGGCAAAAACAGACACAATAACCCATTTACAGACTCTGTGGGTTCAGAGAAGCACTGGTATTCACTGGTACTGCATCACTTTTGCGCTTCTAATTTTATTTTCAACTCAAAAAATGCTAGGCAGGTGCAGCAGGTGCAGCAGGTACAGTTCACTATGAGTGAAAAAAATTAGAGTATTAAAAAAAAAAAGAAGCATATAACTGAGGGGAAATTTAGAGTTTGGTAATGTTTTGGGTTTGACATGACAACAAATGTACATGGGATGAACTATATTTATAAACTACTGTAAAAAATTATTTAATTCTAATATTCATTATAAATATAAAAGTATTGATGGGAGCAGCTCTGGAGGATTTCCACAGGCTAAATTTGTGCACTGAATCACACTAATAAAATGATCTCATTTAAATAATATTATGTAGGAATCACTGCCGGCTCCATCAGAAAAGCTTCCAGGCTTATCTGCAATGAACTGCAAAAAACTCAGTTCAATTCAAAGATCTTTATTATTCCCAAGGAGACAATTATTTCCATAGCCAGTAGTACAGTAAAGACAAAAATTTTAATTTATACCATAAAACATACATAAAAATCACAACAAATCATTTAAAAACCTAATTGCTGCCAGGACAAAAGATTCTCTCAATCTTAATAATATGTATCTGTTTACATTACGTATAAAATAGTATGTAAATATATCCCACAAAGCTCTCTTTCACACAGATGTAATTAAAGCTATATATCCTTAAACCAGTAACATCGAAAAAGAATCTAAGAGTGTATTGAACATTTAAAGCAAATAAAATACTACTTACAGTTGCCCCTCAACAGATGAAAATGTTGTTCATCCCTCAGCTTAAAATTTATACTGTCAGGGAGGAGGTGAGGTGGTGACATCCAGTCCCATTTACTGCCGCCCCAAACCCTCCTCCACAACTCTCACACACTGCAGATATTCTCATAAGATTAATAAAAGTCAGTTCAGTGGTACTATTTGAAATCACTTGTCTCGACTGAACTATATTTTGAGTCAAAACTGTAAAAAAAATAACTTTTCAATTTTAGTATCAAAAAGTAGACAGTGCTTTTCTCCAGCACGTGCTCTGTATCCTTTAACCTCTAAAACCTTTTTGTGTTTGTTTTGCATGTCTGGTTTGTGGTACTGTAGCTGTTCTCTGAGAAAAATCCATCTTGCACAACACAGGACGTGTGAGGCAGAAGTAAATGTGGAGAAAACAGATGAAGAGAAAACTTTTCTCAGAAGTGTTCAGTTAAATATATTTATCTGATATTGGTAATGAAAAAAACAATAAGGCAAAACATTAATACTTAAATATATTTATTTTCAACATTCAAATAAAATATCAACATACAGTAATGATTTCTTTACCCTCAGGTTGTGTTCAACAACTTTGTGTTCATGGTTAAAAAAAAAAAAATGACTGCTCATCAAGACTCATCATAAAAACTGTATTATTATTATTATTACTACATGTGTTGGATTTTTTTTTATTGGTTTAAATTCTTTTGAACATTAAATATTTGTTATTTATGACCTGTATGCCTCATTGATCTGAGCTTATACAGCTTGAATTCAAGTTCCAAAAGAACACAGTTTTTTGGATTATTTTTACTATAATAAATAATCAGTTGTTTCCAGACTGTTTCCAGCAGTAGCCCACTGCAGCCTGCAATGCATAACTATGCCATGAAGATAAAGTGACAGATTTAGCATGTCTTTAGGGTCTGCCAAAGGAACCGTGCCCAATATGCAAAGTAAAATCTGGATTTGACTCTGCTTTGAGGGGCGATTGTTTTTGTGAGAATGGACATCCAGTGAGGAACTCACACTGATTCATTATGTCCTCCAGGTTTAAACATAGATTTTTGATACAGCAGGTGAAAACATGGCACCTAATCAGGGAAATCTAAGTTCCTGGATTTATAGTATTTTTGGAAAAAGATTAAAAAGTCAACACTCCTGGATATAATAATCTATGTATTCATATATTTGGATAAAATATTTCATTTTGATTATGTAATCAACCAAAAGTTTATAATTGGACATGTTCAGACTTTTTATTATTATTATAAATATAAAATTATTGTTTGTCTTGAAACCAATCAAAATACATTTTTAGCATTCCTCTTCTATTCCATCCTCACTGTCAGTTTTTGGCCTCTCTCCTTCTCACCAGTGTAGTGATCAAATATCAAAAGTCTCACTTATGGCATATTGGCCTGCTGACACACAATGAACTGTGAACACAGCCTCAAAAAAAAAAAAACATTGTACACCAAAGCTACAAAAATAAAAGTTCAGCGTTACTGAAACATTGTTGCAACCTGCCAACACAGGTGTTGTTTCTGTGGGAGAGAGGATCTACTTGGCAAAGGTTCCCACAGTGGTTGCCAGAGAACCCAAGGTGGGTGTGTGCATGTACACACACACACACGAACACACACACACACACACACACACAAAAGAAAACAAAACAAAAAACTCCACCGAGTTGCAAATTAATGCAGTTAACTTTGTGTGTTGAAATCCACAAAGTCATGGGATCTTAGCTCAGTCTGATCAACAAATTAACCACATTTCTCAGAGATGAAACATTTCAGTTGGTCAAATTTGACTGTAAAACAACACACGGGTTAATTTTTCAAGTTAAAAAAACATACACGGACCATTCTAAACATCTGTAAACCTCCTCTGTTTTCAGATGGCCAGCAGCTGACTGTGACTCAGCCTACTTTTTTTTTCAGAACTGTTGAGTCAGCAGTGTTTTCAGCATCAATAATGTGCAGGAAGAAACTCTTGTTTTCACAATGACCAGGCTGAAAATAGTATCAAAGACCCGTCTTCTATTCCATTCTGTTCTATTTGATTCTGTTTACAGATTTACCTGCTACAGTGTATAAAGTGTATATAACGTTTTTCCCTCATTGGTAGATGTATTTTATTTTACTTTATTGTATTGTATTGTATTTTATTCTATTCTATTCTATCCATCCTATCCATTCGCTTCCACTCATCCCGTCCAGGGTCGCTGGGGGGCTGGAGCCTATCCCAGCTGTCACAGGGTGAGAGGCAGGGTACACCCTGAACAGGTTGCCAGCCTGTCGGTTGAGTGGAATGAGTGAAAAAAAAAATGCCACAAACACTTCAAGAAACACCACTTGGGTCTAATGTCTTTCCAAATTTGTGAATGTGGTCAGTCATGTATTAGGAGTTAATCTTGTATCATTATAAACATATATACTGGAGATTGAGGAAGTGCAAGATACATACATCAAAGCTTTATACCAATAAATAGCAGCATTAGACATGTGCCTGATTTACTGTAGTCTAACCCATTTGGGTAATATTCCCATGTATCTAATACATAATACATTTTCTTTGATATGCTAAATTGAAATCCAGCTGACTGTTCTAACAACATTAATGGAAACCTTTTGCAAACCTTTTGCAAATTTGTAAATTTCATCTCACCCGTGCCGTGCTATAATTAACCCTGTTCTAGTACCTTCTGCTCCCTTCCCATAAGGTCATAGTGCCCTGTTTAAAGTCACTTGTTACTGTGTTACACACAGAGCAAGGTTGATGCCTATGTAGAGTGTTAATCTAAAAATGAGATACTAACCAACTGTAACCAAACTAAGACTACTACTTACAATAAATCATGGGATTTATGTCATAATCAGATCAATCACCATTGTTCAAGGGTGCTTTGTGATGGCTTTTGCTTGCAAGTGTTTCATAACATTGTCCAGACTTTCTTTAGTACACAGCAGAAAAGACATTTGGGTCATTCAATGTCAGTGTGTCAAATCCCTCCCTCCGCTGACCATTTCAGAATTTATTTTCGAGCACCTTGTTTGAAGGGCTATTTTAAAATTCATTATGTAGAAAACTACTTGAGACAAGACCTTCATTTTTTTAAGAGTGAATATCTGCTACTATGGATCAATGAATATGGACTGTCAGGAGTAGACGTCAAGATACACAGACTATAGATTTTTGAAGTGTTTTATATTTATGTATGGCAGCCAAAGATTGTTTTCAAAGCATGAGTTTCTCTCTAACCTAATATGATTTGATTCAATTTATGCACCCTCCATGCCCAGCCAAATTTTTTTTCTCATTATTTTCTTATTGTTTTTTATTTATTTTCTGGAGCACAATGGAGGATGTGTACTGGGTGCCATGAATACATAACTATAAAGACCTATACTGTATCTATAAGGTGCCTGATAATATTGATGAAAAGGACAAAGAAAGAAACAACTTTTATGCGTAGCTCCTACTGTATCAGTAGCCTTTGTTCCCTGTTTGTTTCTCATTGCAGAACCTCGTGTGTGTCAGCAGCAGTAACAGTGCTCCATTCTTAATCTTATTTAACCTCCTGAGACACGAGCTCCTGTTTGCGAGGCATTTTCAGTTTCCCCGAGATATTTGTGATTAGATGGACCTGAAATGTAAATAAACTAAGCTTCCTCTTTGAACAGGAAGTTGTATTTTGTTACATGGTTGTTACATACTTTTGTGAGAAAAAAAAGGATGTCCTCAGATGTGGACACTGGGTCTCAATACTTTAAAAATAGTGTGCAGCAGAATGCGTGGTTCACATGTGAAATTAATATTTTCATGTTAACTACTGACTGTAGCCATCACTCGGCGTAGCTTTGAAAGTTGTGGTACTTTCTGTACACTCTGAGATGTTCTGTAGAAAGTACAGGGAACTGTATACTTGCATATATGCGTGCGTGTCACGCTCTTCCACTCACATTTTGTCTATTTCCTAAAATTCTTTTCCCAGAACAGTTGACAAAACGCGTCACAGTCAGCTGTTGTTTATGCAGGAAAGAGGAGAGATGAAATGCTATTTATGTCAGAGATAAATAGAAGGAATGTTTTGGATAAAAACAACATTACTTGATGACACATGCGGTACCAACATGTGTTGTTTGTCCTATTTCTATTTCTATTCATTATGCTGGCACCTGGAGGATGGCTCCAACAAAATAATCATTGTATTTTGCAATGACAATAAAGATATCTTGTTATAAGAGTAAAAATAAAATATGAAACCATGACATTAACATAAAATGATCATCTGGTGTCAGTTATGAAGGAGAAAGTAAATTGTGAATGTATTTCACAGTATACCATCTCTGAGTGAAGTCAGAAACATTGTATTATCCTGTGTTTTTCTGTTTTCTCAGCACACCCTGAGGCGTTAAAGTGGGGACTATTTGCAGGCATTGAAGAGTTGAGGGTCGTGTGAGTCTAGAGAAGAAGCTGTGTGTGTGTGTGTGTGTGTGTGTTTGTGTGTGTGTGTGTGTGTGTGTGTGTGTGTGTGTGTGTGTGTGTGTGTGTGTGTGTGTGTGTGTGTGTGTCTGTGTGTGTGTGTGTGTGTGCGTGCGTGCGTGCGTGCGTGCGTGCGTGCGTGTGTGTGCGATGTGTCAAGCTGGCTGAGACTTATGGGCTGGTCCAGCTGTGTGAACCAATAATAACATTTTTAACCGTGTTTGTGGTTTGGACGACCTACGTGTTAAAATTAAGCGACCTCTAGCTGTCTAACATGAAGGGCGAATGAATAACGTGTTCTGTCAGTGTGTTTTTGTTTTGGTTTGGTTTGGGGTTTTTTTAGAAAACAAAGAGCACCAAATAAGTTATTAATATTTTAATTTTGCTTTACACCACTGGGTGCACTGCTAGTGGACTACAGTGGGATACTTTGATAGCAAACAAATCCTTAAATGCCTTAACCCTCGTAATGTCCTGGGTTTTTTTTTTAGACCCCAAATGAAATATTTTGAGATCAAAATATATTTATATTTTTCATCAAATGACCTGAAAATAACAGGGGTTGTTCAATCCTTATTAAAAATCCATTTGACATGAATTGTGGGCGTTTTATAGAATTTAGTAACGCGGTACAACTTTCCAAAACATCTTTGATCTCGGATCGTTGATGTGTGAGATCAAAGAATGGTTAAAGCAGAAAAACAAAACAAACAAAAACAAAAAAAAAAAAAACAGAGCCTTTCTCACAGGTGTTTCACATTGTGCAACATGCAGAGGAAGAAGCTCTACACTGCAACAGAGGCCTGTGCCCTAATTTTTGACAATTTTGTGGTAAAGAATGACCAGGAAGACAATGCTGAGTGTAAAGAGGAGGAAGAATCAACTAAAGAGAAGGAAAATAATGATAAGGTGACAGATCCAACATACAGACCACATGCTGCCTCTACCTCTGAAGAATTTCCCACATCACCTGCTGCAGAAATGGAAGATGGTATGAAATGAAAAAAAAAAAAAACAATGAACATGACGATGAAGTAGAATCTAAAATGTTAGAAGTGGAGGACTGTGCTCACAATGAAGAGGAAGAATCAACTGATTCTGGGCAAGTGTGCCTCTGCCCCTGCAGCTCCTCCCCCTTGCCCAGCTGATCAATAGGTAAATCACCCAAAAGAAGTAGTTGCAAATTCTGCCCTCGCCAGAATGATTTCAAGACATTGAAAATATGCCACAAGTGCAATGCATACATCTGCAAAGATCACACCATTTGCTACTGGTGCAAAAAGACCTATATCTATATATATAACGTTTCTATTGTGAGATTCGATTTTTGTGTGTCTCTCTGTGTTACAAATGATGTGCTGTTTGCACCGGTAGCCATCACCGAGTCCATCATAATGAAGCCATGCCAGCTTTAAGGTTCCATGCACTGAGACAGGTGCGTTACATTCAGGTGGGAACCAGATCAGATGAATTTTATAATTTTAATTTCATATTTTTAAAAATTATTAAATCATTATTGAAATACATTTCAAATACACTTTCTTGGGCATTGTGCTGCTGCATAACATGCCCTTAGACATTTGCTTTTTATGGTTTAATGATTATTTTATATATTGTGTTTTAATGTTGTGCATTGTGCTCATTTTTTTTCCCCTGGATTTTCATGTAGTTTTTTGAGGGCTTTATATTTGCAACAGCGCTTTGGTCAACATTACTGTAAATGTGCTCTATAAATAAATTTGACCTTGACATTGACAGTACATTGTATGACTGTTGCAGTCATTCAGGAGGGGCTCAAACAGCAATTTACTATTACATTTAATATTGTCTTGGAAGTGTATCTAACTGACATGTTTTTCTTAACACAATACTCACACAAATATTTAATGTGTAATGATAGACGTATTGGAGGTTGACTTGCTTTCGGAGCCAACCTCAAGTAACCGCTTGAGGAACTGCAGGTTTTAGAATAGATTATTAACCTTTTGCAATATTATATTCTTAGTGCAATGTTGATGTCAGTGTTCAAACAGTCCAACTCTGAGGTTTCAAATATTTAGCGTTGGAAAGTGTTGACAGAATAACTCATCTTCCTTTAGAAGGGTTTACATATAATTTAATATAATAGAAAACATCACAGATTAAGCAAACAAAATATGCATGTGACAGACATTGTAACAAATGTATCTACTAAAATCTGTGTCCTAATTGAATTATTCATTTACATTTACTTACCCTTATTACTTTCATATCAACATTTTTGTCTCTGTTATCAGACACTGTTAGATTAGTGTGTGACCATAATGAAGGAAGGAAAAAATTCTCATAGGCAACAGAAACAGTCACGTAATATTACAGTAACAGTGATTTATCAAACAATTGGTTGTTATGTACAAGTTTAACTCTTAAGGACAAATGTGTTCTCTTATCCAGCAGTGGTGGAATGCAACAGTCCATTTAGTCTAAGATTTTTTCTTTTCAGTACAACTTTGTGATAGTAAAACTAATACATTAACATTGGAAGCTACTTTGTCTTCTCAATCCACTACAACTGTCACTACGTAAGCATCTCTACATTTTACTTAAATAAAGTAACCGAGTATTAACAAATGTAAAACTCTTCTTTTTTTTTCCACAAATGGCTCAGTAACTAGCTTGCTAAAATAAGACTTGTTTTGGTACAATTTTATGCTACATTTCCCTTTACAATAAGCACTGCGCATACAGTACCAGTCAACATACTGAATGAAAGTCATCCACTTAAAAACACTGATTGGTTTCTTTGCCACCAGAACACCTTTAATTCACTTTAGTGTTGATGCTCCAACCCTTTGGAGCTTTGCTGAAGGGAAAGACATCATTCTTCCAAAAGATGTCACCTCCTTTGGCAGGAGGTGTCTAACATGTTCTTCCAAAATGTTCTCATTTGGGTTTAGATATGGTTATTATTTGTCAAATTTATTTAACCCCCTGCCAAATATTGCATTGACTTTTAAGTCTTGTGTATTTTTTTTGTTTTGTTCCACCAATTGTCATGACATTATTTTAGTGGCTCATCCTGCAGGACTCCGCTCACTCTTATAGGATTTACTGGCAGTAGAAAGTGAGGACATTCTGCTGGTTTCCTCGTATCAGCACCGCAGGGCAGTGGAGGCCACAGGTCAGGGTATCCAACCAGGCCATGTACAGAGCACTGGGGCAGTCACTGTGTGGCACAGGAAGACTCCTGGGAAGAAAGAAATTCTCATTTGCTTAAACAGGAACAGCAAAATAACAACAAACTGCTCAGACAAAAGTCAAATGAGGGCATGCTTACACAACTACAGAGAATGTCCCTTTTTTTTTTAAATTTTGCATGAATCACACTTTCATGGAAATATATATTAGTCCAAACATATTAAATACAAAGACATTTGACTTCTTAGTGCAGTATTGATTAACTCATAACTTGTTGTTTGTTTATCAGGGTGATACTCACTGATAAAATCCAATACTTACACCTACTTACTAATTCTACTACTATTACTACTTACTCTCTCATATAAATTACATTATTGTATTATAGAGACCATTAGGGGATCTTAATAATATATGTATAAATGTAAATACAGGAATATAAGGAAAAAAAGGAAGAGAATCCTCAAATAAATAAACCCAGGGAGAAGGTGTAGTATATCGAGGGAAAAATTAAATTGTGTCCAGTGCTTTAAATATTCTCAGTTTGACCTGCATTAAATATTTTAATATATTCTTTCTTCTAATATCTTCGTTCTCAACTGAACTGTAATATATATAACCCATTTACTCACACAAGCACAAGAGCTGTATGTTGAGAATTCCTCCGGATGATTTCATTCAGCCTCACTTTTCTCTCAGACTGTTAATGAAGGAAATACAAATAAGAAGCTGACTTATTGTTATAGCACGTTCCAAATAGACATTTAAAAAATAACCTAGGACAGTGATTCCCAAAGTGTGGCCACTGCCCCCTGCTGGGCTGCGACAGTACTGCACATGGGCCGCAGTAATAACAGAAATTCAGTTTGAAAATACTCACAAGTATGCATAGTTACATTTCATTTATTAAATAAATAAATGTATTTATATAAAAAGTGAATTAAAACTTTTCTGGTTTTTAAGTGATTTTGGGAACCACTGCCTGGGGGCATAGAGACAAATAAAACTTATTTTTGCACATTTGGAAGTGACACGCACATACGCACACACACACACACACACACACACACACACACACACACACACACACACACACACACACACACACACACACACACCTTTTGTTTGAAGGCTTCAAACTCTTTGTCAGATATTTTCCATGGTTCTCTTTGTCTTAGCTCCTGAATGGAGGCGACTTCCTGCTGTTCATCATGCAGCCTGAAGGGACTGACACTCTCCACAAACCTACTCATGCTGCAAAGCAAAAAGAACAGCAAGATGCAACTGCTATGAAGCAAAGAAAACACAG
The DNA here is from genome assembly GCF_007364275.1 of Archocentrus centrarchus. Taxonomy (NCBI): domain Eukaryota; kingdom Metazoa; phylum Chordata; class Actinopteri; order Cichliformes; family Cichlidae; genus Archocentrus; species Archocentrus centrarchus. The sequence continues at coordinate 17,020,008 of NC_044363.1, forward strand.
ACAAATACACACACACATGCTTACAGTAGGTGTGACTTGTGACAGTGGATGCAAGGTGTGTCTGACATACTTCTTGGCTTGAGGATGCTTCTCACTGTCTGTCATCACTATGACGTCGCTGAAATCTAAACGGAACCTCTTCAGCAGAGCAATCATTCTGAAAGAAACAATAATCCACAAGTTTCCATCAGTTTCCAGCAATCTTAAAACATCTGTTCTAGTATAAACATCAAAAAAGTATTAGACAACAAACCCAAGTTGTATCATCACTGTAAAATATTGGAAAAATATCATCTTTTAAATTGGGAAAATCAAGTTAAATATGTAGATGTAATCCTGGTTTATAAAATTTGAAATGGTATGGCACCACCTCCCTTAAAGGATTACATAAAGAAGAACATAAGGAATACAAGAGCAGGTTCTAGAGGTGATTGTGTGGTTCCTTTGAGGAAAACGGTGTTTGGGCAATTATCATTCTCGTATCGAGCAACCAAAACGTGGAATGTAATACCAGTCAATATACGTAATATGGTCAGATTTCCTTCATTTAAAAAAAGTCTTGGTTTAAAAAAAAAAAGAATTGGTTGTTTGAAAATCAAACCTGTAATCATTTTATTGACTAAAATTAGGGCAATGAAATATTTATTTATCTATTTATTCTATGATGAAATGTGGATGAAATTTTGTTTTGTTTTGTTTTTTGGTATGTAATGATGTTGAAATATGTTCTTTTAATGATGATGTAATGATGATGAAATTTTTTTTATTTATTTATTTATTTTTTTATAAGCATGTTCGTATATTTTAAATGAGGTGATATTAGTTTTATTAGGAGGACTACGGATGGAAATTAGCCTTAAGGCTATAATCTGGCATATTTTACATTGTTACAGATGTTTGTTAATATGTGTTGTCCTTATTAAACAAATAAAGAAAGAAAAAAAACAAAAGTGTCTGAAAGATTCCAGTCCTAACACAGATGAATTAAACTGCATGAAAACCCACAAGATTTTGTTTTTCCAAAAAATTACTCACTGATGAATCAAAACCTTTGAGAAGAACTTTTATCTACAGACCTTTTCATTTTTAGTTCATAAAGGGAAACAGGAATTTCACCATGTGGCAGAACCACAAATATTGACAATGCAAATGCCAACACTTTTCCTCGAGGGCAAAACAGAATAAACTTACTCATTACGGCCTTCATCCATGTTTTGTTCATCTCCCACAATGAAAACCCTGATCTTACAGCTACGCCAGCATTTTCTCCTGGTGAGCAGGTAAGGCACCAGTAAAGTCAGTCCTAAAAACAGAAGAAAATCATAACAGCAACTAAGGAAAATGGGCCACCTCAAATTTCAGTTTTCTTTTTTTTTTTTTTTTAGGAAGAATTGGCTGAAGATGCTGAAGGACCAGTGGGGCACTTCAAAAAGTAAAATGTATTTAAAGTTGAGTTTAAACCAATTATTAATCTAACCATGTTATTTTATTTAAATTTAATATGCTACATTTATTTGCTCAGATCCAAACTCACCTCCATCATCTGCTATCCAGTAGACATCGACAGACTTTTTCCCCTGTGTACACTGAAACACTGTCTTGATTTGATCACTGTTGCCATTATCAGAGATGTCATCAGCTGCAAGCAGAAGACGAAGCGTGAAGTGTGTTGGCAGTGATTTCTGACTTAATAAATATTTAGAAAACAATAATGCACTCTAAGGTCTGCCAGTACATTAATATGTCATTTCCTTGTTACCCAGAAGCAAGAGGCTAAAGGCATCAGCCGTCCAACATTTCAACATTTGATTCATTGCCATTTATGCAACTCTTATTTGTGAGAAGGAATTCAAAGGTCAGAAACCTGATGACAATTTGTTCATGTTTGCCAGCTAACTGAGACCACTGATACCCAATTTTGAGTGTGCATGTGTTGGCGTCATCTGCTTCCAGGTAACAAGGATGATATCTTTCACTGACCTTTGTGAAAATTTCAGCTTACTAACAGGAAATTTTGAGATACATAACTTTTGAAATTTTGACTTATTAACTTGAAATTTTGAGTTATTGACAGCATTTTTTTTTTTTCAGTGGCTGAAATGAGCTTCCATACCATGGAGATACTTTTATCAAATGATATTCATTTAAAACTCTGATCTTACATTTTAATGAAGTCATAATAGACCACTCAATTGGAAGCAAAAAAAAACAATCAAAAAATGTAAGGTGCATTTATATACTGACACGACCCGTAAAGCCACTTGTATAGTGCATCACTTCAATATTGGGGGAACAAGAGAAGGAGACAATGGATGTGCGATCTGTTGTGCGATCTGTTAGTTAGTAGTTCATACCTGATTCCCTTTCTGGAGACTGATGGTCATAATTTTCAACAGGTTCATCGGGCTCAAAACCCTGGTTTACTAAAAGATTAAAAAAATGTCAACAATTGTATCATGTTGTGGGAAACACAGAGAAAATTCTACTTATTGTACTCATCAGACCTTCGAAATCAAACTGGTCAGAGATGTTCAGCCCATCCATCATTCTCAAGATACACAAACAGAAGTTGGAATCAAATGTATCACTGAAGAACAGCAAGAGAAGATGAGTAAGCTGAGAAGTAATTTTAAAAGTAAAGTTTTTGTAAATAATTATAATGTAGAGTTCTACTTTTGGCTACATTGCAACAAATTCTGTTCAGTTTAACACTACCTTAAAAATAGCAGTAAAAAAATAGAGAAAATAAATAAAATAGTAATACTAATAAAAACAAAGCAGCAGGTCTAGATGCCTTTTTCCTTTCATATCTATAAAAAGCACCAGTAATGCGCCAGCTTACTTTATAGTGTTAATATAATCTTCAATGCTTTCAGGAGAACTCTCCCTCCAGTTCGTCTTGAAGCCAAGCACCAGGGTGTTGGGCTTCAGCTTGCCAAGTCCAGAAGCCTTTGAACAAAAAAAAAATGTATGAATAATACAATGTGTAAATACTACTACTACTACTACTTCTAATAATAATAATAATAATAATAATAATATCATTTGTTGGCACATTTTCAAAGCATTCAAGGTCAACACAAAATTAACAAGATCAATGTTAACGTGAGATTTAAAATTCTTTCATAATATATGAAAACATAAAACATGATGGTCATAGCTGATATGCTCATGTGAAAAGGTGTGTGTCCCAAGTCACTGAGAGCTCTGAAAGTGATGAGCAGAATCTTGCATTGGATGTATTGGCAAATTGGGAGCCAGTGAAACTGTAAAGGAATAGGTGTAAGATCACTGGTGCACAGGAGATGATTCTTGTTGCAAATTTTTGTACTATTTGGAGCTGGTTAAGTAGTTTTTTGGTGAAAGAAAGTGGCATTACAGTAATCCAAACAAGAGGTGACCATGGCATGGAACTTGTGGCATGTTGAGAAAGAAAAGAGCATAGTGCATAAATATTACACAGGGAGAAGTAGGCTAAATGTGAGACATTATTGATATGGGTGGTAAAGGACAGATTATGTGTCCAAGATGACACAAAGATGTGTGTTACAGCACATAAATGGAGCCTATCCCAGCTGTCATAGGGGGAGAGGCAGGGTACACCCTGAACAGGTCACCAGCCTGTCGCAGGGCCAACACAGAGAGACAGACAACCGTTCACACTCACGCTGTCATTCACACCTATGGGCAATTTAGTGTAGCCAATTAACCTAACCCCAGTAAGTGCATGTCTTTGGGATGTGGGAGGAAACCCACGCAAGCAAACTCCACACAGAGAGAGGGAGAGGCCTGGGCCAAGGTGGAATCGAACCCAGACTTTTCAAATGCTATTCTAACTGTGAGGCAGCAGCGCTAACTACTGCGCCACCGTGATACCTTGAAGAACTTTTTGGTTCAAATAAAAAAAGAAAAAGTCTCAGTCAGACAGTGGAGAATATCTCTGTGGTTGAGTAGACTGGTAGCATGTGGATTGAAATAGAACAATCCAGACCAATATCTTTGGGATACACATGATGCAGGTTGAGCAGTGAAAAACTCCAGTTTAAAGGATGCCTCTTTAAGGGGCAACAGCTGCCATTTGCCAGAGGTTGCAAGAAGTGTTGAACTCTACAGGGCATTGGCAAGGTAAGCACAAAGGAGCCACACAGTACCAACATCAGGAGTTCACAAGAAATGTGGCTCAAGAGGATAAAATCAAGGTAAACTATTAGATCCAGATAAAACTGTTATAAAGCTGATAAGTCCAGCAGCAGCCAAACTTGCCAGCATTTCATTAGAACTTTGAAGAAGTTTGAAAGCAACAATTAAAAAAAAAAAAAGATATGTACTTTTTTGTATAATTACATTTGCAACTGCTTCTCACCAATAAGCATAAAATGTTTCTCAAATAAAGACCATACCTGCAACAAGTATTGAGCTCCAGCTCTGAGGCTATCAGCAGTCAATGGAGTATAAAATGAGCGCACTTTCCTCTTATTCATCCATTTAACCAGCTGATCTGTAGTATCCTGTGGTCGCGTCTGCCTCTCAGGTTCCTGGAAAAGGAACACAAAAACTCACATAGCCAATAAACATATGAAAAAAGGCAAATCTAAGAATTTTTGTGGCTTGGATAGTTTAATAGTTTAAGGATAAAAATCATTTATTTTATTTTCTAAAAAAATGCTGACTGGATGACTTACCGTGATGATATCACCACAGATCATAAGGCTTATATGCTTAGTGAACGCACTAACAAAATCCACCAGTGCAGGTCGCTGGTTTGGAGGTCCAGTCAGAACTAGACATTGTGGTCTGAAAAAAGGACGTAAGAGACCAAAGATGAGGCTCAGCACCTACTGTACAAATCACTCCCCTCAACATATAGACATGGTACTATCTGACAAGATGTAAGTGGAAGGAAATGGATGGATGGATAAAATAAATTTCAATTCCAATTGAGTAATACTATTAGAATGTAAGAATATATATAAGAATTATTGACTAAACAGTAACAGTCAAAAGTTTGAATGTGAATGAGTAAGTGTTTCCAAACCTTTGATGGTACTGTATATAGTCCCATACTTGCCACCAGGTGGCCTAATATGACCTAAAATAGACATTATTCTATTCGTTCCATGAGTTCTGTTATCACTTCAAGATGTCTGCTATCAATACAGCTGAAACACACTGTTTACATACTTACTGTCTTTGCAATGGCTGTTAGCATGAAAATAAAACTTTGCTTTCTGCAGGGTGACTGATGAACAACTGTGATGGATATGACTATGCTGCACGTAAAATTAATTTTTACATGTATTTGTTTCATAGGGAGCAGTTATGATTTTTCCAAAATTATTTCGGCAATTTTAACAAAAACATTGCCAGTAGAAGTGAACTATGGTTAACTACATCTGCCATACTCTGGTTCCTCGATGTACACAGCCACACTCATCAGCATCAGCTGCAGCAGCTCCTCGTCAGCCTGAGTCTGTGCCCGCTGCAGCTTCTGAGTCTCTTCGGTCTGCACAGTTGCAGCCTGGGCAAGTGAAATGGTTTGAGCAGCTATGCCAAGACAGGTTTCGCCCATGTCTGCTGACCCCGGGCCTCTGTAATCTGTTCGCTACTAGGACAGATCAAGGACAAGAGACGGCTGAGACTCCAGCGTTTGCTGAGCCATCATCTGAGCAATCTTTACAGCAGCCCCCTGGGTCTTCAGCACCGTCTGAGCACCCCGCGCCTCGTCCCTGTGGTTCCCCCTTGGGGGGCTTTGCTTGTTTGGACTGTGGAACATCAGCATGTGTAGCACCCTCTGTCTAATATATTGAATGAATGTGTGTAACATGTTTATTCTTTGTGATTGGTCATAAATGCACAGTGAAAACACACAGGGTGAGGCAAAAAGTACCGTGTTGCAACAACGTTACCCTGTCGGTGCAATGGAGTAACAGTAATACTCGAGGAGAGGGATAGGTGCATAGACTTCATCTTCAAATAAAGGTAAGATAGTACATGGTTTTTTTTCATTTATTTAAAAAGAGAGACCCCCCCCCCCCCCCCCCCCCAAAAAAAAAAAAAAAGAAATAGTTTGACCTTAGGTTGATTTTTTTTCTTTAACAGTATGGAGTTGATTAAAGCATAATTTATCATTAGCATAATTAAAATTGAAATATAAGCTTCTATTTTGGGTTCATACATCTGAACATCTGACTCCAGACGAGTCATTATTTTATTATTATTATTTTCTTTATTTTGTGTTCTTAGCTTCTGTGTAGTTTGTTTATTTAGGTTGATCTTGTTTTGGTGTCACTTCTGCAATAAAGCTGTAGAAAGTCATTTCCTCTTTCCGAGTCCCTAATCCTGCCTGTCACACAGCGGTGTCTTGACGAGTGGTCCCTGTGGTAATCAGAACACTTGGGGCAGTGACCCCCAAACTGGGAGAGTGGATTTATTTATTTATTTTTTTTAATCAAATGATCTCCAGGATGTTTTGTAAATAGATGCTCTACGCCACCGCTGTCCTGTCTTCTTCTGACCTGTGTTGGACTGATCTCCCTGACCTAGCTGCTGATGAACCCTACATCTTAGCAGAACTGTGGAAAGGGATGGAAAGGCTCCCCTTTCCATCCCTCCCCACCCTAGTGCTATATGTTTCTGCTCTATCGCAGAGGTTTTTGTAACCTTATACTGTGTATGTATACAAAGTATGAGATGATTTTTTCCTCACTCATCCCTATATGTTTTCACTATTGTTTCTGTCTTTTTAATGGCAGCGCCTCCAGAACGGGGGGCAGCATGGCCACAGTTCACCTATCTCCCCATGTTTGTTTGTTTTGTCTTCTTGGATGGGTGTTCTGTTAACTGTAATTTCTCCATTGTGGGATCAATAAAGTATCATCATCATCATCATCAGTTTCCAGGAAACTCCCAGGCGTCTGGTAGAGGACCCAAGCTTGAAAGACAAACAAAGACCTCTCGCAGGGAGAGTGTGGATTTTATATAAATATATATTTAACTGAAGTTTCAGGTCACTCACCTAAAATTTTTGACGTGATCCTCTACACCAGTAAGAGAGACAGAGTATGACAAAGCCATGTTGTATGTGCCTGCCTGGACTGATGAACCCCAGTTTACCTCTGTTGATATAAAAAAAATAAATAATAAAAAAAAAACACTTACATGAGACATGTAGAGAATAAAATTAAAAAAGGAAGGGGTAGATTTAAATTTCATATATTTCACAGATTGATCTGAGGCATGTCAGGCTAATCAAACCATCAGTCAGTTCCAACTTATGCTCACTGGCTTTTGACTCACTTGGTTTGTTGTAGTTGATGTATCCAAACAAGAAGAATATTATACAGAAGGTGATTAGAGCAGCCCACCAGGTAAACAGGAACATCAGAACTACAGATATGACTGCTCCAAACAGAGCTGTCCATTTACTGTAGTAGTGAAATGATGGTCTCCATCCTACAGGAAGAGACAGTGAGAAAAGGAGGATTATGAGGTGGTATAACAGAACTTCTGTCTGTCTGTCCAAAATGGCAACAAAAGGATTTTTGAATGGTCCGATTCCATTGTCCACCTTTTATGACCTAAGATTGCATCACCTACAGTATGTACACAGACAATACTGCTTAACCCTTCAACAATCCTGGATGTTTTTGGCCAATTTTTTTGGGCCCGGATACAGGCTCTAGTATTGTTAAAGGTTTCAATTACAGGTTGCATTAAAAGCACATGCGATATCATTCTATTTACTGTACGCATAAAGTAAATTTCTGATTCCTTGTAATGTTTTGGTTTGTTTACTGGTTTTTATTTTGGTTTTTTTTGTGTTTTTTTAAGGCATCACTAATTTAACATCATAGAACTATGAATTCTAGGTCATTGATTTTGGCAATGTCAAAGGTTGCAGGAACTATCCGCCAGAGTTTATCTTGAAGCTAGATGCCCCCCTGTCCTTTCTAGCAAAAGGGGTTGGACAACCTCTTTTGCTACTTAGCTGTGTAGAAACGATTAATTTGTCTACCAATCTCATACCACCTGCTCCCTTCTTAGCTGACATCTCTGCTGTTTTATGCAATGCGTTTAATGTTGGCTCCAACCAGGAACAAATCAGTGAGTACTGGATGTGAATGTTGGCAATTTTGGGCACTGTCACTGTCTTGCTGCATATCACAAGTGAGCTTGAGCTTCAGGACATGAACTGATGGATGGGCATTCTTCTTCAGTATTTTCTGGTAGAGAGCAGAATTCATGGATCCATCAATTATGGCAATTCATCCAGGTGCTGAAGCAGCAAGGCAGCCCCAGACCATCACACTACCACCGCCATGGTTGACTGTACTGTGTTCTTTATATGAAACGGGACTTAAACCTTCCAAAAAGTTAAACTTTTGTCTCATCAGTCCCCTAACAGGGATCAATTGAAGATTTTTGGCAAATGTGAAATGAGCCTTTCTGCTCTTTTTGGTCAGCAGTTGTTTTCTCCTTGGAGCTTTCCCATGGACGCCATTTTTGCCCAGTTTCTTTATTATTGTTGAGTCATGAATACTGACCTTAGCTGAGGCAAGTGAGACCTGTAGTTCTTTAGATGTTGTTCTGGATGAGTCGTCAATGTGTTCTTGGGTTAATTTTGTTAGGCTGGCCACTCCTGGGATGGTTCCAAGTTTTCTCCATTTATGGATAATTGCTCTCACTGTGGTTCAATGGAGTCTCAAAACCTTAGATTTTTTTTTTTTTGGAACTCTTTCCAGACTAATAGATGTCACTGACTTTGTTTATCATCAGTTCTTGAGTTTCTTTAGATTGTGGTATGATGTGTTGCTTTTATAGATCTACTTTATCAAAAAATATCAGGAAAGTGGCACAACATCCATCCATCCATTCATTCTCTTCCGCTTATCTGGGGCCAGGTCCAGATAAGCCTGGCCTCTGGGGGGGTGGCAGAGAAGCCCTGGCTTCCCTCTCCCTAGCCACCTCCACCAGCTCATCTGGAGGGTCCCCAAGGCATTCCCAGGCCAGCCAAGAGATATAATCTCTCCAGCGTGTCCTGGGTCTAGCCTGGGGCCTCCTCCTGGGGTAGACTGTACAGTATAATTCAACTTCAGACCTGACCCAACCGACACTGATGGTGAAATTTAGTGTGAAGGATGTGTGTTGATGTGTATTGAGTATAGCTTAGGTACCCACCAGGGGAGTTAGTGATTGAGGCATGAAAGCAGCTGAAGTTTATAAGGCTGTAGGAACACAGGAAGAAGTTGGAGATCAGAGCTGCAATGGTGTTCAGCTCCGCTGTAATGATACAGATGAGAGAATAATTTAAAACCACATCACAGATTCAGAGCTGTGTAAGCTATTTTACTAAAGTATCACAACATAAGTCAAAGAAAAAAAGATGTGTCAGTAATTTTAAATAATAATATGCCATGTGTGAGTCATGTGGATCACACCCACCAATGAGAATGAAGGCCACAGCAATGATGTAGCACAGTAGATAAGCCCGGAGTGGTTCATCATTTTTCCCATAACCCTTTGCAAAGAACCCAATGTATGGGTATAAGTTGTCTCTGCACAGACACTGAAATAAAGAACATAAACATAAAAGTTAGACTTTAATACATTTACACCCACATTAACGCATCAAACATTTGATAGATATGCTGTTTATTTTGGCCATCGTTGTCTAGAAAGTCACGTGCCTGAAAACTGACATTTCAACTGTCCTCTGTGTTGTTACTCTTTTGAAACATGACTACATTTGAGCAAAGATGGTACAGCTGTATGGGATGATGATGTTTGTTAGTTCACTTTAATGCTTTATAAATCTTTCCTTTCTTCTGCATATTACATAAAATATCTTTATTAATATGAATTATAACTATATGATTAATAGATTCAATGCTTATATATTAGTATAAGCATTGTATAATCTAGGTAAAATACTTCACATAATGAAGATCTCTGATATGGCAATATGACAATTGAGCAAGCAAGTCTTTTTTTTTTTTTAATGCTCAATTTATATTTTGTCAATCAGTGAAAGCACAGTTGAGATGGTTGTAAAGGGCAGCTTCACTCATGGATTTCTCACCTGAAAGACTTTAGGGGCAGAAACAAGAAATCCAAGAGCAGAAGATAAGCTGGCTGCAAAGACACCAGCAGTGATGAGGTATTGGAAACCAGAAACTTGGCCCAGAACCTGGTTTGAATTATCATGAAGAATGTAACAAACCAGAATAAAGTTTTAAATGCAACAATAATGAGAAGAATATTGACAAAGACCATCAACCAAAAGTGGAAAATTTATTTTTCTGTTTAGTAAGCCTCTTTGCAATCAAAAAGAAGTGCGCGTTTGTGTCTGAAATGACTAGTACCTTTAAATTGTTGGCAAGGCCATATTCACAAGAATTTGACTGTATGCAGTCTGTGAAGTTCCAGCCCAGGTTACATGCCAGTCCCACACAGCCGTCAGTAACATTTCCAGGCAGGATATCAGTCATGTTTCCAGAAGCGTCTCGCACTACACATGATGCTGGAGGAAAAATATAGGCGTCAATGCTATTTTCATGTCATGGATAATCATGTTAATTTATTTATTCCCCACTCTGAAGGCTAGATTTTTCTCAGTTTGTACTACTTCTGAAAAGCTGTTTCAGATAAGTAAAATGGGAGCTATATAACTGAACAAGTGCCAGGATGCATGTGTTCAGCCTCTGTGCTGTATCATCTAAATGATTGATATCTGTTTAGAACAAATAAGCCTAAAACAAAAGCATGTGAAATGGGTAACTTACCGACAGTGACAGATATCATTAAGTAGCTCATAGTAGTCCAAAAAATGGCCATGAGCGTGCCTTTGGGGATAGCCGTAGCAGGATCCTGAGACAAGAAATAAAATTAAACAATGCATTCATATATTTCTTGTATCATTTCTCTTTCTTTATTTTTCTCATACTTTAAGGTCTCCAGAGATGTTGGCTCCAGACAGGATGCCAATGGCGGAGGGAAAGAAAATGGCAAACATCTGGAAAAAATCGCTTTCAGGTCCTCTCCAGTCTGGTGTCAAGTTTTCTAAGAAGATCTCAGCTTAAAAACATGCCAGATATAATAATAGGAGATTATGGATGAGGAATAACAAAAGAAAGATATAGGCTGAGGCTATAGCCGTTATAATTATTGAATGTGGTGTTTGGAACAGTGGACTGTCCTGAGAATCCTAAACTTACAGCGGTATCCAAAAATGCCCAGTGCCTGCTTCTCTGGAGTGGGAGGGATAAAAGTGCCCACAAAGTAGTTGGAAAAGGAAACCAGAAGAACTAAGAAGAACATAATCTGGGTCTGTGAGAAAATACAAATAAAGACAGGTGGAAAGAAGAGAAGTTATTAAGAAACAAATTTTATCCAAGTACAGCAAAGTCAAATGGGTCAAAATGTGCTCACTTTAGACTCCCACTCCATTCCAGCCAATGAAATAAGCAGAAGAACTGTGACAGTGATCACACCTACAATACGGACGTCGTTGATTGAATCAACCATGACAACACCAAACTCCTACAAAAATTAACCAAATTATTAACATACAAAGCAAGTTTCAGTTGCATAACTTTTTAGTGAAATTTATTTTAAATAAAGAATAATAAGACATCAACTATTACAAAAAAAACCCCATCCATGTAACACAAGAGAATGTATAAATACCAAAAAGTACTTTGGGTAAACACTAAACTACCTGCATTAGATCACGGACCACCTCTGCAAACCCAACAGTATTGAGTGCACAAGCCAAAGCATTGGCAAATGAAAAGACCATCCCAATTGGTCCCCCAATTTCAGGACCCAAAGTGCGTGAGATCATGAAATACGCTCCTCCTGAAAATTATTTTAGACACAGAAACAAGGCTGTTAGAACACATTAAACATTATGCCAAACACTAAAAATGCATTTAAAAAAATTAAAATTTTGAGCTCAACTGCAAATTTCTATTCTTAAAAGACCCAATCTTTTTTTAAATTTTTATTTTTTATTTTTTAAGGCGTCCTAATTATTCACATACTCACCTGAGATCACCCTCCCATTAGTGGCAATGGCAGAGATGGAGAGAGTAGTCACTGAGGTCACCATCACGGACATCAGGATAATAAGCCAGGTCAACACTGACATAAGAATTCAGTTATAACTCAGTTATAGAATTCAGTTATAACTCATCATAATGATATATATATATATATATATATATATATATATATATATATATTTATTTTTTTTTTTTTATTTATTTTTTTTTTTTTTTCATGCAAATGCATATGGACCTACCTTTCATTCTCAGAACAGAATCTATACCTCGTTCTCAAGTTTTGCTTCAGGCAATTAGCGGAGGTTAAGATACCATGACTCAGTGGATTTTTATACAGTTTTCAGTAAAATATCCCTCAATTTAACTACTAGTACTACCTGTGATTTGAAAACCAAACACTCATCCACAGTCAGACCTTAAAAAAACAGACCACTTTTCAAACAAGGAAACTACTATTCTTTCCCAATCCCATATTGCCATTTCCTGGTGACGCTATTATGCTTGACTTTATTTGTCAATATTTTTAAAGTCTTAGCTGCTTTTTCCTTCTTTTCGAAATATCAGTTTTTCCCAAGATAAAGCTCTATCAACAATGTGCTTGCATTGATATCATTAAGCAACTAGCTAAATCAACATAACCCACAGATAAGAAGATAAGAGCAGAGCCGGGGGGGTTACAGCAAAATAAAAGACTGAACAGGACTAAATGAAATTGATCACTCACAAATGCCTGCCTGAGAGGTGATCCAAGACAGGCGGAGGAACAGGATGACTCCCCAAATATTAAGCATACAGCGAACCTGTGACCAGTGTGAAAGTAATATAGTTCCAAACACAAGATCTTCAAGTAATAAAGTTCAATAATTTTGTCTGTTTTTTGAGCTGCCTATTGGAGCAGTAGACTCAAAGATACAGAAGCTTGTCTTACCATGACTCCAACAAACCAGCCAAATCTAGTAGGAGTTTGCTCCTGAGGACCTTGGGACTCTTCACTTCCACCATCTGTGGCAGGAATATTGCTAGTTCCTGGATCTGTGTTGGTGTTCCCTGCCTCCACTTCCTGAAAATAATACAGAACGTGATCTGAACTGACAACAAAAAATCCAGAGAACCTATACTGATTTGGTTTTACAATTAAAATACACAAGCAGCAGTGAGAAATTGTTCCCAGAAGTGGAAAACTCACATCAAATGCTTTGCGGAGAGCCTCCAGAGAAGGTCTGCTCCTTGTCTGCTGGCGGGGTAGCGTACTGACATAGTGTTCCAGCTGTGGCACCAGGTCTATGGTGCTATAGAAGGAAGATCTCCGCAGCTCTGTTCTTGAGCCCTGCCACTCTGGAGCACTGCTAGACAAAAAGTGTAAACTGAGAAAGTATAACAAATGCTGTGGTAAATGGGGAATTTATCTATGATGGTAGTCTCTAGTTCCTTTAATGCCCACTAGATGCTGCTAATTTCTTTAATCCTGATAATTTATTATATTTTTATTACCATTTCACAAATTTCATTTTGGTCCAATAGCAGTTTGGCATAATCAGGAAATCAAGCTGAGGTGGAAAATAAAAATAGACATGAGTAAATAGCGCAAACCTTGAATCCTCGTCCGAGACAATGATGGTTGGAGGAATTTGGTGGCTACCGCCTTCTTGTCTGCTGTTAGCATCAAAATGGTGTGAAGAGTATCTGGGAGATCCTTCTTCACCGTTAGAGAACTGGACACGATGGAGAATGCCCTGGTCTACCTCTTTACTTTTGGATGTAAACTGCCCCATTGAAAGTCCTGTTAATGCCTATAAAAAAAAGAGCAGTGAGAAGTGCTGATTCATACTTGCTAATAAGATTCAAATGTGTGTGATTTTCTCTCGCTTTCTTTTTTCAATACACACTCATTGTAGAAGCTTCTAACGCCAACGCATACAAAGCACAGGATTGAAAGTCTAATCTTTTGGTCTCTTGTACTAAATATTATCAAAATATAACTTTTCTAGCTAAGCACATTCTGAAGGGAACGTCAAAATAATTCTGTCAGTTTGGCATAGCAAGTAACGTGTAAAAGGTATTTTTTTATGTATATTCCAAACTAACATATTAGTTACAACACTGTAATAAAATAAATGAATTAAGTTATTGGAAATATAAAAATATTGATTGGAGCAGCTTGTGAGAAGAACTCATGAGGGTTTGGGATAATCTTGTGCAGTGGATGAGTACAGATAATGATTCACCCTGACAAAAGAACCTCATTTGACTAATTACACTCATAATGGTTCAGTCATGAATGCAGTGGCAGTGTGTGGTACATTCTTATTTCTAAAAAGATATGAACCGGCATAAGAAATAAAAGTACAAGACAACCTTCACTGAAACAATGTTCTTTACTCATTTGTTAGCATTTGATTATGATTGGAATTAAGTTCCCATAATTTCTTTCAGTTGAATCCAAAATTAAATGTTACAAAACGTTATAAATGCATTTGAATTACTGTACTAATTACAATAGTGTAATAAAGTAACAGTAAAAGTTAGCACTTGGTTTCTGTGATACTAAATGCATAAATGTGCATTAATCAGCTCAGCTGATGAATTATATTAAGTGAAAATCATCATTGTTTTTAATATTGTAAGATTTAATATTAAATATTACAAAATCAGTATCAGTATAAATATTAAATGTTATTAAGCCTTGTAATAACTACTTCATAGAAAACGTTAAACCAAAAGCAAAAATACTCGTGTACTTACAGCTCCTTTCTTTTCCTGTTGAATGAGTGAGCCGGGGAAAAATGTGCCTTTGTTCACTGATAGTGAAACACTTGGAATTTATACTGTTAGTGAGGTAGGTGACATCCCCTCCCATTTACCTCATCCCCTCCTTACAGACACACACTCACTAATTTTCTTGCCTACACACACAGACACACAGACAACACACACACACACACACACACACACACACACACACACACACACACACACACACACACACACACACACACACACGTGCACACAGTTCCACGAAAAGGTTATCTGATCTGTGTTATCTGACACCCAAAAAAAAACTTATTATAAAGTTATTATATTTTAGTTTTGAAACACACCTTTGACTATCCGTTACATTTTTTCTCAATTGCGTTGGTGCAATTGTCACAGCAGGAATGTCATTCTCGCCACTCTCAATGCAGTTTTCAAAGCACAACACAGGCTCGCATGTGCAAAAACAGCTACAATAATCAAAAACTTTTTTTCTCATATGTCAGAACATGAAAAGGCAGTCAATCACTTCAACTCTTTGATAAATGAATAGAAACCCTTTTACCACTGTTTTAAGACAGAAACATCAACAACTGTTTTTTACTTTTATCAAAACCTTACCGACTTTGAAAAAAGACCTGCAGAAATGTGGGTCTAATGTTGAGTAAAAAGTGAAATGTGAAGAATTTATATGAAACTTTACAAAATTGTTGAAATGGAGAAAAGCAAAATCAAGCTTTTTGTGTTCCTTCTTCTTAACGTTACTGCTACTTGGTATTGCTACGTCTATCACTATGACTATCCTCCTCTGCCTGCTCAACATGTATGTTCGGTTGGTTAACCATCACCAGTTAACCATCAGCTGTATCTGGAAGTCCCACAGGATCATTTTCCACTCAAATCATTGAGGGCATATCGAATTTTGACCTCAGGACTTTCAGGTCATACTCGACTGGAGTTCCATGTATGCCCTGCCTGCTAGCATCTTGCACTCTGCTGATGTGTGCCAGATTGTCTTTCCTATAATCAATCCAGGTGGTGCACAGGTTGGTCTGTTACAGCGTCGAGTGACCACTCTATCTATCAGTAGCTGGTGTTTTGCTCCTCTGGTGTTTCTGGCAATTCCTTTCTGGGCCCCGCTCACGTACTGAGCCATGTGACTGTTATTGGCCAGTTGTTGGATGGGACCTGTCCCTTCTGGGGGTCCTTGGGGATCAGGACTGTCGAGCCTTTGGTCATCCATTCTGGGTGTGTCTAATTAAATGCTGGACAGTATTCTGAAAAGTGAGCGATATAGAGTTGTGACTGATAAAAATACAAAGAAAGATTCAAGTGAGAAGTGCTAATGTGGGTGAGGAAATGCACTACTGATTTGAGAACTATATTAAGAGTAGTGAAAATTACTTTTATGCTGTGAAAAGCAGATTTTGGTAATTATAATAACATCTTTTGTTTGTTTTTCTGATACTTTTTCTCTGTATGTTAACCTCCACTGTTATCTATTTTCAATATATGGTTTCTGGTACCTGTGCTCTGAAAAACACATATCTTTGTTACACAATACAGGAAGCCTGTGTTAAGTTTGCAGTAACAGAATAATAAGTAGAACAGAATTAGTAGAATTGTTTTAGGATTTGTAACAGCTGAACTGTGACTCAGCATATTTGTTTTTCAGAAGTGTTGTTTGTTCATGAGTTAGGAATGTTTTACAATATCAGTAATACAGAAGAAGAAACAGCTTTCACAATGACCACACAATTGTTTCAGGGACCCCTCTTTTCTTCTCTCTTCTCTCTATTCTATTGTGCATCAACTTTTCAGCATGGAATATGAGGACTAAAGTCAGTAGAAGCACTGAATTAAACAAAGACGATGTTTGTGGGGTAAATACGGTTTGCTGATGTTACCTTGCTGACCCAAGTTTAATAAAAATAATCTTTAGGCTGGGTTATACAGGACAAAGTGAGCCAGTGTTTTATTTATACACCTTAATGCTTTGTAATATTTTGTATGCTTTGTAATACTTTAAAGGCAGTATTAACAAACAAGTGCCTGGGATATTGTTGTTTAAGGTATTTGGGTGGTATTTCCTCCTCTTTCTTCTTCTTTTGGGTAGTAGTACCCTTGAATATAATCTACTTTCTTCTACTTTAAAATGAAATGTTAAAAACCAGTTGACTTGTCATTAAATAACAGAATGTAGTCTCTCAGTTTAGCCAGAATAGATTTGACTATTAGACTATATTAGACTATGGTTCCTGAAACTACTGGAAACTTCTTGCAGTGTATTCTTTATAGTGCCAGTGCCATGCTATAATTAAACCTGCTCTAGTGCCTTGTGCACCCTACATTCTCACAATGCCATTGCACCCTGGTCAAAGTCACTTGTTACACCCACACTGGCAGAGGAAAAGCAAGGTAGGTGCCTATGTGGAGTTTTGATCTAAAATAAGATATTAACCAATTGTTATCGAGCAAGACTCTTCGTGGTGCAAAATTACAATAAATCATGTGCTGCTGGTTTTTCTAATATCTTCCATGTTTAAGGGTGTTTTGCAAAGACCTTTAATGTCAAAATGAACTGTAAATTTTTACATGTTGAACTCATTTGAACAGGTGTAAGCAGCAGATTCTTGTGTCTTGACACATTCATCTGTTGCAGCATTGTTAACGAGTGGCTCACATGTTTGTGACCTCCTGTGAACTCAAAGGTTTTTCATAATGACGCTGTTGATATTTCATGTTGTAGGCAAGGTTATGTTTAGACCATGTAAGAGACAGATCAGAGGTCATGACAGCAACTGATGCATGTTTAATATTAAAGTGAGTAAGCGCAATGACATTTCCAAGAATAGAGTATCCACAAAGTTCCTCCCTAGTGTCTTTATTCCTGGCTTATCTTGACTCTCAGTGTTCAGCCTTTCTCTCTTTGTACTATGTATGATGACTGTAAACACCTGGCTGTCTGCTTTGTAACAACCACGTCTGCACACAGGAAGAAATTATGAAAAGAAGTGGAGCAAGAGGAAGAGAAAGTGAAAGGCAAAGTATATCACATATGGCTAATGGTGGGAAAAAAGAAAGATCAAAAACTCTTCTCCAAAACCCAAAGTATATACCAGATTCTAAAGCCCATGACCCTCTTCACAGCCCTTCTTCCTGTCTCTCAGAGAACTCAGGTCTGGTCTCTTACAAACTCCCTTCACACTCTGACAGAATCTTCACCCAATTACAAAACCTTTTCAAGGAGGAATTACTGCTGGATTACACCTTTATCATCGAGGGAAACTCATTCCAAGCCCACAGGCTTGTTCTAGCAGTTATGAGTCAAACCCCAAATGCATTTTTAGGTTCAAAACAAGTGTCTGGACTTGGACTGGAAGAAATGACACATTGTTTGACCCCAGTTGGGTTAAGGGCTATTCTAGAGTTTGCATACAGTGGACATGTGGCCATGGACTTGAGTAAAGAAGGGGTAATGGAGGAGGTATTGAATGCTTCTCAGTGTCTACAGATGCAGAGGCTGAAGGAAAGTTGCATGTCAAAGATTAAAACATCTGCTACAAAAGAGAGAGAGAAGAGCTTGACTATAATCAAAGACATATGGGAGAGGGGAGAAGGATGTGACATCACAATACAAGCAGAGACAGGAGAAAAATACTCAGGTAAGACACAAACAAAGAAGTCCTATTGACTGTATATATTAGGAAAGGAAAAAAAGGCTAAAATGGCCTTCATTTTGACCTGACAAAAGCCCATAGCCATATGAACTGCTATTAATACATGTCTGAATCAAGAAGAAGGTAGAAGTACTTGGACATTATTACTCAAGAACTGTACAGTGACTGCTGAGACAGTGCTCATATTCATATATGTAAGAAATGTCGACTGGTGCTGAGTTTAACCTTTAACACTCACCAAGTCATTGGTAACACCCACAGAGTTGGGATTAGGGTTGAGACAGATTTTAGCCATATTGTCAAAAATTAAAGTATGCTACATTTCAAAGTAAGTAATATACATTAGCTTTGCAGTTTTTTAAAAAAAAAAGGTTTTCCACTTGGGTGTTTCAAAAAGGTGCAGACTGACGCTTAAATGAGTAAATAAGTTAATTAATTAATAAACAGTTCAGGGAAAATTATCAAACATTTATTTCAGACCTTCATACAGACAGTTTACTTCTTCTTTATACATTTGTCATTTTAATAATACTGATGAAAGTGACATTAAGAGAGAAGTTCTTAAATCTGCTCACACCTCAAAGCTTGGGTCCTTTACTAGAGGCCTGGGAGCTTGAGGGTCCTGCACAGTATCTTAGCTGTTCCCAGGACTGCACTCTTCTGGACAGAGATCTTGGCAGTGTTCATTTTGACAGCAAATTTTGATTTAGTTTTAGTCATAGTCTTCTGACGAAAATGTAATTTAGTTTTAGTCAAAATTTAGTCACCTGAATAGTTTTAGTTTTAGTCTAGTTTTAGTCAATGGAATTATCATAAGAATATAGTCGACTAAATCTACAGTCGATTTAGTCGACTAAAATATAAAGGGTGTAAAATGTAAATGCTTTTTCTTCAGTTCCCTTTAATTAGTCATTATACAGACTTACACAAAATTAAAAATTTTTAAAAAGTTATGCAATATTATTAATAATATTAACATTAGTGTTTCACTTGCTTCCCACACACCTGATCATTAACACCACCTTACTGAGATAATAGGAGCGTTTTACAGCAGGACACGCTCTGAAAGGTACAGGGCAGTGTTCAGGACTAAGATTAGGAAAGGCTAATCCACCGCGGTGTGGAGATTTTCTCTAAACACAAACGTTAAACTGGGAAAAACACTTTACCCTGCATGACATTAAAATGCTTACCTTTGCATGGAGATCTGTGTGACTGGTTTGCAGATGTTGTTTAAGATTTGTCGTGTTTTTACCCGAGATAGTCGCCCCACATGGTTTACACATCGTTCTGTTTGTCACAACGTCAAAGGACAAATGTGTCCGTACATCAGCTCTTCTCTTTCTCCCTGCTGACATTGTTTACATAACTTAGTTCTATCAGAAGTAAAGACAAATCACAGGCTAGTTTGGTCTTCCCGGGTTTAGAGCAAATTTGTGCATCTGTGCCTTTGATTGGATGTTTTCCCAACTTGTCCCGCCCTGTCACAACATTAAATCAGTTCTGATTGGATTTCGTCCCCGCCAAGCATTTTAGTCTCGTTTTCATTCCTTAACGAAAGTGTCAATTAATTTCGTTATCGTTTTTATCATTTTAGGTACTTTTTATTTAGTTATCGTCTCGTTATCGTCATGAAGAAAAGGTTCGTCGACGAAAACTATGACGAAAATATTTCGTCAACAAAATTAACCCTGGATCTTGGATGTTTGTTCCTGGAATCTGCTGGAGCCACTCTCCCACTTTAGGGGTCACTGCCCCGAGTGTTCCGATTACCACAGGGACCACTGTTACCACATCCTCTCTAGCTCTTTTCTGAGCCCTTGGTCTTTATCAAGCTTCATGTATATATAAGTTTGATAGCAAGACAGATAGAAGCTGGGGTCTACCACACCAGGTAAGACCCCAGGTGCAGGCTCTACAGAGAGGCCCCTGAGACAATCCAGCAAATAACAGCAGGGTGCAAGACCCTAGCAGGCAGGGCATACATGGAACAGCATAACCAAGTGGTTATACTGTTCCAAATGGCACGGTATACAGGAACATCTGTGTCAAGTATGGCCTGGAAACCATGAGGTCAAAAATGGATAGGCCTCCATGGGTGGTTGAGAATGATCAAGCTAGGATCCTGTGGGATTTCTAGATACTGATGGACAAACTGATGATTGCTAACAAACTAGACACAGCTGGAAGAAAGCCGTAGTGGAAAACGTTGCAATACCAAGAGACAGTAACATCAAGAAGAACATGACAAGCTTGATAAACACCAAGGGCTGAGAGAAGAGCTAGAGAGGATGTGGAAGGTTAAGGTAACAGTGGTCCCTGTGGTAATCGGAACACACGGGGCAGTGACCTCTAGATTTGGAGAGTGGCTCCAGCAGTTTCCAGGAGTGACATCCAAGATCCCTGTCCAGAACTGCCCAGAACAGTTAAGAGACTGCGCAGGACCCTCCCAGGACTCTGGTAGAGGACCTGAGCTTGGAGGACAAACAAAGACCATGTGCAGGGTGAATGGAGAATTTATTGTGTGTGTGTGTGTCTGTGTGTGTGTGTGTGTGTGTATGTATGTATATATATATATATATATATATATATATATATATATATATATATATATATATATATATATATATATATATATATATATATATATATATATATATATATATATATATATATAAAATGTAAACTTTTTGTATGTGAAATCACAATTTACATCTAAAATAAATTCAAACTTGTGCATAAAATTCTTTTTTTTTCATTGTAATTTTACAATGACTTTTGACAATGATGAATGTATGCAAACATCTGACTACAAACTGTAGCTAGTATGCATTATAGTCTATTTCAATCTTGATAAACTACGTGGAATGGGTGGATGCACTTCAAGCTCCACCACAAAGATTTAGTCGACTTCCTGGTATCCTTTTCCCAGAATAGTTCATACTTGTGACACATGTGACCGTCAGCTGTTGGTTACGCAGGTAAGAGCAGAAATGGAATTCCATTTATGTCAACATTTAAATAAATATACAGCATGCATCCCATTTGTAAACTCCTTTAATAATTTCGAAAGAATGTTTTGAATGAAAATTCGTCACTTCTTGATGACACATGTGCTGTTATAACAGGAAAAAATGTCAAGTTACATAACAGCATGACTCAAACCTGAAATGATTACCTGCTGTCATGTTGGAGGAGAAAGTTAACTGAAAATGCATTTCCAGTATACCAACACTAGGTGGAGTCAGAAACTTTTGCTTACCTTGTATCTTTCTCTACTTTTACCCCTGTGTGATATTTTTACCTCTTCCTACCTCTCTCAGCACATCGTGTGGTTTTAGCAGCAGCTGGGGACTATTTCCGGGCGTTGCTGTGCGGAGGGTTACGGGAGTCTAATCAGGAAGTCGTGTGCCTGCGAGGTGTGTCATCTTGGGTGATTGAATCCATGCTATATTTCATCTACACCGGTCAGCTCAGACTGAGCTGGAGCCGGATTTGGGAGCTCACAGATGCAATGCTTCAGTTCCAGCTGGAGGGGGCGCTCTCACTTTGCATTGAGTTCCTGCAGGACAGGATGGATGAAAGCACCTGTCTAGATGTGCTGGTCCTGGCTGAGACCTATGGCCTGATCCAGCTAGGGCAGGCTGCAGAAGACTATATTCTAGCCCACTTCCAGAGCATCTCTGCTGGGGAGAAGTTAAAGGATATCTCCTTTCCGCTCCTTGACAGGCTTCTTAAGCAGGACTCCTTGTGTGTAGAGAGTGAGGTAGTACTTTTTAGCTCTGGTGGTTAGTCATTCTTTTTTGTGTTTAGATCAAACTTCTCATCATTTGGTCCTCGTGTTATCTATCTAAACTAAATCATATTTAGTGATTTTTTTTTTGTTTTTTTTGGCATCATGTTGGCAGCAAGTACTATTGTTAATGAGAGATGATGAAAGGCACTATAATGTCAGTGATAATTGTTATCTGTATGCATGTTTAAATCTCAGTCATAAAAAAAGCCATGAAAATACACCCACAAGCCCTTCCATTTATAAGAGGTACTCCTGTGAAACATACAGTAACTTGAATGTTTCACTTCTACTTACAGTTCCACAGCCCTGCCTTAAAGAACCAAAAAAAAGATGAAGAAGAAGAAACATTTAGGTGTTTACATTAATCTTTAAAACTTTAAAAGAACAGTTTGACATCCCATTTTAATTATTTGTATTTATATACTGTGGGATGAAGATACCATTTGCCTAATGTATTGTTCACATGATGTTGTGTAGGTGACATGGCTCACAACTGCACACCATCCGTAGTGGAGCATCCATTAGTTTGTAACTGAAAATATTCAATTTGTTTATATGAAAGTATGAATAATAATATGAACTCGCATTTAAGATCAATAGATATTATTCAAGACTTTCCTAAGTAAAGTTGGGGTAGTAATCAGAAGCCATTTATGCTAGTTTAAAATAAAATGAATTTTTCTGAAGCATCTCCCTTCTCTATAATTAGATTGTGGTGTTCAGGACAGTAGTGAGCTGGGTGGAGGAGAACCCTAAAGAGAGACTTCAGTGCCTGTCCAGCCTGCTCTTTCATGTTCGTATCACGCTCTTCAGCCATGCTGAACTTCAGGAGGCCCTTAGCTGCATCATCTTATACAGGAGCCCTGGTGCAAGGAAAACAGTGGAAGCCCTCCAAAGTCTCATTGAGGGGGATTACAGGGGACCTAAATATCACCCTCGCACCCAAAACCAGGTTGATACATTTTCACATAGCACTTCATTGATGTTTGTAATTCTATTAGACCTATGCCAGTATGTAAGCAATAATTTCACTTTTCACCCTGTAGGTCCTGGTTTTGGTGGGTGGGGACACTGTCGATGATGAATTCATGAAGAGGGTTCCCAGCCAGACCATGTGGTTTGCTCAACACTTCCACCGTGGGCCCGGTCTACTAAGGAGCATTGAGTGGAAACCATTCGCAAAGATTCCTGAACCTGCACGGTTCAGACACTCTGTCTGTCTCCTCAACAACAAACTGTACGTGTTGGGAGGACGCAAGTACTACGGAGCACTGGACATCCTCAAGTCAGCAGTGAGGTTAGTGTTGTGTGGGGAACAAATGTCATGGTGGTTGATTTTGTGACAGAGTTCTTGTGCCAATGTACTTGAAAATACATTCACAAGGGCTTGCTATACACACCGTGTTATAAAATATTATGCAGATTGGATTTAAGTGTCATAAAGATTAATTTTTTTTTTGTTTTTCTATTAACCTCATGGATGGTATTGTGTCTTAGGGCTCTTTGGATCACTGACACCTGTGATAATTAGTTTGCCAGGTGAGCCCAGTTAAAGGAAAACTACTTAAGAAGGATGTTCCACATCATTTAGCAGGCCACAGGTTTCAAGCAATATGAGAAAGAGAAAGGCTCTCTCTGCTGCTGAAAAGCGTCAAATAGTGCAGTGCCTTGAACAAGGTATGAAAACATTCAATATTTCACAAAAACTGAAGCGTGATCTTCGTACCATGAAGAGATTTGTGGCTGATTCGGGGCACAGATGGGTTCGTGCAGATAAAGACATAATGAGGAAGGTTTCTGCCAGACAAATTCATCTGATTAAGAGAGCAGCTGCTAAAATGCCGTTACAAAGCAGCAAACAGTTATTTGAAGCTGCTGGTGGCTCTGGAGTCCCACAAACCTCAAGGTGTAGGCTCATCCAGAGGCTTGCAGTTGTGCATAAACCTACTATTCGGCCACCCCTAACCAGTGCTCACAAGCAGAAATGGTTGCAGAGGGCCCAGACATACATGAAGACTAATTTCCAAACAGTCTTGTTCACCAAAGACTGTTGTGCAAACCTGGATGGTCCAGATGGATGGAGTAGTGGATCGTTGGTGGATAGCCACCACGTCCCAACAAGGCTGTGACGTCAGCAAGAAGGTGGCGGAGACATGGGGAGGGAGCTGGTCGACCCCTTTAAGGTCCCAGGTGTTAAAATGACCTCGACAAAGTATATAGACTTTATGACTGATCACTTTCTTCTATGGTACAAAAAGAAGAACCATGCCTTTCTTAGCAAAATCTTCTTCATGCATGACAATGCACCATCTCATGCTGCAAAGAATACCGCTGTGTCACTGGCTGCTATGGACGTAAAAGGAGAGAAACTCATGGTGTGGCCACCGTCCTCACCTGACCTCAAACTTATTGAGAACCTCTGGAGTATCCTCAAGCACCCTGCAAAGAAATTCGAGCAGAAACTCTCCAAAACTCACAAGTTTAATGGATGCAAGAGTTGTGAAGGTGATATCAAAGAATGTTAACATGTAACTTGGCCTGTTAAGATGTTTTTGATTGAAATAGCTTTTGATTTTAGTAAATGTGACCACTTAATGCTGCAAATTCAGGAAATGACCATTTGTGGTTCTTTACAACCTATAAAAACTCTGTTGTGCATAATAATTTAGAACAGTGCATTTTGAGTTTTTTATTTTTGAAAAATAAATGCTGTTATGACTGGGAGGTTTGCTCAATAAAATTTGATTTATACTGGCTCATGACTTAAAAATTAACCTGACCATCATTTGCATTGACCATTTAGGAAAATCTGAGATAAATATCACTTGCATAATAATTTGGAACATGGTGTAAAGTGTCATTATGCAGTTTTGTCTGAGTTCAGAGCTCAAAAATATCACACCAGTTTACAAAAGAGATGGGCACCTCACATAAACATTGAACTGTCAAATAATGCAACTTCCTCTTGGAAGAACTTGCAAAAAAGCCCCAAACCTCATGTAAGTTCAGTCTCTTCTGCTTTTACCAATGTACCCATTTTAAATAAAGATCTTACTGTATGTGTGTGCATGTTTGCTTGACTGCTGTTGAGAGTAAGTGAAATGTGCTTTGTGCATGTGTATCTGTACCTACATGTTTTTGTATTCTCTTGTAAATGAGATCTTGAACTCAATTAAGCTTCCTGATTTAAAAAAATGCACTCACCAGTCCCTTTGTTACAGTAGGTACACCCATCCAACTGTTTGTATCTAATCATGCAAATATCTAATCAGAAAGTCACATGGCAGCAACTCAAAATATTTAGGCATGTTGACATGTTCAAGACAGCCTGCTGAAGTTCAAACCGAGCATCAGAATGGGGAAGAAAGGTAATTTAAGTGACTTTGAACGTGGGGTGGTTATTGGCACCAGACGGGCTGGTCTGTTGCTGATCTGTTGGGATTTTCCATCTCTAGGTTTACAGAGAATGGTCCTCAAAATAGAAAATATCCAGTGAGCAGCAGTTCTCTGGGGAAAATGCTTTGTTGATTCCAGAAGTCAGAGGAGAATGAAGAATCTGCCGTTTATCGACAGTTCAGGTAGTGGTTGTAGTGTAATGGTGTGAGAGATATTTTCTTGCTACCCTTCGGGCATTGTTTAAATGCCGTGGCCTACCTGAATGTTGTTTCTGACCATGTTGAACCTTTTATAGCCAGTTTCTTGAACATGACAATGAATTCACGGCCCCCACAGTCTCGGGATCTCAGGGAATTCGAGGACATTTTGGATGTATGAAATGGGAGATTCACATTATGGATGTGCGGATAATAAATAAAATATGTACAGTAGTGGTCTCATGAGGAAGATTTCCAGCACCTTAAGAATTAAGTCAATTCTGAAGGCAAAGGGAGTCCAACCCCATACTGACAAGGTATACCTAATGTATATTCCAATTTTACTGAAAATATTTTAGGAATTTAATTGTTAAAATAATTTAATTTTAATTTAATTTGCTTGTTTTTTCTCTTAAAGTCACAAAATGTCTCTAAAGCTTATCACAATTTAGTTGAGCCTAAATCAATATTGTCTGTCTTTGTTTTAGCTTTGGTTTAGACAGTTTTATATCTTGAGTAACAAAGATAGCATCTTGAAATTTTGTTGTGAGCTAAAAATTGAATAATTAGGTGATCATTTATTTTGTTACCAGACATTTTGTATCACTACACTTGGTATTATTTAAGCTTTATTATTCTTCTGAATATAAACACTAATCTTTTTAAGTGGCTAAAACCCAAGGACATTGAAGGTAATTTGACTATATAGATAATTTATGACTTCACTTTAGCAACTCCTGAAAAACAACCCTTCACCCTACATATTTGTACCACCTGAATTCAGTGATTTAGAGGGATGACTGAATACTTTTGGTAATACAGTGTATATATATTTCTTTCCCAAAGTGGTTAATTTGTGAAGAGCTTCTTGCTCCAGCCTCTGACGGGGACGGTCGCATTCTATCTCTCTCCCTGCCCTCCCTATCTTTCCTGCTTGCTGCTTGCTGTGAGAGCGTCTCTTGCACACTGTTCGAATAAGAATAAGATTGAGAGCAATATGGATTTGGCAAACTGGGCCTTCACGACCATTGATCGAATTTTTTCCACTATGAGATCTGGGAAAGGGGAGCCTGCGTGTCCGAGTGGAACAGACCCGGTTGGATACGTCATCATTTCTTGGAGCTCGTGGAGACCTGTGTGCTTCTCGGCCCTCGAGGTGGAAGACGTGGAAGACGCTTACATATTTGGCTATCTGGTAGCGGTATCTTTTCTGTTTGGGCTCGGAGGATACCTGATTTACCGAGAAATCAAGAAAACCTGGACGGCAGTTCGACATCTGCAGAGGCTGCCGACCCAGGTGGATGGGCTGACCAGAACCGTACAGACTCAGACTCAAAGCCTGATGAACCTGAGCCGTAGACTTGGGGAGTAGCAGGTGAGAGGGGTTCGATCTGGAGATAAGGTACGGTTCTGCACAGTGAGGACGGTAACTAATGAATTTGGATTATTGGATTTATTGAATGGTTTCCCAGTGAGACTGAAGGCTGTTGGAAAAAAACAAGCAGCCTGTTCCAAAACAACATCTGCATTATCAGAATTCGGCTCCCTAGCCGGCCTTGGCCGGCAATCATATCTCTCCAGAGCTATGCGTGACGGCCGCTCTCCCCCTCAGCCCTCTCTGCCATTTGTGAAGCTGGATCTGGTGTACCATGGCCGCTGATGAACTTCCATCACTATCAGCGAACTGTTTTGGCTAGGAGCTGGCATCTGGGCTCCACAATGCCCCCCCCCCACCACCACCACCACCCTCTCGTCTCCGTCTGCATCCCCTCCTGACCCTGACCCTACCCACCATACTGCTATCCCGGCTTTATATGTGCAATATGCTTTTGCTGAGGTGTTTTTTGGAACCTCGTAAGGTGTTCTTTATGAACACAGTATGAGATGATTTTTTGAACCTAACTATCCCAGTGTATCTCTTTCTGTCTTTCTGCTAAAGGTAGCGCCGTTGAGAAACGGCTGCATGACCTCAGACATCTGTCCCCCCCTGTCTGTGTTATGTTTATGCTTGTTTTGGATGGATGTTCTGTTAACTGCAATTTCCCCATTTGTGGGACTAATAAAGGCATTCTTGATTCTTGAAAAGAGACAGTGGTATGTACTAGTCTGATGCATTGCAAGCAAAACAACATGCTTTACAGAGGCCTCAGATATTTTGATGATGTATAGCTAAAAGTATTTCTAATTTTTTTTAAATTTGGGGAAAAAATAGTGAGTGTCATTCAGTTTCAAGCACCATCCCATTCCCCTTAGGTTTGACCTGACGCAGTGCAAATGGGAACAGCTCCCCGACATGCTGCATCAGAGGGACTACTTTTCTGCAGTGTGCCTAGATGGGAAGGTTTTTGCTCTTGGGGGTAACTGTGATGATCATCAATACCACGATGCTGTTGAGTACTACATTCCTGAGGAGAACATCTGGAGGTACTTTTAGTAACACTTGGAGGCACTACCCATACAATGATATATATATATATATATATATATATATATATATATATATATATATATATATATATTTAATGTAACTAAATGTTTTAGGAAAATATCAAATTTAATGTTCTATAATCCTACCAATACCAATAAGATATTGAGTTAAAAAGGATAGTTAAGAGGTCAGTTTAAGAGTTGTGTATGTAACTTACTGAAAACACCTTCACTTTGTTTTTAATTTGGGTGTTGTCCTCCTGTAGGCCAGCTCACCCTCTGGACACAGCTGTTTGTGGCCATGCTGCAGCTGTTCTGGATGGGCAGATCTACGTCTCTGGTGGTTCTGACTCCCATCACCACTGCCTCACCTCTATGTGGCGCTACAATCCTTCCCGTGGCTGTTTTCCCAGAGCACCCATGACCGTGGGAGCAGGACGTGCAGGCCATACAATGTTAGCTTTGAGAAGGGGGTTGGTAGTAGCTGGAGGGCTACAGCCGCTCTGGATGGGCTTTGGAGACCAACTCATGTGTGAGCTGTACGACCCAATCCATGACTCCTGGTCCTCTTTTCCCACCCTGCCTCGACCTCATCTGTCACCAGGAGGAACTGTACTTGATGGTAGACTGTATGTGGTGGGAGGTTCTTCAGCAAACACAGCAAGGGATACCAAGTGGGTGCATTGCTATAACCCTAAAGAGCAATGTTGGGAAAACCTGGGTGCTATGCCCTATCCATATACTGATCTGGCAGCTTGCTGCCTGCCACTCCCAGACCTGGTTAATTAACAATAAAATCTTTAAGCATTAGTTGATTTTTTTATTATTATAATTCTGACTCAAAGTGTTAAAAAATGCTCTAAAACAAACTCTTGCACAATACAACTGAAAAAGATCCAATCATGATCACATTATCAAGTAGTCAATACATTTTCTAAAAGTAGACATTTTAATGGTCTGGACAAAATAAGGAGAGTCAAACTGATTTTTATGCTAATCCCTTCCCTGATCCACAAAAGCTCTTGAGAGCCACGGATAACCTTTTCTCCATGACGTTGCCCACCTCCTTCTGTGAAACATCCTTAATTTTTCTTTGTTTGCTTGCTTACGTTCATTCATAGTCATAAAAGGGGAACTCCAATGAAGCCATGGTGTAAGTCACAGCCTGTAAAAAAAACTTGTCTGGGTATGACCTGTCTTTCTAGATCTAAGAAGATAGTGCCTAGTAAGGTCTTTGTGAAGTCAACAGTTATCTCAGTCATGGCTTGTCATTTGAAATTTATAAGAGTAAATCTGCTTTTCACAATGCACATGTGTGTTTTTAAAGAGGCAGCTGGCTGCATTTGGGGGAGTTTGGATACAGGGCCATTGCAAGACCAGCATGAAGTTGTTTTTGTTCAATTTCCAAGTGATTAGTGTCATATTGAAAAGTGGAAGCTCACTTTAAGCCCTTACAAATATTGCAAAATGGTTTAGCCTGCCACCGAGACTCTCCTTTACAGCACAGATATTGTTTTTCTGTCTAGCTGACTGCTAATTTGCATGTCTTCAGCTAAGAAAGAAAAACATTTTTAAAAAGGCATCAAATTAAAGTCAAATGATGCCCAAGAGAAATGGATCAAGAGAGAAAGGAAGCCCACAGATAATGCTTATGTATATCTCCCAGAGTTCTGTGATCTACCCCTGCTTAAAGATGCAAAAAATAGCCACGTAATGTTACTGTTGTAACCAACTAATTCAGCAGGTTTACAAGCTCCCAAAGTGCTATCTTACATTTCAAATGACTTTATATTATGCAGAGTTTTCTGTTTTGTGAAACAGATTTGACCTATTTCTCTGTTATTTACATTCCTTCCTTCCTGTCATGAGCAATAGAAGTGCTTCAGTTGCAAAGAGAATCAAATGAACAGCTCCATATCTTTGTAGTCTTCTCTAATCGTAAATCTGTGTGAACGACTGCTAATTTTCTGTTTGTGTTTGATAGATTTCCTGCATCAGTGAATGTTATATTTGAAGCATCATTCATTTGCAAGAAATTTTCTGGGTTTTCTTTTTCTTTGAAGTTAATTAAAACGACATTACTGAACACAATTGTGACCTGAATGTTGTGTGTTTGATCTACTTAGTCAAAAAAAGATATTAATTCAGCAAAAAGGATGAAAAAAATAAGATGACAGCAACAAAAAGAAAAGTAGGTTGCATGTCAATTCTGTTTTTGTTAAGCATTTTACTGTTATGAAATGATAATGTAGTAAGCCAAAAATGTAGTCGTATGTATACACACACACACATATATATATAATAAAATTTCAAATAAATAAAATTTTGTAAAAATATTAACTTCAACATGTCTGTTCTCTCACTTCCTCAGACTTCTGCATGTCTTCTCCTCGTGGACTTTTATATTATCACACATGCACATATGCAACATTAGTCTGAAGACATTTCTTAACTGACTAGCGTCGCATGCAATGAGTTAGTCACATAAACTGTAACTCACAGCAGTCTGTGTGTTCCTTGTGTGCACATATTGACTACCTTAAAGGCAAAGAAAAAGCTGTGCATATTAAAATAAGCCTACCATAAATATGAGAAAAGTTGCACAGAGTAGGTCCGTAAAAATGTATTAATAGAGTCTGCATAGAATGGCATCTGGGGTGATCTAGGCCCTAGAGTATTAGGGAGGAAAACCCCTGGACTACAGCAGTAGATCATACTGGGTACCACTCCTGTTACCTAAGAACAAGCAGCTGAGGCTACAGTTCACACAGGCTCAAAAGTGGACAACAGGAAACTGGAAAAATGTAGTCTTGTTGAGCCCCTCAATACCAGGGGAGCATCTTTTAAACTTCACTATGTCCATCCTTTTGTGGCCACAGTGTACCCATCTTCTGATGGCTGCTTCCAGCAGGATAACTCACCATGTCAAAAAGCTCTGGTCATCCTATAATGGTTTCTTGAACATGACAATGAGTTCACTGTACCCAAATGGTCTCCAGAGTCACTAGATCTCAGTCCAATAAAGCACCTTTGGGATGTTGTCATGGACGTGTAGCTGAAATTCACTTGTACACTAAAATTAAGGTCATACGACCTTTTTATGAACTGCACTGCTAGAATCAAGTATGAACAGGCAAAATTAGCAAGAAACAAGATACTGTAATTCAACATCTCAAGTTTTTAAAAGGTAACGCATTGTCGCATTATGAACTGTAATAGAAAAAAACATCCACAAAAAAAGAGCAGACATCTGGTAATTAATTGCTGTGAGAATGTTTGATTTTGGAGACATAAAAAAATATGTTTGACCTCTTTGGATAAAGGAAATTTTATAACACATGCGAGGCCCTACTTAAGCCACCAGTTGAGTAACAGTAAACTGTTTTGCATTTCCAGGATGCTAACGCAGCAGTCACTCTCAATATCATGCTTTGATGTCACTATGACTGTGACTCAAGTTTCCTGTAGAGGTGTTCACATTTTGTCTTTTCCTCTCTTATTCTAATGGGACCTTTGATGGCAGCTCAACAACAGATTATCAGACTGAAATCTTGTAACGTAGGCATTTCAATTAGATATTGTGAAAGAGAGGGCAGTAATGCACAAAACAGTGACAAAAAGGATGCTTTGATGACATGTTCTTAGGCAATATTCTACTTGTCCAACTGAACATTGCAAAAGTAACAGTAAAATGGCATGTTTTTTCACGTGAAATTATACTGTTGGGTTTGTAGTTTTGCAACTCATGTGTGGTAGTAGAAAAACACAATAAGAGAATATCAAACATTAAGAAAGCTTTATTGGTTAACAAACCGCATCTTACCATAGTCATACCAGAAAATCTTGACCAAAAAACAAAAATTTTATTAGCAAATGTTGATAAAATTATAAATTTCTGTACGAACATGCCATGTTCTGTGAGAGCATCTCTTGCACACTGTTCGAATAAGAATAAGATTGAGAGCAATATGGATTTGGCAAACTGGGCCTTCAAGACCATGGATCGAATTTTTTCCACTATGAGATCTGGGAAAGGGGAGCCTGCGTGTCCGAGTGGAACAGACCCGGTTGGATACGTCATCGACTCCTGGAGCTCGTGGAGACCTGTGTGCTTCTCGGCCCTAGAGGTGGAAGACGTGGAAGACGCTTACATATTTGGCTATCTCGTAGCGGTATCTTTTCTGTTTGGGCTTGGAGGATACCTGATTTACCGTGAAATCAAGAAAACCTGGACGGCAGTTCGACATCTGCAGAGGCTGCCGACCCAGGTGGATGGGCTGACCAGAATGGTACAGACTCAGACTCAAAGCCTGATGAACCTGAGCCGTAGACTTGGGGAGTAGCAGGTGAGAGGGGTTCGATCTGGAGATAAGGTACGGTTCTGCACAGTGAGGACGGTAACTAATGAATTTGGATTATTGGATTTATTGAATGGTTTCCCAGTGAGACTGAAGGCTGTTGGAAAAAAACAAGCAGCCTGTTCCAAAACAACATCTGCATTATCAGAATTCGGCTCCCTAGCCGGCCTTGGCTGGCAATCATATCTCTCCAGAACTATGTGTGAAGGCCGCTCTCCCCCTCAGCCCTCTCTGTGATTTGTGAAGCTGGATCTGGTGTACCAAGGCTGCTGATGAACTTCCATCACTATCAGCAAACTGTTTGCCTGGGAGCTGGCATCTGGGCTCCACAATGCCCCCAGCCTCTCGTCTCCGTCTGCGTCCCCTCCTGACCCTGACCCTACCCACCATACTGCTATCCCGGCTTTATATGTGCAATATGCTTTTTGCTGAGGTGTTTTTTGGAACCTCGTAAGGTGTTCTTATGAACACAGTATGAGATGATTTTTTGAACCTAACTATCCCAGTGTATCTCTTTCTGTCTCTCTGCTAAAGGTAGCGCCGTTGAGAAACGGTTGCATGACCTCAGACATCTGTCCCCCCCCCCGTCTGTGTTATGTTTTTGTCTTGGATGGATGTTCTGTTAACTGCAATTTCCCCATTTGTGGGACTAATAAAGGCATTCTTGATTCTTGATTCTTGAACAATGTGTGTGCGTGTGTGTGTGTGTGTACATATAGTACCAGTCAAAGGTTTGGACACGCCCATTGTGTCAAAACTTTTGACTGGTACTGTATGTATACACACACACACATTGTTCGTACACATACGGTTGCGTTGTACACACACAAATTGCAAATTAAAGGAACACTTTAGTATATCCTCAAGTCAATGAAACCTCTGGGATATTGATCTGGTCAGTTACGTTTGTTGTTGTTAATCAGTTTCAGCTGATTTGGTGTTAATGAAAGTAACAGCAGGTGCACTAGAGGAACAACAATGAGACAACCCCCAAAACAGGAATGGTTTCACAGGTGGAGGTACTGATATTGTCCTCATAAGTGGGAGAAGAAAGTCTGCATGCCAGAGCGTTCCTGGCACATAATTTATTACAAAAAAAACTTCAATTAATCTGTAACATTTCAGGCATCCATGTCCTTCTTTGGACATAATGAGAAAATGCAGAACGAATATATATCAGAATCAGAATCAGAAGGTTTTATTGCCATATGGGTGAACAGGTTCATGCTTACATAAAAAACAAATAAGTATAAAAACTATAAGACAATGTTTCAAATATACAAATGACAAATATACAGAGATATTAGAACTATAACTATAATATATATATATATATATATATATATATATATATATATATATATATATATATATATATATATATATATATATATATATATATATATATATATATATATATATATATATACCCCGCCTACCATTCAGAATGGTCATGTGATAATGTCTGATGTCCAAATTAGGGGAAGGGGACACATGAGAGCATATGAGAACAAATACAAAATCATAATACAGTTAGGTGGATAGTCTAGACTTTATCTATAAAATATTAAATATTAAATACAGTCATGATAGAAAATTGAATTAAAAACTAACAGTCTAGAGTGATGTAGGAGTGGCAAAGAAGACGGACCTGTTAATCACTAAAAGGGTCTTAAGTCAAATTCTTCATTAAGACCACATAGCGATAAGGTATTAAGAGTGTAGATCCAATACGCTTCTCTCTTTAATAATAGAGAAATGACATCGCCTCCACGTCATGGTGGTTTTATGGCTTCGATGCCGCATTAATGCAAAGTCAAGATGTTATGAGTAGCTTGTGTGAAATGTCTTGCAACAGAACTCTTGCTATCATGGTTGCAGATACTGGACCAGTGTTCCAATATTCTCTTTTTTAAGAGTCTTGTGGTTTTACCCACATAGGCCAAACTGCACGGGCATTTAAGCAAATAAATGATGTTGGTGGTTTGACATGAAATAACACCTTTAATCTTATAAGGTTTCCCAGACCGAGGATGATGAAAGATCTTAGTTTTATGGGTGAAGTTGCATTGTGCACAGTATTCGCAACGGTAATTGCCTGAAGGGATATGCTTTAAGAGATAGCTAGTTTTTGTGTGCCTGGGTGGCTTAGTGGTGAAGCCGGCAACCACATACATATGCCGCATTGTGGTGTGGGCGCACGGGTTCGCGTCCCAGCCCGTCACCAATTTGCCCGCGTATCTTTCCCCCATTTCCTGTCTCTCTCCACTGTCACAAAGAGCCACTGTGGCCAAAAAAGAAATAGTTAATTTTTGGAGTCGGGAGACAAGATTTCAATAAAAATTTTCTCAAATTAGCAGGTCTCTTATATAGAAAGCATGGTGGTGCCTGTAAATATTTAAGGGAAAGATCTGAACTAATGAGATGCCAGTGTTTTTCTTATAATGGCTTGTAATGCCCTTGAGGGGGAATATTATATATTATATCATGCAATTAATATGATTATCCACCTTTTTACGTTTAGTATTATGCAAACTGTCTTGTTGAGAAATATCTGAGAACCGATCCTGTTCTGCATTTTCTCATTATATCTGAAGAAGGGCATGGATGCCCGAAACATTACCGATTAATTGAAGGCCTTTTTGTAATAAATTATCTCCCAGGAGCACTCTGGTGTGCAAACTTTCTTCTCCCATTTATGTAACTGTTTTTATTTCCTGCACCCTTTTAACGTTGGATGTGTGTGTGTTCAGCCTACTGATATTGTCCTCCTCATCTTCTCTGTCTGTTTTTTTTTTCACTAATTTTGAATTTGGCTAGAGTCAGTGTCACTACTGGTAGCATGAGGTGATAACTGAACCCTACAGAGGTTGTACTGGTTGTCCAACTCCTCCAGGGTGGCACATTAATACGTGCCATTGCCAGAAGGTTTTTTGTGTCTTCCAGCACAGTCTCAAGAGCATGGAGGGGATTTCAGGAGACAGGCAGTTACTCTAGGAGAGCTGGACAGGGCCGTAGAAGGTGTTAACCCATCAGCAGGACCAGTACTGCTTCTTTGTGTGAGGAGGAATTGCATGAGCATTGCCAGAGCTACAAAATGACCTCAAGCAGGCTGTGAAACTTCATAAGGATGGCCATGCTTTCATTGTCCAGCACCGTGGAGTCTGATGGCATTTGCCATAGAATACCAGAATTTGTGCTTTGAACAGATGACAGATGTCAAAGGCTCAGGAGAAGCAATGGAGAACATTATGACCAGTTTGGTGGTGGGTCAGTGATGGTCTGGGAAGGCATACCTATGGAGGGATGCACAGACCTCTACAGGCTAGGCAACAGCACCCTGACTGCCATCAGTATCAGAATGAAATCCTCGGACCCACTGTCAGACTCTACACTGGTGCAGTGGATCCTGGGTTCCTCCTGGTGCACAGCAATACCCAGCCTCATGTGCAGGCAGTTCCTGGAGGAAGGAATTGATACCATTGACTGGCCCTCACACTCGCCCGACCCAAATCCAATAAAACACGTCTGGGACATTATGTTTTGATCCATCTGACGCCACCAGGTTGCACCCCCAACTTCATCACGCATGCATATAAGCACATGGGGGACATACTGAGTACCATTCAAGTTGCTGCAATGAAATTTCCTTTCCTTTGAAAAGTGTTCCTTTAATACATAAATAATATATATTTCTTTTCTGCAAAACTGGAGTTGTTTATCTTTCGGACAGCTCATAATTCTTCTACCCTCATTAAATCACATCCTATCTTTGATGCTACAGTATGCTGTGATTTGTTACAGCAAACCAAATTAATGTATTTACATTCTTTCATATTTACCTCACCATACATTGGGTTCCATTATTAATGGCAGAGTCTGCCATTTCTGTCCTGAATTCAGATTCTCTTCACAGCGTTTCACAAGAACTCAAGCATGTAATCCAGTGCTACTGCTTATTATTTGATCTCATTGCATTCACATTTCATAGTTTAAGTATTCAAAATAATAATAGTACATAATAATAGTAAATAGTAAAAGTTAGAAAAAATATGTCTGCATAAATTCAGTCAATTCAAAATATATTAAGTACTACCCTATCTGCTCAATGCTTGCCAGTGTCTTGAGTTCAGGCTCGTCAATCTCCTGCTCCACCACACTCCTGCTCCTCCCCTTGTTCTTGCCTTTGAAAGGTTTTCCCAGCTTGACAGAGAGTGTGTGCAGGACGGAGCTCTCATCCCGTGACGAGCTGCTGCGTCCGCTGCGGGAAAAAGATGTGCTTCTGCTCTCTGAGTTGGTAGCCTCGAAGAGCTTGCCCATGAAGCTGAACCCAGCCTGGCGGATGTGTGAGCTGCCTGCAAACACGTAGAGGATGGGGTTGACGGCGCTGCTGAAGTAGGCAAAGGCTGTGACATTGGGACGGGCTGTTTTGGCAGCGCCAATCACTGGCTTACTGTCCAACAATAAACCAGTCACCTGAACAAGGAAGCAGAAAATAGACATAAAAATTATTGAATCAATTCTACAACTAATAGCCCCTGATGTGGCTAACAAGAACAAATAAGGTTTCCAGATAAAAAATACTGAGAATGAAAACTTTATCTGGACTAAAGTAGATGACATTATAATATCACAGTGATATACAGTATAATAAAAGTCCTAATTCCAACTCTGCAACAGCAGCTTCACCACTTTTTTTTACCAATGAGTTTTTTTTTAATTAAATTCATTAAATTAACAGAAATATTTTTTCTTCATTTAGTTTTCTGTTGTCTGTTTCATCCAGCTGTTTCACATTAAAAGCTATGAAAAGAAATGCATTTGAGTGGTCTGAAGCTTTTTAAAGCATCTGTGCAGAAACAGTAAACAGTCTCTATGAATTTGTCTCTTTAAAAATTAAAGCTGTCAATATCACCGGCATGATAACACGGTGAAAATTAGCTGAAGGAGTGCAACGTACATGCCTTACATGCACATTTTGGGCTCTCTGTAAGAGTGAGCATTGACCCTGTCAGTACAGTGTTAAATAAATGAAGAAAAAGCACCTCTATCATGTTGACAATGTGATAGGGGAGCCAGAAAACTGCAAAAGCACAGATGATCAGAAGAATCAGGCGACTGCTTTGCCCTTTGCGTTGGAACATGGCATTTCGCAGGCGGCAGATGATGGAGGAGTAGCAGGTGTTGATGAGAGTGAAGGGCACCAGGCATCCCATAATGGTCTCAAACATGTACTGGAAGACAGTGTGACCCACACTTTGCCAGTGGTATGGGATACAGTAACTGAGGTTGCGTTTCTTTAAAACACTGTCAGAGAATTAAAAGGGGGAAAAAAATCCAAAGGATACTGTGAGAAAATGAGAGACAAGACTAAATAGTAACAAAAAATAAATAAATCACTGTGACAAATTTGTACTGGAATAATTTTGTAGGACACGTTTCAAGTTGGTTGGGTTTGATCAGAATAAATCTGGAGTGTCAGCTAGACCACACCCAAATATGATATTTAAAAAAACTAAACTGGTGCTGAAATGTGCACTAAAAATGTGATTTTTATACTGTAGATGAAAAGCTGCATCTTCCACACAAAAATAATGGGAGCAGACATCACTTAAAATCAGTTCACTTGACTTCAGTTTCTCATTAATGCTCAATGATAAACATATTTAAAATACATTTACTTTAAGTTTGCAAAAACAGAAGAACTCTGGTCTCACCTGCGGTAGAAAGGCATCGGCACTGACAGCAGGAACGCTAACACCCAGACCCCCAGCAGCAGAAAGAGCAGGGAGCGCTTAGTTCTTATTCTCTGGGAAACAAAAGGCCTTGTGACAGCCAGCCAGCGGTCCATACTCATCAGACAGATGAGGTAGATGGACACATACATGTTCACGCTTGATAAGTAATGCACCACCTTGCATGCTGCCGAGCCAAACTCCCATCCTTTGCCTCCAGCTAGGTATCTCAGGAAAAAAGGAGCGCTGAGCAGCACAAAAGCATCTGCAGCAGCCAGATTCAGCACCAGCAAACATGTCACTGAGCGTCTCTTTACCCGGCAGAACACCGACCAAACCACAAACAGGTTTCCTGGAAAGCCCAGTAAAAATGCCAGGGTCAAGATGCCGATGCCGACCTGGGCTGAGATGCTCAGCGAGGATGAGGAGGCAGCGGGATTTGTGGTGGTTGTGTTGGATTCCATTGAGAAAGCCGCTGAAGACGTGTGACTTCTGTGAACCTGACTTAACCTGACAAATACCAGAGAGGCAGGAAACAGGATATGTTGCATTAAGATTTGTAAGATGTGAATGTGTATCAGTGCTGCAAATATTGCACAACAGTTTGAGTTCTGCTTTAGTGTTTCTAACACAAGAAAACTGTGGACAGCAGAGCTGCTTTTAATGATCAAATTATTAGGCTTGTTTTTCTTTTTAACTTCTAGAAATTTTTCACGTCAAAATGTGGTGAAATATGGGGGGGGGGGGAGTCCAGTTTTTTCTTACTGTCAAAGGTCTACCTTTATTATCAGTGATTAACAAAATATAATAATGTAGTCATCTTACAAAGGAGAGCAAAAGGTGTTTAAGAATCTTAGTACTTGGAAAAACTGCAGAAACTCTAAATTATAACACACAATGACCCAGAAAAACGACAATTGGTTTCACTTTTTTCTAAACTAAAACATGAGGCCAATCGTTGATTCTTCAGTCTGTAAACACGTGTCCCACAGAGAGCTGCAACCACAGCGTGACAGAGCAAAACCTAACAGCAACATTGAGAAATGACATGCCAGAAATATTTTTTAATAATAAATAAATAACCAGAAACCTGCTGAGATTTCAGTCCCTCTTTTAAAGTACATATTATAACTAATAAGAATTATATCAACAAAAATGAACTCGTCAAACTAGGGTTTCTGGTGGGAGGGTATCTTATATCAAAATCTCATACTCACCTTCAAATGATGGTGTCTCTCTCAAAGCCATAAAAGTAAATGCACACAAAACAATGCCCCTTTGTATCACACCTTACACCTAAACTCCCGAGTTTCTCAACCCTGAAAAGTGCGTGTGAGGAGGAAAACAAGTTTTTAAGTACGTTGAGTAAGAAGTATCATGTGAGAGGAAACGCAGTGACCACAGGAAGCCAGCTTTGAGCTCACTCCGTTGCGAGGTAGCCGTTGTTCCTCCTACACTTTTAATTTTATTATTCTATTCCTAAATTGAAGACTGGTGCATTGTGCCGTGGTACTGGTGGGATTATAGGCTTTATGGAAAATACTGATAAGACATCTGCTGCCTATTGTGGAGCAGTGTTTGCTCCAGAGCCTTCCACAAAGCAGGCATGAATAAAGTCAATGAAAAGCTAACACTCTTATATGATAATGCTTTTGTATAATTTTACATAGCTTATTGACATATTCATTTAGCAGCCCACTGTAAAAAAAAAAAAAAAAAAAGAACTTTTAATTATCATAAGGATGAATGACTGTGCGTGCGTGTGTGTGTGTGGTGGGGTGGGGGTGGGGGGTGGGGGGGCAACAAGGATGGGAGTATTCCGGTAAACCTTCAGCGTCTTTGTCTTGTTGATACATGATGTTTAAGTCATAGTTGTATCTTGTACATTTTCTCTTCTCTTGCAACAGACCTTTTGGCAACAGATTAGTCTTACCACATCATCCAAATGTCTTAAGTTATTAGGAGAACAGGACGTATCCAGTTACATAACAGCATGTCCTGTGTCATGCTTTCATCATGTTTTGATTCATTCGTATTTTTTTTGTTTATTTGTTTGTTTTGGATCTCACTAGGTTTCTCATGTACCCCTTCTGAGGTTCTACAAAGAATCATATGGTCTGTTTACACTGTGGACGGTCCTGTAAAAACTAAATACTCTGTGATTCAGCAGCTAGTAGAAAGAGTAATCTGTGTGAGTTTTCTGTGTGAGTTTTAGCAGGTACAGATGTTTTATCAAATTTCAAATTAGATGTGTCTGAATACTGTGAAGTTTCTGAGGGAATTTCTGGCTGGTGTGTATCTTAGTGTGTGAATTTTGTTTTTCCTTTTTTTTGTAGTTTAGGAAACTGACAAGTGTAAATTATTGGGATACTTTTCACAGAAATGGCTGAGAGTAAAACGGAGCTAAAGTGAATGAAAAAGATCCATTTTGACTAGCATATTGACTATAAGAGGTTTAAAAGATGATGACTGCTTCTGGGTCTGAAACGTGGAACCAGAAATTCAGATTTCAAGCTTTCAAACAATAGTCCAGAAACCAGTAGGTTAAACATACAGCTCCAGCCACCCGTCTTTTACGATAAAATAAGTTTACATATTCTTCCAAGCTTCCAATAAACGGATACATCCGAGATTAAACATAACAGAGAATAGAGACACAGGTGTGAATTTTAATAGTAAATATCATAATTAAAGTATGTCAATGTCATTCAAGTCATGACAGCGTAGCTTTCAATTCTCTATAATATGTAACACTTGATCTGTCTGAGCTTTTATGATACATTTTTACAAATACATCATTGCATAAACAAAATGACTGTGGACAAACCTTAAAAAAAAAGATGTACAGTTCATCAATCCTGGATAGTTCCCTACAGTTTTTCTACTTCTGGCACAGGTCAGAGCTGAGCAAGGCTCATATCTGTTACATACATTTGTCTTTTTTGAGCACCACCTCAAAAGCATGTCAGTGTCCGATGCTTCCATCTGCAAGCTGTTCCAGGAGCACTATGTCAGATTACATCTTTTCTATGAGTCTCATTTTAAAAGAGAGGAAACAGCCGGGCATAAATTATTATTAAAACTTTTCCAAATTTTTGCTTGACCAAGTCAGCCTACTGCCTCATGTCCTCTACTGACCATTCTGTATTGGTTTTACAGTAGAACTTGAATTGGTGCCAGAATCTGGATCTCTGTCTTTTAGCATTACAGCATCTGCATCTTTGTCTCTGTCACGACTATTCTGACTGTTCTGTCGGCTCTTCCTGGTGACTGAGTCCGACCCGGCGCCCTCAAACAAGCGAGCCATGAATGCCAGTCCTTCCCGTCGGATGTAGGACTTTCCTGCGAAGAAGTAAAGCACCGGATTGGCACAGCTGCTCATGAAGGCTATGGAGGAGGTGACAGCACGACTGTGCTGCCATATTTTTTGCAGCCTGTGAGGGGAGAGAGAGCACAATATTTAACCATAAAAATCATTGCTATTATTTTTCAAAAAAATTTAACATT
Organism: Archocentrus centrarchus; assembly: GCF_007364275.1. NCBI lineage: Eukaryota > Metazoa > Chordata > Actinopteri > Cichliformes > Cichlidae > Archocentrus > Archocentrus centrarchus. The sequence goes on from NC_044363.1 coordinate 17,061,917, forward strand.
TTAGAAACATTTTGGGAAAATACACTTTAGCATTCCTTTTGGGAGACAGATGAAAGACTGACGCCAAAGGTTTTATTAAAGTAACTGATTTAAACATGCACTTACTAGAAGCTTTAAAACTCAATTAACACAACTCAATTCTTGGATGCTGTAACTCTGTTTTATTGAACTGCCAAGAACTCCTGTTCTGTCTTCATGATTCAGAAAATCATCTTTGACCACATCCTTTCAAATAAAAGAAAAATCCCCTCAGGCAGCTGCAAAATGTTGAAGTCAACTTTTCTTTCTTTATCTTTATCAGTACTTAAATGCTTATCTTGTAGATTAACTTTGAGGCAACTGGGAGTTAGGTTTTGTGTGATTCATGGCTCTAGTTCCATCACAGATATCATTTATGATTCAGTACCAGTCTTCTCATTTAAGGTGGATGAATAATCTCTTGGATAGTTCACTTTAACTTCAGTACAAATACACCTGACTCACTTCTTCTCAATAGTAATTGTAAATTTGTTGCGTCTTGCATTACACTTACGTGTTTTTTACTGAACCGTCTGGATACACTGCCCATGTAACCTGAGAAAAATGTAAAAATGGTTTGTTAACAACGAAGTTAAATTTTATTTTCATTAAAAATTGTAATAAATGATAAACTTCAGGGACATTGTTGGAAGCAAGGATTATGCATAAAAATAAGACTGTGTGACATACTTGCACCACATTGATGCAATGGTAGGGGAGCCAAAAGAGGCAGAAGGTCAACACGATAGCCAGGATGAGCTTCTCACTACGAATGCGACGGTGGAACTTGGTCCGTCGGATCCGACGCAAGATGCAAATATAGCTGACTACAATGATGGTATAAGGAATTAGAAATCCTAACACAATCTCTAGTGTGTACTGCAACACCACCTGTATGGGAGATGAGATAAAAAAAAAAATCAAAAATGGTGGAGAATGGAAGCCCCAATTTTCTTAGATGTACAGTGTAGAACAGAATGTAAGCTATACTTGAGATCCCAAACCTAGTGTATAAAAATATCCTCATGTTATATAAAATTACGCTATTATCATACATTAAGTTATGGATCTCCAGTACCAGTTAAAGGTTTGGACACACCTTCCATCATTACTTTAAGAAATGAAGGCCAGTCAGTTTGAAAATTTTCAGAATCTTTAAAAGTATCCTCAAGTGCAGTCGCAAAGACCATCAAACTTTATGATGAAACTGATTCTCATCCGGACCACCCCAGGAAAGGAAGATCAAGAGTTATCAGCCTCAGAAACTACAAGTTATCAGCACCCCAGATAAGAGCCCGATAAATGCTTCACAGAGTTCAAGTAGCACACAGCTCAACATCAACTGCTCAGAGCAGACTGCGTGAATCTGGACTTCATGGTTGAACTGCTGCAAAGAAGCCTCTTCTAAGGAAGAACAAGAAGAGGAGGAGAATGGCTCGAGCCAAGGAACACAAGGAATGGACATTAGACTAATCTGTCCTTTGGTCTGATGAGTCCAAATTTGAGATTTTTGGTTCAAAACGCCATGTCTTTGTGAGACGCAGAAAAGGTGAACAGGTGGTTCCTACATGTGTAGTTCCCACTGTGAAGTATGGAGAAGGAAGAGTGATGGTGTGAGGATGCTTTGCTGGTGAAACTGGTGATGATTTGTCCAGAATCCACGGCACACTTAACCAGCATGGCTGCTACAACATTCTGCAGCAACATGCCATCCCAACTGGTTTGTGCTTAGTGGGACCATCATTTGTTTTTCAACAGGACAATGACCCCAAACACACACAAGAATCTAAAGTCTAAAACATATTTGGTTTTGTTTAACACTTTTAAGTTTACTACATGATTCCTTATGTGTTCCTTCATAATTTACAATGTAGGAAAAAAATAAAAACATTGAATCGGGCAGCATGGTGGCTTGGTGGCTAGCACTGTTTTGGGTTTGAATCCACCTTCGCCCGAGTCTTTCTGTGTGGGGTTTGCATGCTCTCCTTGTGTTTGTGTGGGTTTTCTCCAGGTACTCCAGTTTCCTCCCACAGTCCAATGGCATGCAGTTACTGGGGTTAAGTTAACTGGTGACTCTAAATTGCCCACAGGTGAGAATGTCTGTCTGTCTCTCTGTGTTAGCCCTACAACAGGGTGGCGAGTGGTACAGGGGCTGAGGGGGGGGAAGAGGATGGATGAAACATTGATTAAGAAGGTATGTCCAAACTTTTGACTGGCGTGTATGTGTGCATGCATACATACACACACACACACACACACACACACACACACACACACATAGAGAAAGAGAAATAGGGGTTTGAACATTTTCTCTAGTTACTGAAAGCATGATATGATTATATATACAAGTATTCTTCTCAACTTACATGGCTGCATAAGTCATGGAAGGAGTTGCACACCTTCCTAGATTCATTTTCCCTCGCTTCTCTGAAGAGGACTGCAGGAACAGAGGCAATGATTACCAGTGCCCACACCACTGCCAGCACACGGGGTACAGTCTTTTGACTGGTGATAATACTGACGCGCTGTGGCCACACCACAGCCACCAGTCTGTAGACGCTCATCAGCATGATGAGCTGGATGGAGGCGTACATGTTGGCTAGACACAGGTAGAAGAGGACCTTACACATTATATTCCCAAACACCCAGTTCTGTTTAACAAGGTAAATGATGAAGAACGGAGTCAACGCCATCAGTGAGCCATCGGCGATAGCTAAGTTAAGGATGAGAAGAGTAGTGACAGATTGCTTTCGAGCTCGTGCCAAGATACTCCAGATGACAAAAAGATTTCCAGGGCAGCCCACGACAAAGACGAGGCTGAGGATGAGGGCACCCATAGATGTGCTAGCTGGAGTACCCACAATGGTCTCATTTCCTGCAGCTGAACAGTTTCCGTGGATCATTTTAGTTTCCTGTCAAAGAGCGGATATCAGTGAATGATTAATTCACTTAATTTATTACTCCTTTTTAAGGAACCTAGAGAACAGAAAATAGAGAAACATTTCAGGGCTGGTTTCCAACCAAGTAACAAGAATCTGGCAGGCATTTCTCTCTAAAGAAACCACATTAAAAACTTACTTAAGGAGGTTTTTCTACTAATAAAGGCCTTCACTTTCTGAATCATACTTTGTTTTATCTGGCATGAGTGTCAGTTTTACAAACATGAATTTCATGCAGCAAAGTGTGGGAGTGTGCCGCGAGTGTAACAGGTTTTAACGGGGACTCTTAATTCCTGAACAAACGAGACCAGACATGAGTGAAGAGCAACAGTCGGTGTGTTCGGGGTTTGAGTGATCGTTCTAGTTTAAATTTATGTGCACCTACATTCTCTTGAGCCCCAGTGAGGGAAGATCAGTTTAACAGGAACACAGCCAACCACAATGCAAAAGGTGTTTTGCAGGAACATATGGAAAAGTTTAAAAATGCAGTCAAGATAAAAATAATATTAAGAAATAATTAGAGCACATCAAAAATAATATGAACTCTATGGCAAGTGTGTGGAGACTCTAATTAGTTCACAGTCTGAAACAATAGAGCACTGTACTATGGCGCAGACTACTGGCCAATTGGTGAATAGATCAGTTAGATTGACCAGCTGTATAACTGAATTCATGCATTAGTCCAAGATATAGTTGATCATCGTCCCATGAAAGAAGAAGATGTAATCTCAGCATATTCGTGGCAGTGGCTTTGGAATGGAGTCACACAGCTAGCTGCGTGTTGCACAGCGTCAGTTGCGATGAACTGTTCAGAAGCAAAGTACTTAAAAATTAGATTTCTGACATTTGTTTGCACCAGAAAGTTTGTTCCATTTGTTTACAGGATATTTATTTCAGTGAAAATTTTTTAATGTCAGTAATTTGGCCCCGGGATTTTGCGTTGCTTTGAGTTGATTTTTGGATCCTTGATTATTATTTCAGTTGTGTGCTTCTCTGGTTCACATCATGTTTATTACTTATAGTGGTTTGTGCCTTTGTCTTGTTCTGCATGTATCCCTTGGTCCCTTTTTGTTTCCTTGTCTGCTACCTCTTGTTAAGTGTTGGTGCTGATTTTTCTTGGGTGTTTCCTGATTTAGTTTAGTTAGTTTTCTTTTGTGTTTTGCTTCATGTCTGTCCCAGATTTCACCCACTTTCACCCGTGTCTCATCCCTCACCTATCCTGCTTATCATCTCCAATCAGTTCTCTGTGTATAAATAACCCTATCTTCCCTTTGTCCTTTGTTGTAGTGTCTACTTAGCTTTCCCAGTGAGCGCTCTGTTTTCTTGATTCATTGCAAGATTTTTGCATTTCTGTTTGGTTACTATACTCTGGAAACTATAACATTTCTCTCAATGCGATGCCTACACCAGGCTTTTTTCTTAACAGCTCTAACAGTTTTACTAGGGTATCAATAAGGAAATATTTTTAAAGAATATCAGACAATTTTTTTTTTATAAACTTGTATAAGTAGTTAATTTTTGCAACAACTGACTGCAAGCCAATAGAAATGTGCCCTGCAGTTAGGAAATTTACATCAGCTCTATATTTTTGACACTTTTTAAAAAAGATATTTTTCACTTTAATGGTGTCAATGATTGAGTGCAGTCAGTACACCTGTGAATATTATCAAGCTCACAGGCACATTTGTGGAACTTGTTTGATATTTCTTAATAACATGCATCGTAATTATGGATTATTACAGAGTGAATAAGTTAATGAGTGTGTAATTGACTTTAGCTGTAAGCACTTACACGTTTACGTTGCAGGTACAGCACAACCAGAGCAGACAGTTTTAAGTCTTAAGGAGATTTACTTGTAGTAGGTTACCGTTCCTAAAGTGCACAGGCATTAAGTGGAGTGCAGTTGTATGCTAAGGAAGAAGCATTTAGTATGCATTACATGTGAGGAGGTGGAACCTTGGAAGCCGATTCTTTCTTGGCTTTATGAAGCGGCGAAAATGTATGCACATTTTCAAGTTGAATATTGATTAAAGTCAATATCAGACAATAACTATTCTGTCCTGTTTCCTGATTTACTGTTTTGTTTTCAAAGTGAAGTGAAAACAAAACTGTGATAACAAAAATGAATTTGACCCCAAAAAGCTGATTTTAATAAAATCATCAATGAATAGAACGCTCTGGTAAAATTCAGCTAGATACACATAAAATAAATAAATAAAAGAAGGAGAGGAAAGAAAATGCCATCAAATTCTTTGTAAATACAGAAATAACATGACGTGTTTTCAGATGTGATCAACATCTGTTTTGGTTTGTTTTTTTTTTTTGCATAATAAAAACTTGGAAGCAATGTGACCACATGACAGTTGCTGACAGAGAGATGGTCAGACTACACTGTTAATGTCATAAAAGCAGCGGCGGACTACGGAGCTGTTTTTTTAGGGTTCGACTGCGGAACAATCGTACCGACTGTAACCAGTTTGTTGATGTCACTGTCAGAATATTTTCAGTATCTTTTAGTCTTTTTGTTGTAGTGTTATTTCTGTTTGCTTTGTTTTTTGTCATCTTAATCTCTATTTCTACTATCATTTGTACACACTGAGCAACCAAATGACTAAAAAAATGTGACTGACTCAAAAGGTGTGTTTGTATGCTCTGTGATTCACACACATTCCTGTTCCGCCTACAGAGACAGAGTACGCGTACAGAAACTATCCAACACATGGAATCTAAGTGCGTGCCTGCACAAATTTAGCTGTACCTGAAATAATCACACTTCAAAAAGAACCTAATATCTATGGAAACATGGTATGTGTCTCATATTCTCACAATACACATATACTTCAGTGGCCTGCAGAAGAAGAACTATTGGGGGGAAAAAAATCATACAATTTCTGATTCCTGCTGCAACAACATCAGTGTAACCGCAGCTGAATTGTTGACTTTTGTACCTGCACTATTATGACAGAGAGAAACTTCAAACTGACAGACAGAAAAATCAGGACTCACCAAGTCAGCAAGTCAGCTCCTCCAGGTCGGAAAAGGAGTCAGGAGTCCAAAGGTGTTGTTAACAGTTTCTTCTTTTCTCTCTGCGAACCTTTTAGTCTCATTTCCCCCCACCCACTCTCACTCTGTGTTTCTCCATCTGTGCCTCTCTCCATTGCTTTGTCATGCTTGCTCTAACATGCAGTGAGCACAGTAAGGTGTGTTCCCATAATAACTCGCCTGCCGCTGCCCTGGCGGCGTGTCAACATTCTCACATCGAGCCAATGACTCCAACAGCAAATCAGTAAAAAGGTTCAGCTCACTTTCACTGTTTTATGCATCCAGCACGTCTGCTTAAATTCTGTTGTCAAAGCAGCAGTTAATATTTTAGAGGCGCATCTCTAAGCTTTACATAAATTCCAGCTGTACTACAAGGACTTAGAAAGCACAAGGACACCCACACATTACACTGATGTGACTGCTGGAAATGTCATTCTAATCATGAACTTGCTACAACTTCTTCTACTCTTACGGTTTAACTGCAGGATTTTCAGGCATGTAGAGATTTCTTCTTAATCAGCATCAACCAGCTGGCCAGTGATGTGCAATCAAGCCTTATTCATCAACATCTGAGTTCATCCCAGTAGTGTTTGATGGGGTTGAAGTCAACACTGTGAGGCCAGAGAACTTCTTCTCTGTGGACATGAACGGGCACTCCGAGAGGAGTGCTGCAAACGTTTACCTTCTCTGAAACAAAACACGTCCAAACTATAAAAATAATAAATATAGTTAGCATTCATTAGGCTTTGATCATATTTCACTTCTTTTCTCATTTCACCTTCATCCTGATCTTTAAATGTTACTTTTAATTGTATATTAATGAGGGGGAAAAAAGTTGCGTGTTCAAAAATAAAAATTTTTTTGAATGTGTGTGGGTCAGTTGTGTCACAGTTGGGAGGAAAAGTGAGGGCGACTACCCTCAGTGGTGGAAGGGATCCTTACAAACCTGGAATGAAAAGCTTGCTTTGTTTTCCATTTCCAGGTAATTAGTGTCATAATTAACTCACCAGAATAAATCGGTTGTGTGACTGAACTTTGATTCCAAAAGTTACACGGGGCAAAATGGTTTCATCCACCTCACACTCTCCTTTACAGCATCTACCAAGATGACTGCTAACGTGCACCCTGAGTCGTTATTTTGTCCCCCAAGAAAGCAAACAGTGGATATCAAGAAAGAAAAAAAGGCGGGAAAAAGGAGAGAAAGAGAAAGAGAAAGTGAACAGAGGGAAGTCAGCTGTAAAATTTCTTTCAAAGAAAAGGTGAGCAGAGCACAACTAACAAGTTCAAGTTTAGCTGTCAGCAGCTGTTAAAGACAGCAGGTCAGTGTCACATGTGATGCTGTATCTGTCCAAATGACCCAGCACAGCTTAATACCATGAAAATCATGGCTCTTAATTTCAGATACGGCCAGAATAAGTGGAGCAGCAGCGGGTCTGTCTCCAAATGATTTGAATTTGAATGTATTTATTTAGTAGGGACAATGCACATTAATAAACAATCCTGTAAAAGTGCCAGAATTAGCCAAAAGGCTATTTTTCATCTGTTGTCCCTGAGATGTGACCAAGGTGAGCTCACATGACTGCTAAAAATTATTCCAAGCAATCATTTGTGTCAATAACTGAAAGCTTATCAACTCTAACATCAAGTGACAGCTTCACTGGATATTGTGCCAGTGGTTCTCAGCTGGTGTGCCGCGGGGTAAGCTAAGTGTAACCTGTGCTTTGAGAAAATGAAAAGAATAAGTCAGTTATATTACCCCGCATGTGTTTATCTTTTGCTAGCTCTAATCAAACACCATCAGGCAGCATACCTGTATTCACTTGCTAATGTTTTGATGTATTATTAAATACATCAGGATATTTGCGTGTCCAGCAGAACACTGTATATGGATGCATTAACTCTTGTTTAATAACTTCCATTCTCTGCACAGAAAATGGTATGCATTCCTGTATGCTTCAGTCTCACTGAGCCTGTTTGTCTGCCAGATAGTGAGCGACAAGATGCAAAAGATTAGCACAGAGAACACGAGAAACGGGGGGAGGACTATGAGCCAGAGCAGCTTAATAATGAACAGAGAGACAACTGCAGAAAACATAGATATGACACGGAGGGCAAACCATTCTCAAACTGCAAAGTCACCCAGCATGTGTGAGGAAATCAGAAGCAGACTGGCTTATTTGTAGTAGGCGGTCTGGTTCAGAGTGCAGAGCATCTGTGAATAAATACTTGCATGAAATAAATACTTAAATCAAAATGAAGAAAATCATGTACTTTTAAGTTTGACAAGTAAATCTCATTTTATTATAAAGTACCTGTAGACAGTTTATTGAAATGTGAGATTTCAAACAATGTGGAAATATAGATTTTTATCAAATTTGGTTTATGAACAGTTCATTGCTGACTACCACAGCTGTTGCCTCAATAAATTTTTTTTTTAAAAAGATGCGTGACAGATATGGATCAAAAAGGGGGGGGTGCACAGAGAGGCTGCTTATATAGGACCCAGAGTTCTGCGATATACGCCTCAGGCACGGATGAACAGATCCTTTAAAAATGCAACACTGACACTCAAAGAAAACTGTCACACTTGTTCTAACAGATCAGCAACACTTTTCTGCAGAACTCTATGAGGAAGTTCACAGAAAACCACCTGAACGTGGTGAAAACGGGAAGGGGGCGCCACCGATTTAAATAACTAATGTTAAAAGAAACCGTGATTAGAGACAGTCAATCTGTGATTTACAAGAATAATGATTGAAAACAAGTTAAGGAAAGACATTATGGTGAAAGTTGAACATCCACAGAAATCCAACACCGATGTGAGGATTAATATTCTGCAGGCAGACCTGCAAAACAGCAGCGGTAACCACAGCATGAAAATGAATGAGCTATTCCATACACGCAGTGTATTCAGTTTGTTCATTTGCTTTATTTTGTTAATTCAACACATTTAAAAACAATGCAACAACCATATATTATACTAGAGACTTTTTAAGACATCCAGGCTGTTTATCAACAGTTTTATGAATGGATGGTTATTTAATCTGAAGGTTTTCACAATGTACCTCAAATTATTCAGACTAAAAAAAAAAAAAAAAGGGGGAAGAAGTGATGAAATTTTTACAAATTATAAGGAATACGTGGGCTTTATGAGGCCTGCAAACTAAAATTGACTCCCCTGCTTTACGAAGGGAGCAACACTGATGAAATTCCCACGTGAGTCAGATTCACTGTAAGGATTTAGGACCTGCAACAACTCGCAAGCTGCCCCTGTTTGTTTTTTTTCCCTTTTCTGCAGTGATGACAATACTTTGGGATCTTTAGAAACTACCAACACAACATGAATGTTTTTCTTTTCTCTGGAAAATAACATGCATGGATTCATTTCATGCAAGATGTGGTGAAATCTGGCTGCAAACACAGACTGGTACCAGTCTGACTAATATGAAGCCTCAGAAGAGTTATGAAAGGAATTATTATAAAGAAAGAAAAGATCTGCTTTCTCATCTAGAATATGTTTCATGATTTCTCAGGGGAGCATTGTGCTAACAATTAGCAGTATTTTATTTCGTATGTATAGTTTTTGGGGATCTTTAAAGATATTTCACAACATCTCAATCACTTGAAAGGATTTACTGTATCTTAACCAGCTGTGCAAATACCCCAACATCATACCATTCATAGTTTATCCCAACCCCAGGATGAAGCGGTTGGGTGAATGCTGTCTGGACTTTATGGATTAGAACCATTGGGTCAGAAGCATGATAAAAACACAGAGTTCCCACTTTATAATCCAGGAAGACCCCAATCTTGTAGGGACCAGAGCCTGGCAATTTGATTTCTACATCATTGTGACAGAATAAACAGCCATCTGTTGTGCACTCTAAACTCCAGGACTTGTCATTTTTGCCAAAGCGTGACTCATCTGATGTGCGGCTGATGTCTTTATAAGCCACTGCTACAGACAGGGTGCGAGCGTGTCCCTCTACCTCCCAGTAACACCGGTCTGACAAACCCTCTCTGCACAGCACCTGGGGAAACTTAGTGAACCTGTCCGGATGAGCTGCAGCCTTGCTGGGTGAAGGCCTCATCCTGCGGTTCTCACTTATCAGGCAGAGATGAGGGTAGTTTGAAGTCTCATCCAGTGTGAGGGGATGGACATCTGCCAAAAAAAACATACAGTGAGTATCATCAATCTTTCCGCTCTCGAACAGAAATGACTGCTGTGTGAAAGTGAAATGGTTTCATACAACGTAAAAACTCTTCTCTGCTGTTGGGTGCCGGCGGCAATGAGAAGTCAACATATGAGACTGTGAGGAAAGAAACAAACAGTAATGAGGTGTCATTTTTAAACATCACTGAGTGTGTATGAAGCCGCTGATGCATAAGTCATTTCAGTTTTTTATTTTTATGTTTCCGACTGTAACCTGTGGCTGAGATCCTGGACCACGTTTCTTCCAGCAACAACTCCAGTTTAACTTTGAGATCAGACACGCAGTCGGTTACATCTTTAAAGGAGCGCTGAGGAGCAGCCTGAGGAGAACGCTCCTGAGAATCCCAGGAAGTGGAGAGAGACTGGGAAGTGTAAGAAGACATAAACGATATACAAGTTAATGAAATCTGTTATGTTCATTTTGGCCAATGGAGTAAATTATTTTCAAACCTGCCAACTGAATCTTTTTTTGTTTTTTAACCTTTTGAAAATTGGAGGAAAACTAGAAGCATTTTGCAGGAAACCCTTTTTTCCCCACAACAATGATACATCATGAACAGTCATACCTGCATCAGATACATGACGTCAGCAGCATCCGAAGCCTGTCCAAGTTCAGCGTGTCTTGTCTTCAGCTCGGTAATCTCCTCCTCCAGCTGCAACTGGCGCTTCTCCACCTGGGCGGTGGCAGTCCTCTCCTGGGCTTTAATCAACTGCTTCACCTCGCTATGTTTTCTTTGCATAGACGAGATGAGCTCAGAGAAGGTCTCGTCACAGTCGCTGAGTGAAATCTGAGTACAGCTCTGTGGGCAGATATCAGGTCTTTCATTCATTAAAAAGTTACTTTAGTTAAAATAAAAAACCTGAGCTGATCTTCAAACCTCAAAGGACCAAAACAAACAGAATTAAATGGGAATTAAATCAGAGCTTTGGTTCATTTTATGCTACACTATATAAAGAATGGGTTTTAATGAACTAAATTACATTTTTCAGCAGCAATTTTAATTCCAGTGCAATAAAGGTGCATCTGTACAGCGATCTTCTAGTCAAAATGCTTTAGGCTACAAGCTACATTTAACCATACATTCATATAGTGCTTTATCAACATGTTATCTACCTCATATTCCTGGCCAGACTGGAATCACCAATTAATCTTTGGACCGTGGGAGGAAGCTGCAGCATGCACAACAGCAACATGCAGACTCTACACAGAAAGGCCCCAGATGACCAGGAGATTCAAACTAGCAACCATCTTGCTGTGAGGCATCAGTGCTAGCTTTTTCATTAGTTGGTTTGTTTTAAACTTCAGAAACTTTTCTAGTGCTCTTTTATTCACTGAACTGGACCTGAAGAAGCAAGGGGGGGACGTGGGGAATCGCTGTGCAGAACCTCTCAAACATTAAAAGGCGTACAGCACAGTTCACAACCACCCATGGAGCATTTAATAGCTTAAAAGCCAAAATGAGACCTGCAGAGGAACTACTCAACTTAAATTCATCTGATGAGTAGAATCACAATGTAAATGCTGTTGCTACTGCTGGATGTGCAGATAAATGTGTGTGCACGCTTCTCATATAAATAGAACAGCAAACAAGCGCTGTGGGGGAGTGACTGTGCTGCCCTCAAGCTGGTAAAAATGGTTTTGCAAGTTGGATCAAAGTTGAATACTGGGACTACATCCCAAAGGTCCCAGTCTGAAACTGGGATCTTTTATGTGTTAAATGATTGTGTTTAAGCACTACACTATGGAGGAACTCCAACACACTAAACTGTCTAAGCAACAGAACAGATATGGACTTATTGTACCATGATTTAAAAACATGGTTTCAGTCAGTCACCTCTTGGAACAACACATCTCCCACAACTGTGAGACACAGAGTTAACATTAAACACTGCTTTCCCACACCTTGAGGCTCTCCTCAGCTTGGCTCAGTTCTTTCAGCTCCTTCTCTTTCTGCTGGACTTTCTCCTGGAGTTTCCTCTGATTTAAAGCCAGCTGATTCTGCATCCAATGAAACAGTGACATATCAGAACAAGCTTAACAGGACAACCAGCAACCACGAGAAGACAACTTTGCTGTTAAGGAGTAAGATTTATGGCCATACATCATTTGGGAACACAGAAGCATTTAGACTTTGAAAGGGAACATTATGAATTATTAGGCAAATGAAATGTGTTAGACTATAAATGAAAGGTTTCAGTATGGTACTTTGTCCCCACCTTTGCCTTATCCTTGAGTGCAGATGCAGAAATACATCTGTGGCCCTTGTGCTCATCCACTGTGCACATAGAGCACACGAGCTGCTCGTCTTCCTCACAGTACAGCTCCTTTAATCTGTCGTGCTTAGCGCACATTTTTTCCTGTATCGGCACTGTGGCTGCGACCAGCTCGTGCTTCTTCAACACAGCCACCCTGTTGTGAGGCTCGAGGTGAGTGGGACAGTAAGATGCCAAGCAGGTCAAACATGACACAGTGGCTTTGTTCACTGTCGTCCCACAGCAAAGGTCACAGGCAACATCTGCAGTGCTGGCACAGACCAGAGGAGGGCGCATCGACTCCGTGCTCTTTAGCTTATTCACAACCTGGGGAAGACGGGAAAGTGGTTAAGCCGGTCACTGAGGCGGAAGAGTTGGATTTTATGGTGTGCTGGAAATATTAAGTTATAATCTGTTATATTATAAACATCTTATATTATATTCTATATAAACATTATTAAAATGCCCAGTTTTGGAGCTCAAGTATACAAATTTTCAAATTGGTGCAAAGTGAGTTTTGGTCTCTAGAGCAAATTTGTGGCGCAACTGGACAGTTTATCTGTTATAAACAGGTGTGCAAAAGTCCTTTTCTGTTCCCTCACCTCAGTCAGCATGTTGTTCCTCCTCAGGACAGGCCGGGGGCTGAAGGTCTCCCTGCACTGGGGGCAGCTGTATTCACCCTTCTCATCCTCACGATCCCAGCAATGCTCAATACAGCTTTTGCAGTAACTGTGTCCGCAATAAATGGTGACGGGTTCGTTCAGAAGCTCCAAACACACCGAGCAGGAAAACCGATTACAGTCCAGCTCAACTCCATGCTGCTCATCTTGCTGAAGTTGCTGCTTGCTAGCCATTTTACTGACAATGTTGTTGGAGCATTCAGAAACAGATCCGAAGCGTCCCTGAGTTTGATCTTTTCTCAGGTACTTTCAGCAGAAGAGGAGGGTCTGAACAGGGCAGGTGTAAGGTTCAATCAACGTCCATTCACGTTGTCATCACGTTTGCTTTGATGGATAATTTTAAAGGGACAGAGCCTCGTGAGTGTGGGTGTTCGTGTTTTTAACAAGTCTATATAAGGGTGAAAAATCTGCACAAAGATTAAAGGTTGGTAAATTTATTAAAATTCCTATAGAAGAGTGTAAGTGTAGGACGAATCAAACTCTACATGCAGGAGAAATTTGCTCATTGATAAAACAAACAATAAGTACAGTAATTATATGAGTCTATGAGAAATGTGTCCATATACTCAACAAACACATCAATTCACGTACTGCTAACACTGGAATTCCTTTATTTACTCTTAACTTGACCGCTTACACCTTTGTGGGGGTTTCTTGTTTGCAAACATGACTACTGCGTCTCCAAACAAAGCTTTTTTGTGGTTAGAGTGCCCCCTGTTGATCACAATACGTAACTAACTCAAAATTGGAACCTCAAACAGAAGAAATGGACAAGTAAGAAAACGCCCCAGAAATGAGTGTTTTTATTGCTTAAAAAATGACAGAGAAAATTATAGTTGATCACAGTGTACATTTAACCCATAAGAGGCCACACATATTTCTTCTTGAAGGATTTTTTTTTTTAATTAAGTACAGTAATCCCTCGCTACTTCGCGGATCGCTTTTCGCGGACTTGCTGTTTCACGGGTTTTCAGTCAATATTAGTGTAAAATATTTATTTCGCGGGTTTTTGCGGTACTCGTTCTTCACATGCGTAGTACGTGTTGTACAGTAATGTATATATTTGGTGTATAAGTGTGTGGGGAGGGCTTATAAAAACTTAAAATAGTGTACTAAAATAATGTATAAGTATTAAAATAAATATAGCGTCCCTACTTCGCGGATTTTCACTTATCGCGGGTGGTCCTGGAACAGTAACACCCGCGATAAGTGAGGATTACTGTAAAAACATATTCAAGAAATTTTCCAGCGAATTAGTGATGGAGTCAAATATGTCACACATAGTTCTCACCGCCTTGTGCATCGCTAAGAAAACTATCCTTATGAATTGGAAGTCAAAAAATAAACTATGTATTACTCAGTACAGAAATTTATTAATAGATTATGTTAGTTTAGAGAGAATGTCTGCTTCATCTAAAGATCAATTGGAGGAATTTGACTCTCTTTGGTTCCCACTGATCAGCTCCATTACTTAGTGGGGGTGGTTGGCTGTTGGTTCTGCCCCTGAGGTGCTTTGTAGGCGGTCGGGTGGGAGCTCTGGGGGCCTGTGTAGCTGGTAGCCTCCTGAGACTGGAGTCCTGGGGCGACCTTCTGGTGATGTCTGTGTGCCTGTTCTAGTTGATGGTGGTGGGGGCTTGGATGGTGCTGCCTTGCGGTCCTGGGGTGTGGTCCGGGGTGTTTGGGGTGATGGGTGCCGGCCCCCGGTCGGTTGGCTGGTCTTCCCTGGGTGGCTTGGGGGCTGGGCCCTGGGGCCTGGGGCCTGGGGCCGTGCCGGCTCCCGGTGGGTCCCCCCTGGCGCTGGGGGGTCTCTGCTGTCCCGGGCGCGCCACCGGGTGGGGTGGGTTGACCTAACCTGCGTTGGGACGTCCGGTCTGCACTTTTGGGGCCCTGGGGTGCCTGCGCTGCCGGGGGGTGGGGTGGGGGGTGGGGACGGCGGTGGGGTGGTTGGTGGGGACGGGGCACCGTATTTCCAACTCAGGCCAGCATGTCCTGTCGCTTGTTTGTGTCTATTGTTGAGTGAATGGGCGTCTAGTGAGAGTGGGCTACCCTCTATGATGGGGGCGGTGGCACCAGTCTCAGGTGCTGCAGTGCTCTGGGATGCTGTCACCATGGCCCCGGGCTCACCCCTCCCTGCCCTGTGCTGGGGTGTGGGAGGTCGGGGTGCCTACTGAGCCAGTGGACTGCTGGCTCTCTTCTTCCAGGTTGGGTGGGGTTTTTTTTTTTTTTTTTTTTTTTTTTTTTTTTTTTCTTCCACCTTCCTGGTCTTTTGGGGTCACTGTTGGCCCTGGGGTGGTTTCCGCTCCCATCTTCAGAGAGTGGGTAGCTATGGATGAATGTGTGTCTTTGTATTTGTCACAGTCTTCGTGAGTATGGGTGGGCGAGTGAATATGGTGTATCTATGTTTATATGTGTGTGGGAGAGTGTGTTTGTGTATAAATGTGTACATGGGTGTGCTTGCCGGTGTGTGTGTGGTTGTATGTTTGGCTGGACCTGGGTCTGGGCCGGTGGCTTGCCTCCTGACCGCTCCTTGCTGGTTGCCTCTCCCCCCCTGCCCCCCTGGGGTGTGGGTACCTCCTGGTTCCTGGGTGGGGCCGGATGTTCTGATGTGGGTGGTGACCTGCTCCCCTGGGGGCTGCGGCGCGGGGCTGCGTTGGCTTCTTCGGCGTGGGGGGGGGCCCTGTGGGGGCTCGGGCGGCCCTTGGGTGCCGGGGGCCCTGGGGCCCTGCTGCCGGCCGTGCGGGGGGCTGGCCGCAGGGGGGGGCTGGCTTCTCGTCGCCTCGAATGCTCTGGTGCCCTTGCTCCTTGGCTGCTGGGACTCCATCTGAGACCTCCGTCCTCCGTCTGCTGGGAGGGGTGTACGGTTGTCTTTGGAATGAGTGGCCGCGGGTCTTCGTAGGTCTTGATGGGCTGCTGGTGGCCTGGGCTTCCTGGGATTCTCTTTGCCTGCCTCTGGGTTCTGATGGGCGGGGCTGCGGCTTTCTGCCTTCATGGGTAAGTACATTTCATGACACAAACACATATACCCACATAATGACACAAAATGGTTGGTTTGTATAACTATTCTTCTTTTATTTTTATTTATTTATTTATTTATTTTTCCCCCACACAATCTTTAATTTTGCAGATATTGTCAATATCTTAAGTTTAACAAGTGGCTAACTATTTGGTTTACTTACTTGCACTCTTTCCTGTTTCTTTTTTCTATTTTCTCTCCTTTTTTTTCCCCTTTCTTCTTCTTCCTCTTTCCCTTTCTCTTTTCTTTCTTTTCTCTTTTCTATTTCTTAAGCCTGTCATTTCTGGCACAATTTGATAAATAGCATGTTAAAAATAATTCAAAGAAATTTTCCAGCGCATGGGAAACTATAACACTCATGTAACATTAGGTTCTTATATTATATATTATATACGGTAATTCTCAAATATTTTACAAATACATACTAATAGAGATTTAACAGTACATGAAAATGAAACAAAACCACCTCCGTCCACAGTTTCTATTGTGTTTCTTAAACCCAAACACTGCCCCCTTTAGACACAGCTGTATGGGGAAAAAATAGGATCGCAATGGATCAAGGCACTAAGTAGATTAAGCAACAGCCCCACAAACAAGATAACTGTTGGATAAATCTTAAACAGTTTGCCAGAAACCTGACTACAAAAAAATTACAAATCCTGCGTACTGTCTTCCGAGTATTTAAATAGCATGTGTAGTAATAAGATGATTTTTTTCACACCGTTACCTGACTAAGAATTATAAAAATTTTTCTTAAGCCCGAGAAGAGACTTTCCTTTATCCACTACAGCCTCGTATGTTCTCTGTGCAGCTTCTGAAGGTGAGTTTGCATCTTTAGCTGCTTCATTTCCAATGACACCACCAACTGCTCCTCCTGCTGTTATCACTGCCACTCCTACGACTCCAGCAGCTACTAGTGCTGTTTCTCCGGCTGCTGCTGCAGACACTCCTGCTACTGCTGGAACTTTTTTAACAATATTGATTAACTGTGCGTTATGCACAGCTGTGATAACTAATCCCACCAATCCTGCTACACCTAAAAAAGCACCTAGCAAAGCTCCTGTTGCAATCCCTGTCAGTCGAGTCAGAAACCTGTTACACACATCGGTTTTCGCCTGGTTTCTGATCTCCTCTGGGGTCTTGTCTGGTGATGAGTGTCTAATGTTTTCTGCCTGTTCTTGTATTTCTTTCTCCACATGTTGCAGCATTTTATTTGTGTAGTAACCTCCGTTTTTTTCCTCCACCATTTTCTCTACTGTTTTCAGTAACTCCTCCAGCTGGAACTGGTTGCTCCTGTAGTTATTCGGCTGTTTGTTGTTCCAGTGTTTGCTGTCAAAGACGTGGCACCGACCGCCACACTTCAACACCAGATCATTCAGATTCTTATTCTGACGGACAAAATCTTTAATTTCCACACTGCTCTCGAGCTGGTCACCGTGCGTGAAGACAACTACGGCGTGTTTTAGAGCCTCATCTGTGAAAGACTGACATATTTTAGTGATGACGGCCTGCTCCTGCTCTGTGAATTTATCCACTCGAAGCACAATGAGAAAAGCATGAGGCCCGGGAGCGCACTCTGTCATACACCTCAGTATCTCAGCCTTCAAATCTTCCTCAGACCTTCCTGTGTCGAAGAAACCGGGGGTGTCGATCAGAGTGACGCTCCTGCCATTGACTGTTTTGGTTTCTGCTTGGCATTTACTTGTTCCAGAGTTGGGAGAGTCATAAGTTTCAAAGAGCTTCTCTCCAAAAATGGTGTTAGCCAGGTGACTTTTCCCAGATCCAGTTTTTCCCAGCAGGACCATCCTCATTGTTGAATCTAGAGGGGAACAGTGACTCTATTCAGTACATTTGTCTCTTGCTTTTTTGTTACTTTTAAAGATTTATTTCCTCATAGTCCAGGATTCGAAACAGTGGTTTATGGTTTTTCAGGAAAAAGAAGCACTTCAAAAATGATTACATGAGAAATCTGGCAAATGTTAGGGTCACAAAGAAGAAATGCATCACATTTTACTAGGTCAAGCTACTGGTCATTTATAAAGGGCAGGCGTTAGGAGGGCTAATGCAATATTAGACTTTCTGACTCCAGTGGGAGTTTGAGCTATTGCCCTAAGTTTGTTAATGTGATCATTCTGATGCACTTCTCCAGCATTTTTGCTAACATGGTGTTAATTTGATTTTTTTTTTATTATTGATGTCATTATTGTGAAATATGGTGTTTGTGAACTAACACTTTTCCTCCAGTGGGACAATTAGGATAGCGCTTAACCTCCAGCTTCTTAAATGTTGATATTTTCTACACCTACCTTGATCTTGGACTTTTTGATGATAATCTTCAGTGAATTTGCCATTTTGGACAGACTCAAACACCTGCAAAGACAACAATGTATCTGCATTAACAGCAGTTCCTGTACATACTCATCAGATGCAGAAGAAACAATAGCTGATTGGTTAATTACTGTTATTATTGTGTATACATTAGGTTCCTTAGTTAAAGTGCAATAAGATCAGTGAAGCCTGGATAGCAGTTTGCAAAAATTTAGGGATACACCAAATATTCATGTCAGAATATCATCCCTGCTGACTGATTTTGGCAAAAAAGATGGAGTTCACTAATGTCAGATATTAATGTGTTGTAGCACATCATATTGTGCTAGCTAAATATTCAAAAATAACTTTAAGTTTTGTTTTTTTTAATTATTTATATATTATGGAGTTCTTTCCTGACACAAATTGGCTGTTGGAGATGTTAATCAACTCTCACCATCTTAATTGTTAGCAGCCAATATTTAGCCCACAATGCTTTGCCATTACCTCATTTGACTCTTCATCACTGGGATGAATGGCAATGCGGATCAGGAGTGGTGTGCTGCCAGCTCGCTCCTGTTCAAAGTCATGAACTGCCTCCCTTAACACCCTCTCCACCACACTGACAGGAAACTGCAGGGCGACCCCAGCACCGAGGACAGGAAGAGCGACAGATCTGAACCCTTTCTTGTCACAGGAAGATAGGATTTGGTTGATGCCCATTCGAAGAATCTATAACAGATCAGAATATTATATTAAGGAAAATGGCTCCATAAAAATTGTCCTCACAAACAGGCAGAATAATAAAATACATCCTTTATTATTTCACCTCTACTGGAACTCCATCTGGGTCACTATCGAAGGGAGCAAGACTGAGGAAGAAGACTGCATTAGACTGAAGTCCAGGCAAGCCCTCCACCAGTACTGAGTCACCAGGTATTGGTTCATTTTCTGCTTCCCTTTTAAATCTTGTGGTCAGCTGGGATCCAACTATTTCAAACAAAGCGTTTCCAACACGGGTAGAGAGAGGATGATGGCCGACCATAGGAGATACCAGAGCATCCACCTAGCAGGAGATGTGGTGGGTTTAAAATATATATATTTAAATGATCTAAGTGAACTGCTTAAATTGTCTTGGTGTGATTTTCTTAAAATTCCAGAAATGGTTCTTACCTGCTGGGTCTCGATTGATCCCTGAATAATCTCTACGTGGACACCGCCTCCAGGAGCTCCAGCAGCTCCAGGAGCTCCAGCAGCTCCAGGAGCTCCAGCAGCTGCTCCTCTTGGTGAATCTTCTTCAGGTGCATTCAGCTGGAAACTAAAATCACTCAGTGTGCTGCTTCCTGTATCTGTCCCTCGGAGAAGACTGTCACATGCCTCCTGCATGGCCCTCACCACCTCGTCTCTGTTATCAATCAGGATTATTTTGCTCAGACTTCGACCTCCCAGACTACCAAAGTCCTTCACAGCAGCTACAATCGCCTCACAGCACACAGTCAGAGGAACACCAAAGACACCTGAGCTGATACAAGGAATAGCTACAGACTGAAACGCCATTCTTTCTGATAAATTTAGAATAGAGCGCACAGTTTTTTCCAGTAAGATCCTATCTTTGTCGCCTGCTTTTCCACCTACAGGCCCAACCGCATGCAGCAGTTTCTTGCACCTTAAGTTACCCCCTGTGGTCACCAATACTTCACCAATGGGAATTTTCCCCATATACTTCACTAATTCATCACTCTCTCTCTGTATGTCAGGACCACCAGCTTGACTCAGTGCCGCAGCAACACCTCCAGAATGGTCCAAGTCCTGATTGGCTGCATTCACCAGAGCATCAGCGCATTGTTTGGTGATGTCGCCCTGACACACGAGCACCTGGAGCCCGTCATAAAGGCTGTAGCTAGCAATGACTGTGCTTCCCTCACTCAAATTCAGAGATGCCATATTGTCACTAAAATATGAAGGCTGTTCTATGTCCAACAACCAGGCATTCACCTGAGACAGTTCTCCAACAACAACAGCCATCCCAGGCTCATCTGTGTACACCTTCACCTCATCTGCGGTCACACGAGAGCTGCTGGACTGAACCAAAGCTCCAACTTTGTCAGGGTTTACCTCATAATGGCACAAGTAGCCACCAAAGAGTGCATCTACCTGAGCTTTCCAGTTACTAACTTCTTCTGCAGCACCGGGTTGAGCTAGCTTACTGACTAAGACCCTCCCCTCCTCGGGGTAAAGCTCAGCAGAGCAGCCTAAACAGGCAAGAAACTTCTCAAGTTCACGCTGAGCATTTGGACTTTCTTTTAGGTAACGAAGGAGATAATTATCAAGGTGTAGTTCATATTCTTCACTGCTTGGTGGAGGAGCCGAGGTAGGAGTGTGCTCTGGAGTCTGTGTTGAGAAGATATGCAAATGACAAGAGGTGTCAGTTTGTAACAAGGCCCTCCTAACTTTAACATTATAATCATATAGACAATGTTGACTCTATATATTGTCTCTTTCTACTTATTCACGTTGATTAAATGAGTACATTAAACTTACCTCTGCTGGAGCTGTGGGGGTGGTGATGTGAGATGAGGTGTAAATTTCCAGGCTGTCTCGGACAGTAAACGCCAAACAACCATCTTCCAGCTCCAAAACGTGCTCTGATTTCTGAAGGACTGCCTGCTGATCTGCAGACAGATATCTCAAGTTTCTCACTGAGCGTTTTATATCACTTATTTTTATGTGATGATTTCTTTGTTTTGCCTCCTTCGTCCTTTCTTAGATATCTGTGCACGAGTGAGCCATCACAGAAGTTGCACTTCTGTTTTAATGGCTTTACAGCTGTTTTTACATCCTCTATTAGTGCACGTTCAATCAGCTGATGCAATAAAAACTGCATTTATACTCGTGTGTACTGTAATATTCTTGTCCTCTCTGTATACTTATCTCTTTAATAGCCCATCCATAAAGAAGAGAGATTAAAAATCAGTTATATGGGGGAATAACCAGCTGTTTCAGCAGCTGTCTCACAGCTTCTTGAACTTGGCAGCAGATCTCGTTAGGTTTCGGTTTCCCCACGTATTTCCTGTTTCCTTTCATGCAACTTATATTAAAAGATTTATTTCTTAAACAGTTAAAACGTTTCTGTTTGGCTCTTTCACGCATTTAATGATAATAAATAAATAATAGTCGTGACTGGTCACTTTCATACTTCGCCCACTGTAGGATATTTCGTGAAGAAGCCAGTCCACATATTATAAATATATTAAAATATATTTTTATAAATTATAATCCATAATAAACCTACCTCTTTGATTTTTGAAAGCAATACCGTAGACGTTATCGCCCAGTGCCATCAGTGGTCCGCAGTCTCCTCCGCCTGATTTGCGGTGAATACGGAAATATTTTTCTATGATCTTCATTTGCTCTTCGTGAAGACCGCGGCACTCAAAGAAAACCGGGTACTGGTAAAGATCCTCCATCACCCCGCGGTAACTAAAGCCAGCAGTGATCTGTGGAGCGCACAGTGCTCTGATCAGACTAAATGGCTGATCCTGCAAAACGAGTTGTGCTCTGCGTGCTGACAACGAAGCGCAAAACAGGGTCCGGGTAACCTTGTACGTCACACGGGGCACGTGACCTAAACACTGCATAAAAGTTGGGCTAAATTTAAAACAGAAACGAAAACAACTTCAGAATAAATATCAGGTTCAGACAAACGGAGGAAGTTATAAAGCTCCACCTTTTTTTTTTTTTTTTAATCCCCTTTGCATTTCCTCACTCAAGTCTGTTCACTTTTAACACTTCTGTTGTCGCTCTTTTTGGTAGTAGCTTGTACAATTTTTATATTCTTTTAAATATTAGTTGCACATTAGAAAAGCCCTGTACAAGGCTAATTCTAGTTAAAGTTCCAACCTTTGCATAATGTGATACATCGCAGATGTCCGAATATATATTTTAGCCCTGATCTCATCTTTAAAAGGTAAAATAATAATGCCCTAGCCCTTTATCAAAACATGTTTTCTATACTATACCTAGTTGTTTAAGTTAAGTGTGTAATATGAGTTAAGGCTATGCACAATCTTGCAGTTTGTAAGACAAATATGACTGAAACCTAAAACAGGAACAAATTAAGGCAAGATTTAAAATCATCTTTATTCATCTTTAATAAAATATGCATTGTGATTCAGCACAAGTAAAGCTCCAGTTATGAGGAAACGCCAACACTGGCCATAAGGCTTATAAAACAGCACTCTTTGAAAACTAAACATTTATGAAAGTAGATGTGTAAAGTAGCACAAAACACACAAAAACAGAACTGTGGTACTACAGCGGAGATTTTAACACATTTTAACAGAATTTAACAGCTGAAGAACCAGAAGCTACTGCAAGTCTTTCTTATTCACCAACTGCTGACAAAGTGAGTTGAAACACTGAATTTTGGAGTAAAAACAGTAACTTTGTGTATGTAAGTGTGTATACAGACAAGTGTACTCAACTCAATTTAATTTCTGCATAACAGCCAGAGCGTCTTTCCTTCAGCCCAAGGCCGGGATACAGAGGCTGAGTGAACACTGTGCGCTCTTTGTGAAGCAGAGTCATCTTGTCAGAGATGCTGTAAAAAGACAGAGTGCCTGACCTGTAATCCAAGTACACTCCAATCTGAGAGGATTTAGGACCTGACACTTCCCTGGCTCCTGAGTTATGTCTGAAAGTATAACCGTCTGCGGAGCAATCCAAACTCCACGACTTGTTATTCTTCCCAAACTCTGAGTCCTTTGATGTTCGGCTGATGTCTTTGTAAGACACAGCCACTGACCAGACACCACCAGCCAAACAGACCTCCCAGTAGCACCGCCCTGTTAACCCCTCTCTGCACAGCACCTGCTTCACATATGTAAACCTGTCTAAGTGAGAAGAAGAATAATTTTCATAGGATTCACTCGTCACTCGCTGGGAATTCAGTGAAAGGGACAAATAGTTGCTGACTGTGTTGGGATCCAGTGTTAGAGGACAGCAGTCTGATGGAAAAACAAAGCAGGAATATCAGCAGCCTTCTAGGATTCAGTCAGTGATCATTACAGTACACTGAACTGTATCAGATGTTTTACTTACAGCGCAAAAACTCTTCCCTGGTCTTTGGCACAGGTGGCAGCACAACATCTACAGCAGACACTAACAGAGGGATAAAAAGATAAATACTTGGATAAGCAGAATAAAATCGAAGGACGTTTCTGTCAGGTACCTGCTGCAGAGATCTTGGGCCACGTGGTCCATAGGAAGTTTGTCATGTCATCTTTCAGGTCAGACAGACAGTCAGTCACCGTTTTCATTGAACGCTGAGGACAAACGACAGCACCCGGTGGCAAGTCTGGAGATTCACACGAGGTGGAGAGAGACTGGAACGTCTGGAGATTATAGTAAGACCAGAAAAAGATTCAATTTAAAGCTACTACGGCTCAGTGAATACGGACTTTCAGGAGTGTAGCTCAAGTTAAGATTTGGAGGGCTGATGTACAGCTCATATACATGGCACAATATTCTTAATATTCTTAATTGTGTGTGTGTGTCCTCCCAGTATTGACATCATGACCAAAAATGAAATTAACTTTTATATGAAGAGCATGATTCTGGTAAAGTAAGTCAAAAGTAATATCAGCAAGATTATCAGAATCAGAATCAGAATCAGAATACTTTATTGATCCCAAAGGGAAATTACTACTGTTACAGCTGCAACCGTTTCATTTAAACGAGTAAACCTAAAACACAATAACATACACTAAAGGCATAAAAGTATAAAGACTAAAGAGATATTTTGACTATATACACATCTAAATCTATACACATATGAAAATTGTGAGTGCAAAAATTTTTAAATAGGTGTCATTATATATATATGCACATTCCTTTTTTGTGCAATGTATAAGTGTATGTACAATGTACAATGTATATAGTGTATGTACAATGTATATGGAAATTTAAACAATTTTATGTACAATTAAATACTGATAAGTGAATGACACTGATGAACCACAATGTCACCTATTAAGGGAGGAGTTATATAGTCTGATGGCCACAGGTAGAAATGACCTCCTGTGGCGCTCTGTGGTGCATTTTGGTGGGATGAGTCTTGCACTGAATGTGCTCCTGTGTCCCATCACTGTGTTGTAGAGTGGGTGGGAGCCATTGTTCATAATGGCCTGCAGCTTAGACAGCATCCTCCTCTCTGACACTGCCATAAGTGAATCCAGCTCCACTCCCACCACATCACTGGCTTTGTGGATCAGTTTATTGAGTCTGTTGGCGTCTGCCGCCCTCAGTCTGCTGCCCCAGCATGCAACAGCATAGAGGATGGCACTCGCCACCACAGACTCATTATTCTTCCAATATGATTTTTTAAGATAATTTGAAGTGTGGGTAAACTTTTAGACAGGTTTTAGCAAAAAATAAATAATCTGGTCATCCATCTATCATGAAACTAAGCTGCTGGTCTTTTTTTTTTAAATTAATTTTAGCTTTTGCAGTTATAGATGGCAAATGATTTAGTTCAAAACCACTGTTTGAGTCACACTGAATTTAAATATTAAATATATATGAGGTGAGAGATTCCCTAAAAAAGAAAGATGGCTTGGTCTATAACACACACACACACATACGGTACCTTGATGAAGTGAATGTGGTCAGCTGTGTGAGAAAGCTCCTCCAGGTCGGCGTCTCTTCTCCTCAGCTTGGCGATCTCCTCCTCCAGCTGCAGCTGCAGAGCTTCAGCCTGATCAAGTGCAGCTTTCTCCCGAGCTTCGATCAGCTGCTTTGCTGAAGCACGTTTCTTTTGTATGGAGGAGATCAGCTTGTCAAAGATCTCATCACTGCACTTCACTGCAGTCTGGCTGCCAACCTGTTTGTACAAAGAAGCTTCAGATTTTTTAAAATTTTACTGTGGTGATATTTTGCACAAACATTGAATGAGTTTATACATCCTCTTCAATTCAGCGCCCTCTTGGACTGAAAACAACAAAAATGGGGATCCGTTCCATCTTCACAGAGCCTGTTTTTGGACTAATCAAAGTATAACAGTATGAGGGAAGAGAATTTAGAAAAATACTATAAGGCAAAAATACATACCCTAGGATCAACAACAACAACAGTCAGTACAGATGCATGAATTCTTATCTTATTTCAACACCTTGAAGTCCTTCACAGCTTGGACAAGCTCACTCAGCTCCTCTTGTCTCTCCTGGGATTTGAGCTTCACTGCACTCTGACTCTCAATAAGTTGCATCTGTAAGAAGCAACAACAAATGCATCATTGTTAACATTTCAGTCGCATCGGAGTAAAATTCAAATGCTCTCATTAAAAAATAAACAAATAAATAAATAAATATTTTGCAATCTACCTGTTCAGTGGCCCTTTCTGCTGCAGCCGACACCGTTCTGTGGCCTTTGTGCTCATCCATTGTGCACAAATAGCAGATACACCTTTTATCCTTGTGACAGTAGACCTCCATCAGCTTGTTGTGCTTTGTGCACATTTTTTCTTGTAGTGGAACTGTTGCTAAAACCAGCTGGTGAATCTTCAACACAGGAAAACTGTAATGAGGCTCAAGATGAGCAGGACAGTACGATGCCAAGCAGGTCAGGCAAGACATGGTGGCTTTGTTCCTTATGGTCCCGCAGCAGAAATCACAGGCGATGTCAGCTGGTCCTGCAGGAGCCAGAGGAGAAGACGAACAAGCTTGTTGGGTTTCTGTCTTCTTCAGCTTCTCCACAACCTGGAGGTGGAAAAAAAAGTGGTCGAAAGGTTTTCATGACATACAGAATAAAAATTGAATACAAAGAGGATATAGTCCACTAGGACATCATGATCCATTTTCTAATAGATTTTTTTGTTACTTTATTATTTGAGACTGCAGCATCATAATGCACATAAATTATGAAAATAATGTAATTCATGAAAATATTTTATGTGTATGGCATGCCAAAGCAAATATAAAATTACACTCACTGGCCATTATATTAGATCTCTGTTCAATTCCTTGTTCACACAAACATCTGATCAGCCAATCACATGACAGCAACTCAGTGCATTTAGACATGTAAACCTGCTGCAGTTCAACTTGAGCATCAGAATGGAACAGAAAGGCGATTTAAGGGACTCTGGATGAGGCATGGTTGTTGGTGCCAGATGGGCTGGTCTGAATGTTTCAGAATCTGATGATCTGCTGGGATTTTCCCCACAAACATCTCTGGAGTTTACTGGGAATGGTCCAAAAAAAAGAGAGAATGCCCAGTGAGGGGCAGTTCTCTGGGTGAAAATGCTTTGTTGATGTCAGAGGTTAGAGAAAGGAAGCCAGACTGCTTTGAGCTGATATGAAGGCAACAGTAACTCAAATAACCACTCATTCCAACCAAGGTAGGGCTGCAGCTATCCATTATTTGAGTAATTGAGTATTCTATCAATTAATCTGATAAGAAGTGTTTTTGTCTTATTAATAAGCAATACAAACTATTTATTTGCTGGAGCTCTGAATATTTGGATTTCAGTTAACTTGGTATTGGTATTTACCCCAAACAGCAGCATGGATACATCACCTCAGCCAGCATGTTGTTCCTCCCGAGCACGGGCCTTTGGCTGGAGGTCTCCCTACACTGAGGACAGCTGTACTTTCCTTTCTCGTTTTCCTGGTCCCAGCAACCGTCGATGCAGCTCCTGCAGTAAGTGTGTCCACACTGGATGGTGACAGGATCTTTGAGCAGGTCCAGACATACCGAACAGCAAAACTGACTCAGGTCGAACTCGACGCCGCGTTGTTGTTGCTGCTGCTGTTTCTCCGCCATGTGGATGAACTCTACACGTGTACAGCAGAGTTTCAGTTTCATGCAATTAGCGGGGAAATGAGAGGCGGGGCTTCAACTTCTGCAGACTTCCGGTGTGAAACAGATGTCAAACATATCTCTTCTGAATTATATCAAGCCATTTTGAGCAAGAAATAACATTTCTGTAACAAAGTAGAAGATGCAATCACCTTTCGACAAAGTGACTTTTATATTATTTATTTATCAGGGTAAAAAATGTCTTGCTAAAGAGAAATCTGGCCAAGAGGACTCCAGAAATTGCAACAAATATAATATCACAGTTCAATTAAGATATTTTAAGTGGCCAAAACGGAGTGGATTGATTATAATATAGGTACCTAACTCAGACTCATAAAGATTCTTGCAACCCAGGACATATCTTCATATTTATATATAAGCCCTTAATAAATCACGTTGATTGCACTCTATTTACCAACATAAACAAACCTGGGTGTTATTTTTGACTAGTATTTGAAATTTGCATCTCATATCTCAAACACATCTGGGTTTGTTTCTTTCATGTAAGAAACACTGCAAAAATGTTTCATTTTTGCAGTGTTTCTTAGATGAAAGAAACACTGTCGTCCAATAATTTGGAACTTTTTTTTTTTTTTAAACTCGGTTTAATTTTCTCACTTTTCACATGCCTCTCAGACCTCCCTTCAGCTGGTCCAGAATGCAGCAGCTAGGCTGCCAACAAAAACACATCATCCCTGTTCTTGCTTCTCTTCACTGGCATCCAGTGAAATTCAGAATTTGTTTTTAAATTTGATCAATAACATGCAAAGCCCTACATGGCCAGGCTCCTGTGTATATAGCAGAGCTACTGAAACCTTAGAACAGCAGTCAGCCTCTCCAGTAACTAGATCAGGATCTTTTCAATGCTCTTATTTTAAATCCAGCAGTGACCACACTTTTGAGGTTACAATTGTTACATTAATGTGTTCCTCATTAATGTAACACATTAATGTAACAACCCCCTTTGTTTTCCATCATATTGTCAGTGTTGTTGACATCTCCAGACTTCT
The DNA here is from genome assembly GCF_007364275.1 of Archocentrus centrarchus. Lineage (NCBI taxonomy): Eukaryota > Metazoa > Chordata > Actinopteri > Cichliformes > Cichlidae > Archocentrus > Archocentrus centrarchus. Next base: position 17,090,248 of record NC_044363.1, read on the forward strand.
TAGCAAGATCAATCAGGCATTTCTACTCTGACTGATACTCTTTGAGCTGAAGGACAAAGGCACGAGGCCCAGGAGCACCGCTTTAAAATACATTGAAGTCACGTCCTCTTCTGATGTGCCTGTGTCAGCGGTGCAGAGGAAAGTCAGGATCCATGTTATCCACAGTCAGTCACCACAGCCACAGTCATTTGGATGAGCTCTGCATCAGCTGATGGTGGAATCCAAACAGCGTGTTGACTCAAACTGAATTAAACAGCTGCACTGTTTGAATTCAGACAATGTATGTTGCACCTTCCCTCATTCATATTGCTCCACAATTTCACATTACAAAATTTGAAATGTGTATAATACACACATATAGTGTGATTGTAATTAATCTAACAGGTGTATCACGACAGTCTGTGACAGGTCGAATCAACACGACTCACCAATAATGATTATTGTTAACATCTGAGGGTTAGTTTGTTGATTCGAGAAACTTTCCTTTTCAGTTTATTTCATAACAGCAGCTTTCCATAAGCTTCTCCAAAGCCAGAGAGTAGCATGCATTTATGCACAAGAATACAGCGGTAGCCTCATTAATTTCATCTACTACATTATTCCTGAAATAAAGAGAAGGCTTAGGAATTAATAGCAAATGCAGTGAATGTCTGAATGAACTTGTGAGGAACATTAATGTAAAAGTGACTTGAGAGTGACAGAATGGCATCACTCTAATTGTCATGATCTGCCTGCTGACTCACCTGTTCGCCCTTTGTGTTTATTGCTCTGTCTCTCTCTCCCCTGTGTGCCTGTTGACCACACCTTTGAGTTTCAGTGGGCAGATCCTCCAGGGTTCCTGCGCTGCCACTGAAACACACCTGTGGGTGATCTGCTCGTCTGGGTGCTACTTAAACAGAGCAGTGACCTTCACTCAATGCTAGATTGTTTTGTGATTCATGTTAGTGATATTGGTGCTGTTCTTTTTTTTTTCCCCTGTCAGAAGTGTTGCTTATGAAATACCTGCTTTCTTATCCGTGTGTTTCCTCCATGCAGATTTCCCTGGTGTTCTCATAGAGTAAGATGTGGAGAGAGTGAGGACTTTGTGTTTAACCTGTCAGTTTGTGTGATTTGGACCCTGCCTGTCTGAGAGAGAGCAGCTGCCTGTGGACGTACCAGTCAGTGGAGACGGAACCTGCGACTTGGAAAACTCACCCTGTTTATCCTGGACTGATTGGAACTTGTAAATAAACTGTTAAACTTTCAGTACGAGTCTGCATTGTGAGTCCACTTGCTTGCTAAGCCATGACAGAAATAGACTGAGCAAGCCAGCAATTTTACACTAAGCTAGACTGAAAAGAGTTCAGGAAAACTCATTCACAAATCATGATGTCACAGTGATGATTCCTGTACTGTTATAGCTGCACCTTCTTCTTTTCCTCTCTCTGAACCTGCAGCCTCCTCCTCTAGTCTCTCTGGAGCTGCTGTCCATCCTATCATTGATATGTATGTGAAAAAGCATTCATGAGTAAGAGTTAAGCCAAGAACAAATGTTCATGACCACATGATGGTATGGGATGCAGGCAACCAACAGGGAAAAAAAGTACCCTCCAGTAGAGTCTATGAAGTATTTTCCATTTCCTCAATGATTTCCTCGGTCTGGTCAGAGAGATCGTAGGAGCAGAGGCACTCTGACCTTGGTGCCTTCCTCTTTCTTTCTTAAGTTTTTCCATCTCAAAGAGTTGAAAATGAACCATTTAGTTATATTAAAGAATAAAAAAATTCTAGTTGGGCTGCTCCCTTGGGGGTGGGGGCGGGCTGCTTCTGCGCTTGGGGGGGGGGGGGGTCTCTGCTTGGTGTCGGGCGGCTTGGGCGCCTGGGGTGTCCCTTTGAACAGGAAGGGGGGTTTTTCCTTCCCACTCTCGCCAAGTGCTTGCTCATAGGGGGTCATTGTGAGTGTTCGGGTTTCTCTGTAATTATTGTAGGGTCTTTACCTTAGAATATAAAGAGCTTAGAATATAGAGAGACTGTTGTGATTTGGCGCTATATAGATAAAATTGAATTGGATTGAATATACATAAACAAGCAGCAAAAGCATTTATGTACTGTATCAATTCATGGTTCTACTTATGTCTGTTCGTTGAATATGTTCTAGACCAAGTGACATGACTTTGAGAGTTATCTCACACCGGGGCCGTGTTTCATTTTATGGCCTATTTTTTGGTCTCTGCCCAAAGCTGCTCTTTGCCCCTAAGGCCGCTGACCGCTTGCTGGCACAGACATTGTACACTGTAAAAAACAAAAAAAACAAGGCAAACGCAAAGGGTCCTGTTTTTTTTTTGTTTGTTTTTTTCTGTAAGTACATTATCAGTTGTTTTCTTTTTTTGTTTGTTTGTTTTTTTAACAGTTTACATAAATGGTAAATGGTAAAATTCAATGTGTGGTTAAAAAAATATGGGAAAAAAATTCATAAAAAAGTAATACAGAAAATCCCTTTATATGAAAATAAGGCTATTTTGTTTATTTATTTTTACTGTGTATGGCTGCTCTGTGCTGCAGGATGGGCAAATCAAATGTCATGTCTTGTCACTTGCATACCTCGACCACTGTAGAATATTTAGTAAAGCATCCTGTGCCCATAGACACATGACACATGACAAACCTACCTTTTTGATTTCAGTAGTAGCAGTACTGTAGACATTGTTGCCCACTCTCATTAGTGGTCCGCAGTCTTGTCTGCCTGATATGCAGCGAATAAAGAAGTATTTTTCTAATCTCTTAATATGCACTTTGCATAAAAGAAACTCTTTTTTTTTTTTTTGCTCCGGTTCAGACTCCAGTAATTTCCCAGCTCATCCAGTCCGGATCTGTTCATAATAGTTTAATTTTTCCTGATGCAATCTGCTTTTTGTATTTCAAGTGGTTCATCCTCCCCAAACTGTACTGAAACATTTAAAATAATAAAAGCTGAGACATTTCTTATAACATGTTTTCTTTTTGATAAAACTGTACATTCATTAAAGCCTTGGAAAGCCGCCCTGCATGTTTTCAGTTATATGTGAAACTATGACTGAACAGTAAATGAGTGAAACATCTCTGCTGTGGCTGCCAGACAGCCGTCATGTCAGTGAAACTGAGATTAGATCAGATTAGAAACGATTAAACTGGGAAACAGTTTTTCTCTAAATCTCATTACACATTTTTATCCATTAATGGCAGAAATAATAAAATTCTCTGTTAAAATTAAATTAAAAAAGTGAGGTCCCTATTCCATCAATTGATTAAATATCTACTAAATAATTATTAAAACAATGAAATGGACATAAACTGTAGCTGAAACAGGGTTTAATAAAAGAACTGACCTGAGGGCAGCTCCCCCCGGGGTCTGCTGCTGTCTCAGTCTCTAACACACACAGGTCGGTCAGTAAACTCAGTCTGAGCTGTTTCTCCACATTTTTATCTTCACTTTCTGTCTCCTGCAGTTTGTCCATCAGGCTGCAGCTGAATAATTAGATTTTAAAAATCAAATGTAAGATTAGGATTCAGCTTCATCTGATGAAAGTTCAAGTTGTGTAATTGATGACAGCAGACATTATAAAAGAAATTATAGCTGATTTAAATGACCGTTTTCTTTCCTCCTGTTCCTAATATAAATATCATGGTCAGCACTGACGTGTTCATATTCCTCTGTCCTCTGGATTAAAATGAAGGCTCTGCTCTTTGTTTACCAGTTGCCATGGCGTATCCTGGTATCGGTGTTCCATTGATAATAGCTTTCTTTCTTTCTTACTCGTGCACGCGCTTACCTCAGGGTGAACATACTCCGAGTTGATTGAACTAACTCTGATCAGCTGTTCTGATCTCTGAGTTTGTTTTTAAACTCAGTTTGTTGAACCTGCTTCCTGGAATAGGGCCCTGCTGATTCTGCTATGAGTTGTGCCTTTTTGTACGTCATATGGGTCACATGACCACACAACTATGCGTGCAGGTAACGATAAATTTAGAACAGTACTTAGAGCAACTTTACTGTAAATCAGATGTCTGAATATCTAGTTTTTGATGGTCCTTGGAAATAATAAAGCTTCACCTCTTTAAGCCATCATAAACCCACTTTAATTTTCCTTATCCAAGTATATGTATTTTTATAAAATCTCTCTCTAATTGCTCCTTTCGGTTATTAGCCTTTGAACAGCTTATACAGAACAATCATGTTTAAAAATACTTTAAAAATACTGGTTTTAATAGATTCATTACCACTATGAGGCTTACACAAGGCTACCAAAAAAACACACAAAAAAACAGACACATGCACAACAAAACCATGAATAATGCTGTAACCATTTATCAAGGTCACATATTTTCCATGCCACACCTAGTTGTATAATTTATGACTAATGATATAGGTGTGTGCTTAAGAGAAAGAACTAATAGCCTTCTGGTGTCTAGTGTCTCCTTCAATCTTGCACAGTTTGTAGAACACTTTGATGCAAATGTGTGATAGAAACTCAGTTAACTTGACAGCAAACAAACAAATCAAGGCGAAAACTCACTTCATGTAAACATTTGCATTCACCTTTAAACTTAGGAAGCTTGTGTTGTGATGCAGCACACACACACACACACACACACACACACACACACACACACACACACACACACACACACACACACACACACACACACACACTATAGCTTGTCAACAGCTGTCTAAAGAGCTAAGGAGGGTCAGATGAGAACGCTCATGCTCTTGCACTGGAAAACATTCACCCTGCTAATCTGTCAACACTTTGTTTTTCTTTTTTGTTTGCACACCATGGTGAGGCAGGGAAGCACAGCTGTTTGTGAGCCCCTCCAGATGAACCTTCTCACTGCTCATAATGTAATGTAATCAAAGCCTTTGAACACAGTGTGCAAGCGCTCTAACTTGGGAAAACAGTCATCTCAAAACAAAACAAAAGGACAAATAGGAAAATTTGCCAGGAATTTGTTTTTATTGCTTAATAAGTCATCTTTGATTCCTCAATCACATTGTTAATATAATATACAGATTTCACAGCTACATCATTCTCAGAAAATTTACAGTTAAGTAAAAATGGAGATTTGACATTTCAGGAAAAATGAAACAAAATCATCTTCAACATTTTTGATTCACTGTTTGTATTGTTTAAAGTCTGTTGTGTTTCATGAACAATTATGATCACAATGGATCAAGGCACCAGGTAGATCAAGTAACAACCCTCGCAAACACACAAATACCGTATCAGTTTTTATGGCCCACAAACATGTTTGATAAACACATCAAACAATATGTACCCACCACCAAATGGCAGTCAGACAAAAATTAGCTACTGAACAAAGTGCTAAAATTGCAAAAGTATAAATACCTCCTTCTGTAGTCAGTGGAGACAAAAAAAGAGCCTAAAGGAGGGCAAACACTGGATAAACCTTCAGTAGTTTACCAGAACCTGACTTCAAATAAATACTATTTTTTTTTTGTACTGCCTTCCAAACATGTAAACATTATGTGGAGTAAACATGAAGAGGTAATAAGATAATAAAATCATGCAAAAATCTGATATATATATATATATATATATATATATATATATATATATATATATATATATATATATATATATATATATATATATATATATATTAATTTATATTAATTTATATTAATTTCAATTAATTAATTAATTAATTAATTAGAAAGCTTCTAATTAATTTGATTATATATATATAAAATCACATTTAAATATGTAACATGAGAAATATTCATTTAAGTTTGGTTGATGAATGAATCAATATACATAAGCTTAAACTTCAAAATTTTGTTTATTTTCCCACCAGTCTACTACACAGATCAACGAAGGGTGGAAGTGCTCCTGTGATAAGCAAACTCCTGAAATTAAAGTTAAGCATCTTAACTGGATAGTTTTATTCAACATTAATGTCTCACTTAATATAGTTGGAAATTAATCATTCTCTCAGCTGTATTCCTTGATGTTGAAATGTGTCATGCTTGTTTTAACAGCTTATTTTGAATAAAAGAATTAAAATTAAATCAAAAAAAGGAGCAAAAGTTCGTTCTCCGTTTAACCAGCTGCTTTTACACAGCTGTGCTTCGCACTCACGGTTGCTAGGCGACATGAGCTACGCAGAGGTGACGGCAGCTGATATGAAGGCTAGCCGCCTGGTCTTCATATGCTATTTAAATCCAACACTCTCTCTTCACCCCTCATACTGTCACATCTAGACCCAACCCAGCTCCCCTTGGGCAAAATCTGTTTTTCCTCTTATAAAGGCTCCAACTCTAAAATCAAATCACTGTTTCAGGCAGATCTGGTCTCCTCCCCCTCTGCAACCTTCTATTGGAATAAAATTTCCACTGATGTTGACTGGGAAAAAGTTTGGTCTCTACCACAAAAGTTTCTTTTAACAAACAAAACCAAAGAAGTTTCCTTTAAACTGCTCCACAGGTTTTACCCAGCAAAAGTGTTTTTAAGCAAGTTTAATCAAGACATAGATGTAAATTGTTCATTTTGTGAGTTATACCCTGAAACCACTTATTTTGGTCTTGTGAATTTACTTATAAATTTTGGAAAGATGTTAACACATTTGTTAATAAGAACATTTATCAAGATATCTGTTTATTTTATCACAGTAATATTTTTGGATATTTCAATAGTAAAAACACTGATGCCTCCTTTCTCATTAATCATAACCTTATTCTATTTATTCTTTACTTTATTTATTTTTTATTTTACTTCTTCTACACTTTTCTTTCTTGTTTTAATTGCAAGTTGCTGTGTAATACAAGTAAGTTTGTGTTTATGACTGTAAAAAAAAAAAAAAATTAAGGCTAGCCGCTCACTTCCGGCCTTTGTGGTGTTCGTGGGCTGCGAAGGACGTGGGCCGGATCCTTTGAAGGATGCAGCCCCTGAATTTGGACATTGTGCATCGATATAATCTGTATGCCTGGAATTTGTGCACTGAGAAACTTTCCACGGTGCAAAGTGCAAAAATGCATTAAAAAATTTATTTCGTTATTTTCCGCATAATTAATTAATCAAAATTAACGCGTTAAAGTCCCACCCCTAATGATTATATTTTTATATATATATATATATATATATATAAAAATATAAAATCTTACATAGAATCAGAAACAGATTTTCTTTTCTTCAGTACAGCTTCATATGTTCTCTGTACAGCTTCTGCAGGTGATTTTGCATCTTTAGCTGTGTCATTTCCAATGACGCCTCCCATCACTCCTCCACTTGCTGCTGCAGCCAAACCTACTACTCCAGCAGCTATCAGTGCTGTATCTCCTTTGGGTGCAGCTACAGGGACACGTGCTAATGCTGCTAACTGTTTTGTGGCATTCACTAATTGTGGTTTCTTCACAGCTTTGATAGCAAATTCAGCCAATGTTACCACACCAAAAAAAACACCTAACAAAGCTCCTGTTGCAATCCCTGCCATTTGGATCAGAAACCTGTTACACACATCGGTTTTCGCCTGGTTTCTGATCTCCTCTGGGGTCTTGTCTGGTGATGAGTGTCTAATGTTTTCTGCCTGTTCTTGTATTTCTTTCTCCACACGTTGCAGCATTTTATTTGTGTAGTAACCTCCGTTTTTTTCTGCCACCATTTTCTCTACTGTTTTCAGTAACTCCTCCAGCTGGAACTGGTTGCTCCTGTAGTTATTCGGCTGTTTGTTGTTCCAGTGTTTGTTGTCAAAGACGTGGCACCGACCGCCACACTTCAACACCAGATCATTCAGATTCTTATTCTGACGGACAAACTCTTCAATTTTTATTCTTTTGGGGAGCTGCTCACCGTGAGTGAAGACAACTACAGCATATTTTAGAGCCTCATCTGTGAAAGACTGACATATTTTAGTGATGACGGCCTGCTCCTGCTCTGTGAATTTATCCACTCGAAGCACAATGAGAAAAGCATGAGGCCCGGGAGCGCACTCTGTCATGCACCTCAGTATCTCAGCCTTCAAATCTTCCTCAGACCTTTTTGTGTCGAAGAAACCGGGGGTGTCGATCAGAGTGACGCTCCTGCCATTGACTGTTTTGGTTTCTGCTTGGCATTTACTTGTTCCAGAGTTGGGAGAGTGATCTGTAGCAAAGAGCTCCTCTCCAAAAATGGTGTTAGCCAGGTGACTTTTCCCAGATCCAGTTTTTCCCAGAATGACCATCCTCATTGTTGAATCTAGAGGGGAACAGTGACTCTATTCAGTACATTTGTCTCTTGCTTTTTTGTTACTTTTAAAGATTTATTTCCTCATGGTTCGAAACAGTAAACAGTGCATGGTTTACAGTTTTAGTCAGATGATAAAGATGAGAATGTTGGCAAAAGTTAGGTCAACAGAGGAATTTTTTCTAGGTCATTAGGAGAGTTAATGCAAGATCAGACTGTCTGAATCATCATTGGGTGTTTAAAGGCCCTAACATTTAGGACCCTTTGATGCCCTACTCCAGCATTTTTTAAAATTTTATATATATATATATATATATATATTCTCTATCAGCTGTTGTAAGTTATTGTTGATGTTTTTGATGTTGTTCCTATAAATTCTGCTATTTAGTGAACTAATTTAAACACTTTTCCTCTACTGGGAAAATTAAAGTGACCCTTATCCTCCAGTCTTGAACCTCGGTGACTAATAGGATTAAAAAGTTAAATTAAATAGGACAGGATTTGAAAATTTTGATCTCCAAAATTGGCATAAATTAACAAGTGCATTTGACAAAAAATAAATAAATAACAAGATTTTTAATTACCAGGAAAAAAGAAAAGAAAAATTCATTATGGATTCTTAACTGTGTGTTTTTTTACACCTACCTTGATCTTGGACTTTTTGACGAACATCTTCGGTCAATTTGCCATTTTGGACAGACTCAAACACCTGCAAAGACAACAATGTATCTGCATTAACAGCAGTTCCTGTACATACTCATCAGATGCAGAAGAAACAATAGCTGATTGGTTAATTATTGTTATTACTGTGTATACATTAGGGTCCCAAGTTAAAGTGCAATAAGGTCAGTGAAGCCTACATAGCAGTTTGCAAAAAATTAGGGACACACCAAATATTCATGTCAGATGAGATTATGCTGCTGACTGAGAGCAAATAAGATGGTGTTCACTGATGTCAGATAGTAATGAGTTGCAGCACATCATATTGTGCAGACAAAATGTTCAAAATAAAGTGATAAAAACATGAACTAATATATTTTTTAAAATATTTTGGATTTCTTTGTTTTCATGGCACAAAAGTAAAATAAAAAAATAAAACGTCTTAATTGTTAGCAGCCAATATTTAGCCCACAATGCTTTGCCATTACCTCACTTGACTCTTCATCACTGGGATGAATGACAATGCGGATCAGGAGTGGTGTGCTGCCAGCTCGCTCCTGTTCAAAGTCATGAACTGCCTCCCTTAACACCCTCTCCACCACACTGACAGGAAACTGCAGGGCGACCCCAGCACCGAGGACAGGAAGAGCGACAGATCTGAACCCTTTCTTGTCACAGGAAGATAGGATTTGGTTGATGCCCATTCGAAGAATCTATAACACATCAGAATATTATATTATGGAAAATGGCTCCATAAAAATTGTCCTCACAAACAGGCAGAATAATAAAATCCATCCTTTATTATTTCACCTCTACTGGAACTCCATCTGGGTCACTATTGAAGGGAGCAAGACTGAGGAAGAAGACTGCATTAGACTGAAGTCCAGGCAAGCCCTCCACCAGTACTGAGTCACCAGGTATTGGTTCATTTTCTGCTTCCCTTTTAAATCTTGTGGTCAGCTGGGATCCAACTATTTCAAACAAAGCGTTTCCAACACGGGTAGAGAGAGGATGATGGCCGACCATAGGAGATACCAGAGCATCCACCTAGCAGGAGATGTGGTGGGTTTAAAATATATATATTTACATGATCTAAGTAAACTGCTTAAATTGTCTTGGTGTGATTTTCTTAAAATTCCAGAAATGGTTCTTACCTGCTGGGTCTCGATTGATCCCTGAATAATCTCTACGTGGACACCGCCTCCAGGAGCTCCAGCAGCTCCAGGAGCTCCAGCAGCTGCTCCTCTTGGTGAATCTTCTTCAGGTGCATTCAGCTGGAAACTAAAATCACTCAGTGTGCTGCTTCCTGTATCTGTCCCTTGGTGTAGTTCATATTCTTCACCACTTGGTAGAGGAGACGAGGTTGGAATGTGCTCTGGAATCTGCATTGAGAAGACATGCAAATGACAACAGGTGTCGTATACATGCTTACAGTGCTTAACAAATCCACCAACATTTGCAGTACTGGTAATTATCAAGATCTTTTTTATGTTTCTCTAATGGTTAATCTACCAGTGTGCAAAATGTAATCAAAATTATATTCTTATTGCAAAAATATAATTATTGTTGTTATCCCTGTACTCTTTTACAAAAAAGCAGAAAAAAATGTAAAGCACTTTATTTTAATTAAATAATTAATTAAATTATTTGATACAGTTATGGACTTGTATTCTAAATAGAAACATTTTTTGTAGTGGTTGAATGTTATGCTTGATTAATTTCTGAGTTCTCTCTTGATTAAATGAGTACATTAAACTTACCTCTGCTGGAGCTGTGGGGGTGGTGATGTGAGAGGAGGTGTAAATTTCCAGGCTGTCTCGGACAGTAAACGCCAAACAACCATCTTCCAGCTCCAAAACATGCTCTGATTTCTGAAGGACTGCCTGCTGATCTGCAGAGATATCTCAAGTTTCTCACTGAGTTTTATATATATATATATATATATATATATATATATATATATGTAAAATCTGTTTTTATGTGATGATTTCTTTTTTGCCTCCTTTGTATATCTGTGCACGAGTGAGACATCTAAGAAGTTGCACTTCTGTTTTAATGGCTTTACAGCTGATTTTACATTCTCTATTAATGCACATTCAATCAGCTGATGCAATAAAAACTGCATTTATACTCGTGTGTAGTGCAATATTCGTGTCTTCTCTGTATACTTATCTCTTTAATAGCCCATCCATAAAGAAGAGAGATGAAAAACAATTACATGGGGGAATAACCAGCTGTTTCAGCAGCTGTCTCACAGCTTCTTGAACTTGGTAGCAGATCTCATCTTGTTTCGGTTTCCTCACGCATTTCTTGTTTACTTTCATGCAACTTATATTAAAAAGATATATTTCTTAAACAGTTCAAACTTTTCTGTTTGGCTATTTTATAGCACGCATTTAATAGTTAATTCTCCCACTCCACAAGAGTTAACAAAAGCCTATTTTACTTCGTCTATTATTGCACGTCAGCTAATGCAATTTGTACGGCATTTGTACTCGTGTGCACTGCAATATTCTTGTCATCTGTTTATACTTATCTCTATAATAGCCCATCCATAAAGACGAGAGATAAAAATCAGTTATGTGGGGAATAACCGGCTGTTTCAGCAGCTGCCTCTCACAGCTTGAACTTGGCAACAGATCTCGTCATGTTAGGTTTCGCTTTCCAGAGAAACTTCCTGTTTAGGTTTCCTTTCATACAACACCTACTGCTACGTGTCACTCACCATTAAACACTTTTTTTTTTTTCTTAAGCAGTTAAAACAATTCTGTTTGGCTATTTTATGGCACTAATAGAGCAATAGAAAAACAATAAATATATAAATAAATAATCGTCATGACTTCGACCACTCTAAGATATTTCGTGAAGAAGCCAGTCCATATTACAAATATATTTTTTATATATAAAATTAATGAAAAACCCACCTCTTTGATTTTTGAAAGCAATTCTGTAGACTCCGTCGTCCACGCTCATGAGAGGTCCGCAGTCTCCACCGCCTGATTTGCGGCGAATACAGAAGTATTTTTTTAATCTCTTAATATGCACTTCGCTAAGACTGCGGCATTTAAAGAAAACCGGGTATTGGTTGATATCGTCCATCATCCGCTTATAACTAAGGCAAACAAGCAGCAGCGTGTAGGAGCTCCGCACTCTCTGATGAGACTGAAGGACTCCTGCAGGTCAATCTGTGCCGGCCAAGTCTGGGTGTGCAAAACAAACACCTTTGTACGTCAGATGGGTCACATGTGACCATGCGTGCAGGTAATGATACATTTAGAACAAGTACTGCGAACAACTTTTCGTTAGCGTCTATAATGTCTTTGTGTTTCCCCGATGAGCATCAGTAATAAATATAGATTCGTAGATGCAACTTAATTCCTGTTTTTGTTTGTTTTGGCAGCAAACAAGTTTACATCAGTTTTATTGTTCTATACGTGTTAATACATGATTCTGAAACACACACACACACACACACACACACACACACACACACACACACACACACACACACACACACACACACACATCCAGTTTCTACATGCTTCACAGCTCAGACAAGCTTATTCAGCCCCATTTGACTCTCCTGGGATTTTGTCTGGACATGAACAGCTGGGTCTGGAAGAAGCAACAATAAATGCCTCACAGTGAACATCACAGAGTAAAGTTTCAGTACTCTCCAGATTCATGCAGAGTTTCAGGTTTTGTTCCACCTGGTTTTATGGCCCTCATTGTTGCAAATCACAGTTTTGTGGTTGCTGTGCTCAGCTATAGAGCACTGATAATGGATACACCTGTTATCTTGCTGTCAGCCTGTGGTGCTTTGTGTATAGCTTTCCTTACTACATCTCAAACTGTTATTGTATATTGTTTATATTATTAAATTATGTATATGGTATGGATGTGTGTGTGTGTGTGTGTGTGTGTTTGTGTATATATGTGTGTGTGTATATGTATATTTTTCTTTATATTATTGTTACTTTCTATTTATATTTATTCTTCTTTAAGGGCAATACTGGGACCTGAGGACAGAAATTTTGTTCCATGTAAATGTGATGCGAATGACGATGAAGAACCCTTGAATCCTTGCAGTGTGTTTGTAGCCAAACCACCTGGTGCTTCATGTGGTTTTGATTTTTAGTTCATTATAGGTTATAGGTCCTGTTATTAGTAATAGGTATTTATATTGAATACCTGTCCGCTGTGTTGTCTTTGTACTCCAGTTTCTGTCCTGTCCCTCTGTGTCTAAGTCCCCTGCCTCATGTGTTTTTGTATGCAGTTCTAGTCCTCTTGTTCTTTCAAGTCTGTGTAGTGTCTTGTTTGGTCACTTCCTCTTTTATTTTGAAAATCTCTTGTTCCCTGTGCTTTGTGTTTGGTTTTGCTTCCTTTGTGCCATTAGTTTCATTTGGTTCACCTGTTGTTACCTGCTGTCTCCACTCTCCCTAATTTCCTTGTGTGTATTTAAACCCTCAGTTTTTCCTCTGTTCTTTGTTGTGTTATCGTCTGTGTTTCCTGCCTGCTGTGTGCCTTTCCTTTCAGTTTCTGAGTGTGTCACAGTATGGATTAATGCCTGGATTTTGTATTTTGGACACTGTGAAAGAGTTTCAGCATTGAAGCTGCCTTGGAGTCTAGTTTTATCTCACATGCCCTGCATTTAGGTCCAGCCCTGCCAGCCACACAGCAAAACCCTGATAGGTAGAAAGTTTGATCCTAAGTAACTGAAACAACATTTGGATAAAAAGGGCCATTTGTTGAAAGAGTCCTACTTATACCGGGGTTTGTAGATTCTGGCAGTGTTCCTCATTTATAGGCTGGAAGCAAAAAAACAAACAAAAACAAAAAAACACTTCCACAAAGGATACACCTGTGCATCCACAATTACAGCCCCTCCAGTAGTGATGGTAAGATGAAGCTTTTCATTCAATCGGTGAACCCATCGGCTGAGGCTCTACTGCGTCATCAAGTGGACAGTAGAGGTAAAACAGGCAGAGGGAAAATGACCACACCCCGTGGCTTTGGTGTGTGAGGCTTTGAACTGAACGAATGACGTTTGTGATGCCAATACTTAAATTCTGAACTTATTAATATGGTGTGTGTCTTTATCATAGGTGGTGGGGTCAAAGGGAAAGTGGAAACAAATTGGGAAGAGAGCTGTGAAATGAATGTAACTGATTTACTTAGTTTGTAACTGTGTTTATGTCACCAGGGACAATTTTTTTTTAGATGATTACGCCTGCTTTAGAAAATACCCTTTCACAGGGCACAGCTGAGGTACTGAGAACAGCAACAGCAGATTTATAAAAGGTGGGATGTACATTTACAGTTTACATTTTTCCTTCCCAATAATCCAGAGGGTTCTCTGATCTTCCAATGTTTGGTTCAACCAGGTACAAGGTGACAGGTTGTCACATTTATTAATATTGCACTGCTTATTATTAGTAATAATTTATTACTATTTATTATTATTTATTACTACCAGACAGGTGAAAACCTCCTCTTTCCACTTGGTTCCATCTCCAAAAACCAGCTCGCACAGATTGCAAACAGTCCCAAAACCCACAAAGCATTATGTTTTGACACAGGCTTCGAATCCTCGACACAGAAGGACACTTCACTACCCTCCAGCATGCTTCCTCATTCCTGCCCTCCAGATGCATTTTAGGAACTAAGACATCCTTCCCCTTGACGTACTGAGGAGGTTGATTTTTTCAGTCACAGGCAGGAGGATGAGGGCAGAGGAGACGAGTAGGCACAGATTAGTGAAATAAGTTTCCTGTTTCCTTTAGATGATTTTCTTTTTTAAAAAAGGAAGATATAGTAACTTTGATCAGCTCGAGATACTCTGACATCACCATACGAAGCGTTAAAGTTTAACATAGTTTCACACTGAAAAAAAAAAAAGAAATTCAGACTGAATTTCAGACACTGCTTCTTTCAAAATTGCAGGACAGTTTTTTCCAAGTCTTTAATGTATGTAAAGGCAAACATTTTAGCAGAAATGTTTCAGCTTTCACAGATTTGAAATATTTCATTATAGTTTTGTGGGATGAGACATTTTAAAAGAGGAATATGCATAATGCCAGGAAAAAAGAAGAAACTGTGAACTGATCTGATTTTCTTTAACAGCTTTTTTATTTTATAGCATACACTAAACATCATAGGAATATGGACAATAAGCAATGATTAAGTTACTTTTATGAATCACTCACTTCAGCAGAAATTTTGTAATTATAGTTTAATTCATTGTATGCAACAACTTTCAGCTACTTTAGCAACTACATCCATCACTTGTGCTGCTCCCTCCATTGCCTCTGCAACGACTTCAGCTGCTCCTTCTACTGCTTCCATTTCCACTCCTTCAACTGACATTTCTGCCACGCCCTCGACTGCTGCTGCTATTGAATCAGCTCCTCCTGCTGCTTCAGCGGCTGCCTCCTCTGCTGCTAACAGCAGCGCCCCGTCTATTTCTTCTTCAACTGCTGTTGTCAACGCAGCTGTTCCTTCTCCTTCTGCTGGTACTGCTCCATCAACTGCTTCTCCTTCTGCTGCTTCTTCTGATGTTTCTCCTTCCTCGTCTCCTGCTGCCACTTCTGTTTCTGTAGTTGATAAAGCATCAGTAGTTTCAGTTTCTTCTGTTGATTCCCCTTCAAGTAGTTCCTCTGTTTCATCTTCTTCTTCTTCTTCTTCTTCTTCTTCCAATGTAGCTGCTTCATCTGTTATTGATGGGCTCACATCCTCTTCTTTCGTGTCTGCATTTGTTGTCCTAAAAAAATTTGCCAGTTTTGAGAAGACATCAGCTGCTGTTCTCGCCCTTGTTGCTCTTTTTTCTGCTGCTGCTTCTTTTGTCGGTGCTCCTTCCTTTGGTGTGGATGCTGCATGTGTTATTGCTTTTCCAGTTGCTGTCCCCACAGTTTCTCTTCTCCTCTTTCCTACTGCCTGTTTGATTGCACTGACTCCTTTCACAGCAAGAAGTACAGGTCCAGCAATCTCAGATCCACCAAGCATAGCTGCAATCAGCAGCCCTTTACCTGCAATGCGTGCAAATTTGGCCACACAATGTTTAAGGACGACGGTTTTAGCTTTCTTTCTGGCTTCTGGAGACACAGTTCCTGATGCTTGTCTGATGCGCTCTTCCTCATTCTGTATTTCTGCCTCCACTGCTTGTAGTAACTCATTAGTGTAATAACCCCCTTTGTTTGTCGTCACTATGTTGTCAATGGTTTTGAGCAGCTTTTCCACCTGGAACTTGTTGCTCCTGTATTCATTCTTTGGCTTATTTTTCCAGTATTTGTTATCTATCACGTGGCAACGGCCCCCACACTTCTGAACAAGTTCAACCAGACATTCACTCTGACTGACAAACTCTTCAATCTTCATTCTCTCTGGCAACTGGTCACCGTGAGTGAAGAGAATTGTGGCATATTTTAAAACCTCCTCAGAGAAATACTGGAATATGTTTTGGATGACGGCCTTTTCATGATCTGTGAATTTCTCCACTTTAAGCACGAGGATAAAGGCATGAGGCCCAGGAGCGCACTCTACAATGCACTGAAGTATGTTGGACGTCACGTCCTCTTCTGATCTGCTCGTGTCAAAGAAGCCTGGCGTGTCAATCAGGGTTATGAGTCTTCTGTTAATGAGTTTTGACTCTGCTTGGCAGATGCTCGTCTCTGAGAGAGGCGAATGGCTCATCTGGAACATGTTTCCTCCAAGTAAAGTGTTTCCAAGGCTGCTTTTTCCAGCTCCGGTTTTCCCGAGGAGGACAATCCTGCATGTTGGTGATGCTAGAAAAAAAAAAGAAGTTTCAGATGAACTTTTTATTTGTTCATTTTGTTTATTCTCTAACATTGTAACTGGTATCAGTGAGTACTCTTATTTTTCAGCTCTATTGCACACAGCCAGATACATTAACATAACATGAATGACAGCCTCAGCCAGCAATCATATTAGACTCTGCTCACTATCTGTAAAAGTACGTTATCTATGACTCTGTCAACTTTATAGTGCAAATTCAAAGTTCACAGAAACTGGAACAAGCAATTTTGGACTTTATATTCTTAGACCATACCCCCTCATATCACGATCTAGATTATCAGCTACAAGAGCCTATAATATCTGCACATAATATATATGAACTGTATGTCTGCCACCTTCAAGGGTATAGAAAGATTTCTATCACACATCAGAGAGACACTAAAGGAAAAATGGCATTTGTTTAGGACCATAACAAATAAGGTGAGCAGAGAAAATCAAGCAGTATGTAAAAGAGCATGCACAGAAAGGCATCGCCATGTGGAGCCATTTCATGTTTTTAGCTCAGTGGAGAAAAATAATACTAGAATGAAGCATGGAGGAGGAAACATCTTGGGATCAGATTTATCTCAATCGTATTGCACAACCACTTCTTGTTTAGATCTGTTTGTTTTATTAATCTTGAAAGAATATGACATAATCTCACCCCTGATCACTGCTTTTACTGTTTCCCAAAGAAGGGAAGGGGAGATGTTATCCTTTTTGTTAAATTTAATAAAGTCATAAATGTTGGGGGGATATCAGTTCACAAAAGGCTTTGTCAGCTAGTAGGTTTCTGTCCACTTTCCAAGGGGGTGTTCCAGATTACAAGAAGGAAATGTAAAATCTAGTAGTACAGGGGCATGATCTGATTTAACTATGGTTGAACACTCAACATTTGTGACAAAGGGAAGTAGGATTTTGTCAATAAAGAAATAATCAATTCTACTATAGGACTACTGGGGAGAAGAAAGAAAAGACTTTACCTTGTGGGAATAATAACTGCCAGGGGTCAATGCTTCCAATTTGTTCCATAAAAGCTGATGTTCATTTGACTATTTTTGAGGGGTTTGTAGATTTCGGATTAGAACGATCCAAAGCAGGATTAATTACACAATTTAGATCCCCTCCAAAAATTAATTGTTGTGAGTTCAAATCTGGAATCAGTGAGATCATTTTTGCCGTAAATTCTTCATCATCCCAATTTGGGGTGTAAATATTAATCAAAATGACTGGCCTATGGTAGAGTAACCCAGAAATCATTATAAATTGCCCCTGTGGGTCTGAGATAACAGTGGTTACGCTACACTGGATTTTTTCCAGTTCCACGTATTTTGGAGTCCAGACCTGAATGGAGCACATGACCTACCCAACCTTTTTTGAGTCTAACTTGACCTTTCCTGAAGAAATGCAACATCACATTTCAAGTACTTCAGATGATTGAATATTCTGGCTCTTTTTACAGGTCCATTCAAGCCTTTTACATTCCAGCTCTCCATGCATTATTTTTACTGTTCTCCAAAAAGAATGGGAAAATGTGCAAATAGTGTTTGAATAGTTGTAACAAAGTGCATAGTTTCTTTGCACAACCACTTCATAATGTATCAAATAGTTACAGGCGTATCCATATTCTTCACTATCTATCTGAATCATCTTTGTGGATAGTTATTAAATAACCTGAGACTGGGATAGAAACTACTGCAGATTTTTAAGCAAGCAGAAGCAACAAAAAAGGAATACATCAGTGAATTTATTGTTTTTATTTTTCCTGACTTATCAATACAATTTTAGTTGCAATACCACAAATAAAATTAGTATTGCTTTTTTTTTTTTTAAATTTACAAAACAGTGGTTATGTAGAAATAATTTAAACTTTTCTTAATATAGATTTATGGGTATCGCATGATTAGTAGTGTAATTGCAAAAGCACATAGACTTTATAATAATCAGATAACAGATCAGATAATCAGATAATCTTAACTTACCGTCCATGCTGACAAAAAAGAAGTGCAATGAGGTGAAGTGCAATGGTTGGATACACAGGTGAATCTAAGTGCTAAGTCTTAATGTCTCTTACTTATCTGTGCATGTTAGAGGTTGCTTCTGCTTTTGCTTTCATACTTATACTGATCAGCTTCTTATTGGCTGCCAGATGCTGACCAGCATTAACCTGTGAATGCAGGATGAGATGTAATTCAGTCGTATCTCATCACTCAGGCCCATCATGGTCCCACTGCTGCTTCCAGTCACCAAACATAGGGGTACATCCCAGCCACTGCATGTTTATGTATTTATTTATGGCAAATGCATGTCTGAGCCTTCTTTCTAGAGTATTAGCTGCATTTTATACTATACTACACCAACAGAATATGCTGGTGTTGGCAGTGACTTATGTTTGTGACAGGAAAATATAGACAAGTATTTATCTTTTATTCTAACCATATGTTTGATTCAGTATTTAACCTTGCATAGTATTAAAATGTAATATGTAGCCTGCTTGTGACTAATGTTGAATTTGTTTTCATCTTAAATGGAAAGTTTGGATGCATCGAAGTGAAGTGATGGTTGTCTCACACCCCAACCCACCCAACATGTGTGAGTACCAGATACAAAACTTCCTGTGGTGTTCAGATAAGGTCTCTAGGCAGAATAGGTTATGGACTGTATAAATAGTGTTCAGAGGAACAGCCCGATGAGCAGTTCATTAAATCAACCCTCAAAGTGACTGTTTGCAAATTATTTAATCCAGATCATTTCATTTGGTCAATGTTTAACACCGTCTACAGGAATTTGTTCCTAACAGTTTGTATTCCATATTATATACCCAGCTTCACTGGAACCAGAACAAATCATGTAACACAGATACTAGCACCCATGTCAACATAAAACTTATTTCAGATGACTGTTGATGAGCAACTGAAGTATTTGGCTGACAAAAAAATATTCATATTCAAATATTCATAATATCCCGAAATTGCCGTATAGGTGAAAGTTCAAAGTAACTTGGACAACTGAACCTGCTGAAGTTCACTGCAGCTTTCACAACCATAAACAATGATAATATAGATGCATTGATTAAAAGAATTCCCTTATATAAGCCAGTCTCTTCATCTTGAAACAGCGTGTTTGACTAAGACTGATAATAAAACCAGAGATAACACATGTATTTAAAGCTGAAGTCAAATAAAATGGGTGACCAAATATGCAATGACCAAGATTTTAAAGGATTAACTTTCTGGGTGTCCACATCAGTAATGATCTCACCGGGATATTAAACATTACGAAGCTGGTGAACAATGTGTTCTAAGACCATGCAGGAAATTTGTTAAGCTCCTAAGTTTTCTCATGAGCGTATATTACCATGTCCATCTATAAAGTCTTCAATGGCTGATACTCTAATTAATCCTTTGATTTTTATAAACTTTGGATGCAAACCAAAAGTGAAATATGACTTGATGATAATGTGAAATAGTGTCAACATAAAGTGGGGTGTGCCCACATATCTGCTTAAGTAAGTTAGTCTGGTCAGTTAATATTTTACAAACAGCATCTTGTATAACAGGATCATTCAGGGGGCAAATAATGATAAATGTCTAGTGTTGCAAAGGCTCTCTGGTTCAGATATTTAGACTCAAAGCACCTGTTGTTCAGAGAGATTGTCAAGTTTCATCCATCTGAGCTGTAAAAAAATACCCCAGATGTCACTCTTTGAGCCAGAAATTTGACAGCTTTTCCTAGAGTGAGCTCAAATACAACAAAGTAAAAATATTTTTAAATTTTATACTACTGTACAGATGCTACAAATTTTTGTACATTGATGGTCAAATTTGACCTTTTTCTATTCAGATGTGTTTTAGATCTGCCAGCGTGGGTCAAATCAAGAAAAATGGTGATCTTAAGGAATCTTGAAACTGTGAAACCTCACATGACATGTCTGTGTCCTTTTATTGGACTGTTGTGACAGAGTACAAAGGGGACTTTGACACTATCATGAGAATTGTCTTTGGTGCCACCACATCTGAGAACCAAACAAAGGGGACCAAAACAATACCAAGTAGGAGTCCGTCATCCATCCATCCATCCATCCATCCATCCATGTGTGGATCATGGGGCAGCAGTCCAAGCAGAGACAACCAGACTTCCCTCTCCCCAGCCATTCATATGAATGGGTGAGTGTGTCTAAACCTTTGACTGTATAGAAAAAACAGAAACAAAACTCAAATGCTGCTGTTTAACACACATACAGTCTGATAAACATAGCAATATAGCATTACTTTTAGTCTTATGTAACACTGATTCCTGTTTTCTTGACACTTTTGAGTGTAGTGGAAAATGAAGCTGTTTTTGTGTTATGGTTCAACTGAGCTGCCTGCATTTTTCTTGGGAGTGCTTTTCTTAGTGTTGTTTGAAACAGAGCTGACTGCTGGATTTTTAGACTGCCAGAAGAGGTCGCCATCCATCTTCTCACAGTCTCTCAGTATATAAATTGCCACATGTGGCTTGCTACTAGTGAGGTTTTTGGACAACTCGTGGTAGTGTTTTTCAGCTTCTGCTACTCCTGATCCACTTATTCTTTAACCAGTAGTGAACACACAGAGGGTATTGTTGAGTCTGCAGTATTTTTAGATGTTATCACAACAATAACTTTGTAACCACTCATCCATTTCAGGGCCACAGCTGCATTATTTTCAGTGCAGTTATTTTTACAACAGCTTTACTGAAACATGCAGAATAGATGAATGACATCTCTGCCCATGCAAAACTGCTTCAGAGCTACTGGAAACTATGTACAGAAAGCAGAGACAGCTAAAGATGTCAATTAAATGCATCATCATAAAACAGTAAACAGTTAAATAAGACACATTTCACAAAGTCTTCAAGAAGTTCTGTTGGGCTTGTTAAGTAGAAAAAATGTTGAGACAAAATTGTGAAATTTGGCACATTGTTTATTTGTTCTCGATATGTGTGACATGACCTCAGCTTTGTCTTCCTCTGTACACTTCAGCTTGCATCTCACTTTTTTTTATAAGAGACCACTCCTGTTTGGCTTCAGTTTACTGGCTGTCTGTGAAATATAGAATGTTACAGCAATTAGATGTTCCCCTCTTAAGTTTAATAAAGTGAAAGAAAGGGTTGTGCCACTGTTATTACATATTTATTAACTCCATGTTTTGCCTCCAGGTCACTGAGGTGATCCTCCCAACAACTCCTCTCAGTACTATATAAACAAAAGTGACTTATCTTGATTTGTCTGCCTTGCTTTGTCAAACTAGTAAGACTTGTCTTTTGTGTCTAGGTCTTATGCACTGACACACTGACAATGGTTATGAATATATAACAGATATACAGGTTTGTGAGAGAAGAAAGGATTATGAGGGTGGTGGAATGTGACCTGGAAGAAATTCTCTTGAAAACGAAAATGAAAACAAAAAAAACAAAACAGCTTTATTATAACAGGTCAGTTTTAATGTCATTTTAGCTCCAGGGTATTTTACAGGCTTAATAACCACAATGAGATGCAGATAATAGTTGAGTACTTCCCATATGCATGTCTTTCCAGTATACTGGGTTTTCTCAGAATAATAGTGAAAGGTTGCACGTTCTATCTTTCATAAACAGAACTGAAAACATCTTTAAAGCCCACAGCTGTTTATTGATTACATACCTTGTAAAACTAGAAGTTATTTGAAAAAGTGCTAAACATACTAACTAATCTTTAAGCAAGACAATATAATGAAAAGTGTAGGATAAAACATTACACGTAATATAAATCATCAGATACCAAATCACTGCCTGGTATAACTACAAGGTGGAATTATTATTGTTTAACTGAAGAAACGATTAAATCCTATCATCAGTAGTTTTCATTGTCATAAGCACTACTAAAAGAGATATATGCATTTACATGTAACATGTGGCTTTTTCATTGAATTACAGTTTGATATCATCAGGTATAAATCGACCCATTCACACAGGTTCATATATGGTGGTCTAAGAATGTTTTAATAATTTCACTTCTCTGTGAAAATTACATTTTGATGATGTCGCAAATAGATATGTGCCTCCCTAACGATATATATATATATATATATATATATATATATATATATATATATATATATATATATATATATATATATATATATATATATATATATATATATATGTATGTATGTATGTATGTAAATTTATAGTAATTGGGCATTTTATAGGATCACAGCTGACAGAAATGATTAAGACATGAATACCAACAAATATATTGTTCACTTTTTTTACACCTGTGTTTATAATTGTACTTCCAAATAAAACAAAATTCAGGTTCATTAGGGAGGCACATTCATGCATCAGTACCTATAAATAGTATAAAGTACATTATTCTTGAAGAGTACCTCCAGTTCTGGTAAATTATTATAGTGCTTATATTTATTTGTAGCAAACTGCTGTCAGTGTTTGGCAACTACTAATTTTCCTTGAATAAAAATCTGAATAGTTCTTCCACCACCACTGTCTACATTTACATAAAAACAACAACTTGCTGCTTGCTCTTTTTACTGTCTACACTCTGTTTTTGCCATCATCCTATTTAGCAGCGTGGTCCAGTACAGCCTTAGCAGCTTTCTGTATTGCTTCTTGTGGACTTCCTGCTTCTTCAGCTGCGGCATATCCTAACCGACCTCCCTGTACTAACCCATTTTGAGCAGCCAGTGCAAGTGTTGCTCTCCCGCTGGTTGTTGAGACTAGTTCGTTAACACCTGAATGCTCATTTAGATTTATGACAGTTGATGTGACCATCTTTGCCACACCAAGAAAGGCTCCTAACAATACTCCTGTTGCCGTACCTGCAAATATAATTAGTAACTTGTTTACCAGTAATGTTTTAGCCTTGTCTCTAATCTCTTCCTGTGACATGTTTGCTGATGACTGTCGAATGTGCTCTTCCTCCACCTGCATTTCACTGTTTATTTTCTGAAGCATCTCATTGGTGTAGCAGCTTCCATTGTTTGCCTCAGTTATTTTGTCTACTGTCCTGAGTATCTCTGCCACTTGGAACTGATTGCTCCTGTAGTCATTTTCTTCGTTGTTTTTCCAGTATTTATTATCAATGACATGGCATCGGCCTCCACACTTCGCCACCAGATTTTTGAGCTCGTTGTTCTGACTGACAAAGTCCTCGATTTTCATGCCCTCTGGGAGCTGGTCACCATGAGTGAAGATGACTGCAGCATATTTCATAGCATCCTCAGAGAAATACTGCCATATTTTTTTGATTACATCTTGCTCCTGCTGCGTAAATTTCTCCACTTTGAGGACAATGAGAAAGGCATGAGGTCCAGGAGCACACATCGTGATACACCTCACTATCTCATCCCTGAGTAATGTCCCAGATGTGCACGTGTCAAAAACACTACAAGTGTCGATCAAACTGATGTTTCTCCCATTTACACACTTAGTTTCTAAACGAGACAGACTTCTTTCAGAAATGGATGAATGGCATACACTGAAGACATCCTCTCCCATTATAGTGTTAGCCAGGCTGCTTTTCCCAACGCCAGTTTTTCCAAGTAGCACAATCCTCCTTGAAATTAAAGCTGTAAGACAAGAAATACTTTGTGTAAATGAAGTGAACTGTCATTTTCAAGTTTTCTTGTTCTTATTAATTTATTTATTTCATTCTTTGGACTGCTCAATAATCTCATTATAATTTAGTTTTTTAGAGTAAATATAAATTTTCATAAAATTACCTGCTATTATTGCTGCATTCTTAATGCTTAAATAGGTAGTGCAGAGTTTCTGCAGATCCTTAAAGGTGAGAAGCAGAATCTTTAAATTAATGCAATATTTAACTGGGAACCATTACAATTTCTGAAGGTCATTTTAAATCCTGAAGGTCAGATGAGTTAAGGGAGAGAGTTGTGGACCAGTTGAAATTTATGGATGGACTTGAGAAGCAGATTGAAGTTAAAGTAATTAGTGTAACGAAGGCCTCAATGAGAATGGCAGCACTGTTGGTTGTGAGAGATGGGCAGAGATGATTAATGTTATCCAGAAGTATGAGGACTGAGTGACATTGCTGACCCAGGTGTTTAACCTGAGAGTCATCTTCCGGCGCCGCGCGAGCAGGCAGCCAGTTTCAGCAGCTCCGCACTAATTCTGTGTTTTTTCTCATTTTGTTTAGTATTAGATGTGTTTTTGTGTTTCTGTATCTTCTGCTCTTTTTCCTCATGAGGGAGCAGACTTTTTTCTGGAAAACTTTGTTTTTATTTACCCTTTTTATGGTGTTTATGTTTGGAGACTGCGAGAGTGGCCACGCTCCTATTGTTTACTCTCGGGACCAGCTGATCTCCATCGGGAGCTCCGCTGTGCCTACTCCTGCAGAACGACTCGATATTCCCCGCGAACTGAGAAGGAAGAGACGCGGGAGACGTGCGGGCATAGGTCGTCGTTGCCAGGGGAGAAGGTACAGGCCCGTCATCCCGTCCATCATCATGGGAAACGTGAGATCTCTTCCCAACAAAGTGGACGAGCTGGCGGCGCTAACGCGACATCAAAGGAGCTACCGGGAGAGCAGCCTCATGTGCCTGACGGAGACGTGGCTAACCGAGCTAACCCCGGACTCACACATAAACATGGACGGCTTTCATTTGATCCGTGCCGACAGAACCAAGGAGAGTGGTAAGAAGAGGGGCGGGGGTCTGGCTGTGTTTGTAAACGATAGATGGTGCAACTCCAGACATCTAACCATCAAAGAGACGCTCTGCAGTAAGGACATTGAACTGCTCGCTGTTGGTATGAGACCGTACTATCTTCCTCGGGAGTTTTCACATGTTATTGTGATAACTGTGTATGTGCCGCCCTCTGCTAACGCTGCTGCAGCCTGCGATGTCCTCCATGCTACTACCAGCAGACTCCAAACACAGCACCCACAGGCCCTCTTTCTGATCTCAGGGGACTTTAACCACGTCTCCCTGTCCTCCACTCTCCCCACCTTCACCCAGTATGTCACCTGCCACACCAGGAATACCAACACACTGGATCTACTGTATGCCAACATCAAGGAGGCATACAGCTCATCACCTCTGCCTCCCCTGGGGGGCTCAGATCACAACCTGGTTCATCTCCAGCCTGTGTACAAACCCTTGGTACACAGAGAACCAGTTGTGACACACACAGTGAAGAAATGGTCTGAGGAGACTGAAGAAGCTCTGAGAGACTGCTTTAGCTCCACTGTGTGGGAAGAGCTTTGTGCCCCTCATGGGGAGGACATCGACAGCATCACGGACTGCATCACTGATTACATCAATTTCTGCGTGGAAAACACTGTGCCCACCAGGAGGGTACGGTGTTTTTCAAACAACAAACCCTGGATCAACTCTGAAATAAAGGCTCTCCTGAAGGAGAAGAAGAGAGCCTTTAGATCAGGAAATAAGGAGGAGCTGAGAGCCGTGCAGAAGGATCTGAGAAGGAAAATCAGGGATGGAAAAAACATCTACAGGAAGAAGATGGAGGACCAGCTACAGCAGAGCAACATCAGTGGGGTTTGGAGGAGTTTGAACTCAATTTCAGGCCACAAACCAAGCCCTAGGGTTGTGGGAGACTTAGAGTGGGTTAACAACCTGAACCAGTTCTTTAACAGGTTTGACCAGCCACCCACCCCTCCCCCAGCCCAGTCACCCCTGCTGTCAGCCCCACCATCTTTAATGACTGCCAACCTTTCTTCTTCTTGGGACCTCACACCTCTCAGCTCTCAGCCATCCCCCCCCCCCTTCACTTCTGAGGACTCCATCTCACAACCCCCATCCCCCACCTCCATCTTGTCCCTCTCAACTCATCATGTGAGGAAGGAGCTACGTAAGATCAAGGTGCGAAAGGCTGCTGGTCCAGACGGCATCAGCTCCAGGCTCCTGAGGTGCTGCGCAGATCAGCTGTGTGGCATCATGGGATACATGTTCAACCTGAGCTTGAAGCTGGGGAAAGTACCACAACTGTGGAAGACCTCCTGTGTGGTACCGGTACCAAAGACCAAACATCCAAAGGATCTTAGCAGCTACAGGCCGGTCGCCCTGACATCGCATCTAATGAAGACCCTCGAGAGGCTGGTCCTCAACCAGCTACGCCTCATGGGGTCGTCTTCGTTGGACCCGCTGCAGTTCGCCTACCGGCCTGGCATCGGGGTGGATGACGCCATCATCTACCTCCTGCACCGAGCGCTGACCCACCTGGAGAAGCCTGGAAGCACTGTGAGGATCATGTTCTTTGATTTCTCCAGTGCTTTTAACACCATCCAGCCAGGACTTCTGAGAGACAAGCTGGAACTGGCAGGAGTGGACCACCACATCTCCGAGTGGATACTGGACTACCTCACTGACCGCCCACAGTACGTGAGGACACAGGGCTGTGTCTCTGACAGGCTGGTCTGCAGTACGGGGGCCCCACAGGGAACTGTGCTGGCACCGTTCCTCTTCACCCTCTACACTGCAGACTTCTCCATCAACTCCCCACGCTGCCATCTGCAGAAGTTCTCTGACGACTCTGCCATAGTTGGCCTCATCACAGGTGAGGATGACTCAGAGTACAGACAGTGGACTCAGGACTTTGTGGACTGGTGCCAGCGGAACCACCTCCTGATCAACGCCGCTAAAACCAAGGAGCTGGTGGTGGATTTCCGCAGGCGCAGACCCACCACACGGACACCGGTGAACATCCAGGGAGTGGACATTGAGATAGTGGACTCTTATAAGTACCTGGGTGTTCACCTAAACAATAAACTGGACTGGACTCATAACACTGATGCGCTCTACAGGAAGGGTCAGAGCAGACTCTACCTGCTGAGAAGGCTGAGGTCTTTTGGAGTGCAGGGGACACTCCTGAAGACCTTCTATGACTCTGTGGTGGCATCAGCCATCTTCTATGCAGCAGTATGTTGGAGCAGCAGCTTGTCTACAGCTGAGAGGAAGAGGATAGACAAGCTCATCAGGAAAGCCAGCTCTGTCCTAGGATGTCCTCTCAACTCAGTGCAGGTGGTGGGAGACAGAAGGACTCTGACAAAAATAACATCACTGATGGACAAGGTCTCCCATCCCATGCATAAAACTGTTGCTGAGCTGGAGAGCTCCTTCAGTGACAGACTGCTGCATCCTAAATGCACAAAGGAGCGTTACCGTAGGTCCTTCCTCCCAGCAGCTGTAAGACTTTATAACCATCACTGCTCCCAACAAAAACCACAATAACCTACACAATGTAGGATAATATATAATATACTGTAAATAGTCCGGCCTGTTAAGGTTCAACACACAGGCACATCATGTACATTGTATATAGTGTTATTATTATTAGTAGTATTAAGGTTAATATTGTTTGTTGATTTTATATATATTCTTTTCTTAATAGTGTGAATTATTATATCTTTATTTATATTTATAATAACTGCGGCTGCTGTTACACCCAAATTTCCCCTCTGTGGGAAAATAAAGGCTGTTTATTCTTCTTCTTCTTGACTAAGTGGATTTAGTGGCAGTGACGAGAATCTGTGCAGTCTGAGAAAATGGAGAACCAGGAGTTGATTTCCTGAAGGCAAACACAGAGGGAGGTGGGTGGGAGAGAGGAGATTTGGTTTGGTGGACAGGCAGACCCAGGTGTCATCAGCATAACAATGAAAATGTATATTAATTAAATATGAGCAACAGGTGGTAGACAGATGATAAACAGGAGAGGCCCTAGGACAGATCCTTGGGGAACGCCCAAGGCCTCTATGGTTCCAGCAGAGGCTAGTCTGTTGAGGAGGATGTTATAAGATGCTCTGTCAAAGGTCAGATCAAGAAGGATGAGAATGGTTATCAGTCCAGAATCAGCTGCCATGAGGAGTTCATTAGTGATTTTTACAATGGCTGTTTGTGGACAGAGAAGAGGGTGGAAACGACACCAGAACTGCTCATAAAGGTTTCTTAAGTATAGGATACAAACCAGATTGTTCTTTTGATCTGATCACAGCTTCAGGAAAAACAAATTAAATCATCAAAGTTATTATAATTTATCCCAAGAGGCACATGGATTTATGGTACTGAATATTGTGTCAGTTCATCCAATAGCTGTTGAGATATTTCAATCTGGACTAAACAAGTCCAACAATAAGTCTTTGCCATGTGTAATTAAAAAAAAAAAAAATGGCTCAGACAAATCAATTAGCAAACATGGTGAGGATCAGGTCTATGCTCAGCACTCATTTTTGCAACTAATTCATTGATTATCATAATTTAGATTGCTGATAAATCAGTTCTCTCAAAGCAGTGAGTGTAGTTTAGATACACCATCATTATAAACATAAATTAAGTGAAAGACCCAAATACATGTTGACAGGAGAGGCTGAAGCACTAAGTCTGCTACTTTGTTCATTCAAAATCCAGATTGCTCGTTTTGCAGCGATTAAATACATATAACCAAAATAACTCATTACAGTTTTATTGTTGTGAGTCTTGGAAAAAAGGAAATCTTGTTATTAATCAAATTAATGTTTAATTAAAAAGGGAATCACACTTTGTAACCCTAGTGTAGAAAGGAGCAGAGCACCTGTAACCATGACTGCACAAAATTTGAAGAAATGGAAAATTATCCTCATGTGTTAAGTTCATGATATAAAAATGCATTTTTAATCATGAATTCTCAACTCAACTCAGCTTTATTTATAAAGCACTTTAAAATCAAATGCAGTTGGCCAAAGTGCTGTGCACAACTAAGAACAAACAAGCAAAACACAGACATAAGATAAGGAAACAATTAAATAAATAAAAACCACAGCTAAGAAAATAAACAAAGAAAACCAACATCTCAAACTGAGTTAAAAGCCAGCAAAAAGAAATGTGTTTTAAGAGAGGACTTAATGCAGAGAGTGAGTCAGCCTGCCTAATGTGGAAGGGAAGATCGTTCCACAGTTTTGAGGCAGCAACTGAAAAAGCGCGGTCACCTCTGGACTTCCTCTTTGTCTTTGGGACAGCCAGCAGGGCCAGATCAGCTGACCTGAGTGAACGTGAAGGAACGTACAGGTGGAGCAGATCTGACAGATATGATGGGGCGAGGCCATGAAGACATTTAAAAACAAATAAAAGGAAATAAAATTCTGCATTTCCAGTGAAAATCCACAAGGAATACAGCAATGGCTGCAGATTCAGATGTGTACAACATACAGTTGTTTCCCTGTACTCCCTGTACGAAATACAGTCAGGTTTTTTTTTTTAAACGCATATTAATTTTCAGCTTTGACATGTCTTTTCATTCTTTCGCTCCTTTCTCCATCCTTCCTTTCAATCTGGTCTGTTTTTCTTCTCTTTTGTGTGTGTGTGTGTGTGTGTGTGTGTGTGGGGGGGGGGGGTTGTGGGTGCCTTGCCCGCAGTTTCGTGCGTTATTAACATGCATCGTTGCTCGTCATGGAGACTGCACACAGTGTGTGTGTGTGAGAGAGAGAGAGAGAGAGAGAGAGAGAGAGAGATATGGAGAGAGCACAGCCTGCCACTGAGATTTTCGCGCTGCGTGCGTGGATTCTTCACGGGCCTAAATCTGTTTGCCGATAACCCTCAAGCCAACAAACATCCCGGTGCTCCAGGTGACAAATTTGCTCTGTCGGATATTTTTAGCAATGGACTGAGTCATTATCATTGTCATTATTTTAATCATAATTTAACAATCCAGAGTTTGTCAAAAAACAAACAAACAAACAAACATTTAATTTAATTACCTATTTTTTCTCTTGTATTATGAAGTAAACACGACTGACCGTCCATGTTGTCGAAAAGAAATCACAGCAGTCACCGGGACCTCACGATCTCCTTGCTGCGTGTTTTTCCACCTGCTGCAGTTTGGCTGTACTTTCGTTTGCCACCGGTCTGACTTGTTGGTTGACACTGCATCTAAACAAAACAATGAGTAACACCTTAGCGTGCTCCAGTATAGTCGGAAAATATGTTAATACAAACCCTTGCAAACCCACAGCATATCACAGTATAAATGTCCACATTTTATATGTCAAAGCTGATGATGAAATTAACCTGTGTTGACTATTTTGTGTAATGTATAAGTGGTATCAGGGATGAAAATCAAAATCACATGTAAAATTGTTTCAAGCAGATGTGATAATAATAATAATTATCATCTACCGATCTATCTATAGATCGAGATATATAGGTATAAAAAGGTACATTGTGGTTTAAACTCTGACATGTTCCATGATTTTGATGCAAAAAAATTGCTTATGAAAAAAGAAAAAAAAAACAGTATTATTGGATTAGTATCATATTATTTGTGCTAAAAACTTCAAAAGTGTGAAACATAACAATCATAATGATGGAAGATTCTAGGTCACAGTGGGAGAGTGACGGTTGAATGTTTGCATTCTGTTTTTAGGGTGGAGTAAGTTGTTTCTGGGTAAGGCAAAACTATTTGCCAACTGTACAAGTACAACGACTTAAACAATCACAGCCTCGAGTTTGAGGTGTGGTCAAATAACAATAGTTACTATTTTATGAAACCATATAAATTTATTTGCAAACCACTAATAGCATATTTTCCCCTGTGATTGTACTTTTCCTCAAAGGTTGAAGCCGGTGGGTAGCCCTGTCACCTCTCGGCAAAGTGAGTGGATCAAATCCTGTGGGCAATTGGAGTCCTTCTGTGTGAAGTTTAAAAGTTCTCTCCAGGTACTCCTGCTTGTCCCCATAGTCCAGGATAACTGGTGATTCAAAATTGGGTAAATTGGCAGTAACCACAAACAGCTGTTTGTCTTAGCCCTGTCCCTGGTGTACACCGCCTCTCTGCTTGTGACAACTGGCAAAGGCTGCAGTTAATAAATGCTGTGCTTTGGTGAGTAATAGTGAGGCCACAGATTGATGCATGTGAAATAAAATGTTATCAATACTTAGAGGAGTACACAAAGCATTTTGGCATAGAAGAATGAGGGGAACCAACCAGCAGAGACAGACAAAAGGGTAATTTTTTTATTGGAATTGTAAACAGTAAACAGAAAAAAAAAGAAAGCTGTTTAATTAAAAAAGGTGTTTTTTGTTGCTCAGTACTTAAGTATGATTATATAAGGCTTACATAATCATATATATATATATATATATATATATATATATATAAATTTATAAGCACAACGTCTGGTGATTCATCTGTTTTATTGTTTTAGCTGTGCATCCCTGTGCATTACTCAAACAGATTCCATGGATCGAATGTTCTCTCATACAAAGCATGAAGTTTATTCCAGATGGCCTCAAAACCCATTACAACTTCATATTCACAAGGTACTGGGAGTGGAACTGGGACTGGTTTAGGTTGAATTGGGATCATCTCTGGGATTTTCTCTGGGATTTGTTCCACTACAGAAGACAGTGCATTAATACCTTCCCAGCTTTTATTTGATTTCAACAAAGCTGAGATAGTTGCAAGTACTCCTGCAAAGACTGCTAAACCCACAAAATATTTAAGATGTGCTTTTTGTTCTTTTTCCACCTGTTTCTTAATGATGTTACTTTTAGCCTGCTTTCTGATCTCTTCCTGTGACAGATTTTCTGATAACTTTCTAATGCACTTTTCCTCTTTTTGAATTTCTTTCTCCACTCTTTGGATCATTTCATTGGTGTAGTAGCCTCCACTGTTTTCAGTCACTATTTTTTCTATGCTATTGAGCAGCGCTGCCACCTGGAACTTGTTGTTTCTATAGTCATCTTCCTGATTGTTCTTCCAGTATTTATTGTCAATGACGTGGCACCGGTTCCCGCACTTCTTCACCAGATCAGTCAGGTCTTCACTTTGAGTAACAAAGTCCTCGATCTTCATTCCTTCAAGGAGCTGGTCACCACGAGTAAAGACAACTGCAGCATATTTAAAGACATCTTCTGAGAAATGCTTACATAATTGTGTGATGACGGCCTTCTCGTGCTCTGTGAATTTCTCTACTTTGAGAACAATGAGAAAAGCATGAGGTCCCGGAGCGCACTCTGCGATACACCTCAGTATCTCACGCTTCAAGATCCCAGACCTGCTTGGGTCAAAGAAACCAGGAGTATCGATCAAAGTTAGACTTTTTCCATCAACAGTCTTGGTTTTGCTTTGAGAAAAAGATTCATTTGAGTCATTGAAACTTCTAATTTGGAATGTAGCTTCTCCAAATATGGTATTAGCCAGACTGCTTTTCCCAGTTCCAGTTTTTCCCAGTAGGACGATCCGCCTTGTGTTTGTTACTGGAAGAGAAAAATGACATTAAATGAGTGTGTTTATGTAGTGGGTGCAATTAGGTACACAAAAGCGTCATTAGTATTTTTCTAATATTTCTTGATACAAGACTTTATTTACAAAAGAAGCATTTGGTAAACATTGTATTAGTGAATAATCAGTTATTATTAGGTTTAGAATTATCTGTAAGCCAGATTAACTCCCTATCTGCTTCCTGACATGTCTGATCTGAACACTAAGCAGAACCAAACAATACTGTTCTTGCCTCAAGTGGTGAAGCATCATGCTCGGTTTTGTTGTTTGTTTGCTTTTTTTGTTTTTTCAGATCAAGAATTAATGATAGTAGTTGGTGAAAGTAGTTGGTGAATGGTAACATGGGCAAGTAGGGTAAAGATATATATAACATATAACATAGTATTAACATCTATTTGTTTTTTAAAAAATATTTGTTATAAATCCCAATCATTTTGAGTTTAATTGGACTTATTTTCATTTCATCATCCCCCTGAGAATGCAATTACATTATTCATTGTCCTAGTTACTTATTATGCTTATTATGATGCGCGCGCACACACACACACACACACACACACACACACAAAGAGAAAACTTTGAAGTGATTAGTATTGTAGGTTTTATGTATATAAAATACTACAACATGTGAAATATACTGATTTCTGGCATATCAGTTAATAAATCCCAGTGAAGAAGGAGAGATTCATGTCATTGCTCACAATGAAGTGTAAATCTCACAGACCTGCCATCATTGCTTAACATCAATCTACAAGCATTAAAGACAGCTCTTCTGTATAAGGTGAAAAAAATCCCTGCTTATCTGCACACTGTCAAAACTTTTTCAGCTAATCATTAATCAGTGTCAGTCAGGAGAAATGGCTTATGATTGTGTCACCTGTAGAACCCTGAATAAAACAGTTACAAATACAATCAAATGTAAAGTTGGTCTTGAGATATTAAAAGAAAAGCATGAACTACCTTAGTGTAGTACTACAGTGTGAGCCATGTGTCACCAAAAGAAGCCTGAATAACCCACAAATCTTGTTTGCATTGGCAAGATTATTAAGGGTTAAAGCACCAACGTTCAAATTAGAATTTTGATTAATAGAATGACAAAAAGCATAATTTTGAGTAGTTGTCTATTAAAAGATAACTTACCTTCCATGCTGTGTCAGAAATATATTCAGATTAAACGTCTCTTCAGTGAATCGTTTGCTTCTGTTCTCGTGCTTTGACTCGCTGTATCCCTTACTTTTTCTACCTGTCTAACTGGTTTTCTGGGTTTGAGCTGGATGAAACAAACCAAGCACTGCAGGTTAACAGTTGGTACTGCAGCACAGAGATAAAGATAATAAGTAACTATATAACACAAAAAACATCATGATTCATAGGGAAAAAAATATTAAGCTGCATTTCACTGTCCTTATAAATGTTTCAATATTTTTTATTTCTTTTTGTCAGGAAAGGGGAATTTGTTTCAGTTTTAACATAGAGCGCATCACACCCTTTCTTTATGCTACTGACTAAATAGATTTCACCAACTCTTGTTCTGTTAACTATAGTGTCATATATATTTAGTATGTAATTTATTCAAATTTTGCATTCATATTCATAAAATTCCCCAGCCTATATTTTTTTAAAATTTATGTAGTGTCAACTTATTTTTTTTCCATTTCTCACTGAGTGAAACATGGATACCAGTCAGCAACACTTCATGTTACAGCATGTGCTACAATAAAGTTGTTCTACAAACCTAAAAACATAAAATCAGCAAAAAATATTTAAGCATAAAAATTCAAAACAATAAATAATACAGCTTCCTCAACTGCACCAAAGAATAAATCAATTAAATGTGAATTACTAATCATTAAGTCTCTTTCTTCCAAGTCCCTGTTAGTAAATGATTTAATAATTGATCAATATATTGATTTATTCTGCCTTACAGAAACCTGGTTACAGCAGGATGAATATGTTAGTTTAAATGAATCAGCACCCCCGAGTCACAGTAACTGTCAGAATGCTCAAAGCACAGGTCGAGGAGGAGGAGTAGCAGCAATTGTCCATACCAGCTTATTAATTAATCAGACCCAGACAAAGTTTTAATTTTTTTGAAAGCCTGACTCTTAGTCTTTTCCATCCTAATTGGGAAATTTCAAAAACCTGATTTATTTGTTATTATCTATCGTCCACCTGGTCCTTACTCAGAGTTTCTGTCTGATTTCTCAGACTTTTTATCTGATTTAGTGCTCAGTTCAGATAAAATAATTATAGTGGGTGATTTTAACATCCATGTAGCTGCTGAAAATGACAGCCTAAACACTGCAGTTAATCTATTGTTAGATTCAGTTGGCTTCTCTCAAAATGTAAAGGAGCCCACCCACCCATGTGCCATATGTCATCTTGTCCCGACATATGGCATAGAAACTGAAGACCTAACAGTACATGTATTCCCTGAAAGCCCCCTCCTGTCTGACCATTTCTTAGTAACATTTACATTTACTTTAATGGATTACACAGCAGTGCGGAATAAGTTTTATTACAGTAGAAGTCTTTCTGAAAGTGCTGTAACTAAGTTTAAGGATCTAATTCCTTCATTATTATGCTCTTCAGTGCCAACACAGTGCAGAGCAGCTACCTAAACTCTGCTCCCAGTGAGGTCGATTATCTCCTCAATAGTTTTACATCCTCACTGCGTACGACTTTGGATACTGTGGCTCCTCTGAAAAGGAAAGCTTCAAATCAGAAGTGCCTGACTCCGTGGTATAATTCACAAACGCACAGCTTAAAGCAGATAACCCGAAAGCTGGAGAGGGAATGGCGTCTCACTAAATTAGAAGATGCTCATTTAGCCTGGAAAAAGAGTTTGTTGCTCTATAAAAAAGCCCTCCGTAAAGCTAGGACATCTTACTATTCATCATTAATTGAAGAAAATAAGAACAACCCCAGGTTTGTTTCAGCACTGTAGCCAGGCTGACAAAGAGTCAGAGCTCTGTAGAGCCGAGTATTCCTTTCACGTTAACTAGTAGTGACTTCATGGATTTCTTTACAAATAAAATTTTAGACATTAGAGAAAAAATTATTCATAACCATCTCAAAGATTATTCTTCATGTTCGGCTGCTTTCAGCACTGCTGGTATTTGTTTAGACTCTTTTGCTCCAGTTGATCTTTCAGAGTTAACTTCAATAGTTACTTCCTCCAAACCAGCAACATGTTTGTTAGATCCCATTCCTACTAGACTGTTCAAAGAAGTCTTTCCAATTATTGATGCTTCAATCTTAAAAATGATCAATCAGTCTTTATTAGTTGGCTATGTACCACAGACCTTCAAGGTGGCTGTAATTAAACCTCTGCTTAAAAAGCCATCACTTGACCCAGCTGTCTTAGCTAATTATAGGCCAATCTCCAACCTTCCTTTTCTCTCAAAGATTCTTGAAAGAGTAGTTGTAAAACAGCTAACTGATCATCTGCAGAGGAACGGTTTATTTGAAGAGTTTCAGTCAGGTTTCAGAATTCATCACAGTACAGAAACAGCATTAGTGAAGGTTACAAATGATCTTCTTACAGCCTCTGACAGTGGACTCGTCTCTGTTCTTGTCCTGTTGGACCTCAGTGCAGCTTTTGATACTGTTGACCATAACATTTTATTACAGAGATTAGAGCTTGCTATAGGTATTAAAGGTACTGCACTGCAGTGGTTTGAATCATATTTATCTCATAGACTCCAATTTGTTCATGTAAATGGGGAGTCTTCTTCACACACTAAGGTTAATTATGGAGTTCCACAGGGTTCTGTGCTAGGACCAATTTCATTTACATTATACATGCTTCCCTTAGGCAGTATTATTAGAAAGCACTGCATCAATTTTCATTGTTATGCAGATGATACTCAGCTTTACCTATCAATGAAGCCAGATGACACACATCAATTAGTTAAACTGCAGGAATGTCTTAAAGATATTAAGGCCTGGATGACCTCTAATTTCCTGCTTCTAAATTCAGACAAAACTGAAATTCTTGTTCTCGGCCCCACAAATCTTAGAAACATGGTGTCTAACCAGATACTTACTCTGGATGGCATTACTTTGGCCTCCAGTAACACTGTGAGAAATCTTGGAGTCATTTTTGACCAGGATATGTCCTTCAATGCACATATTAAACAAATATGTAGGACCGCTACATATTTGGCTTTTTTGCATTTGCGCAATATTTCTAAAATTAGAAACATCCTTTCTCAGAGTGATGCTGAAAAGCTCATTCATGCATTTATTACTTCTAGGCTGGATTATTGTAATTCATTATTATCAGGCTGTCCTAAAAGCTTCCTGAAAAGCCTTCAGCTGATCCAAAATGCTGCAGCTAGAGTACTGACAGGGACTAGAAAGAGAGAGCAGATTTCTCCCATATTGGCTTCTCGTCATTGGCTCCCTGTTAAATCTAGAATAGAATTTAAAATTCTTCTCCTCACATACAAGGTCTTGAATAATCAGGCACCATCTTATCTCAAAGACCTCATAGTACCATATCACCCCAACAGAGCACTTCTCTCTCAGACTGCTGGCTTACTTGTGGTTCCTAGGATACTTAAGAGTAGAATGGGAGGCAGAGCCTTCAGCTTTCAGGCGCCTCTTCTGTGGAACCAGCTTCCAGCTTGGATTCGGGAGACAGACACCCTCTCTATTTTTAAGATTAGGCTTAAAACTTTCCTTTATGATAAAGCTTATAGTTAGGGCTGGATCAGGTGACCCTGCGCCATCCCTTAGTTATGCTGCTATAGGCCTAGGCTGCTGGGGGGTTCACATAATGCACTGTTTCTCATTCACCTTATTTACTTTGTTTATACTCCACTCTGCATTTAATCATTAATTGATATTAATCTCTGGCTCTCTTCCACAGCATGTCTTTCTCTCCCCTCAGCCCAACCGGTCGCGGCAGATGACTGCCCCTCCCTGAGCCTGGTTCTGCTGGAGGTTTCTTCCTGTTAAAAGGGAGTTTTTCCTTTCCACTGTCGCCAAGTGCTGCTCATAGGGGGTCGTTTTGACTGTTGGGTTTTCTCTGTATTATTGTAGGGTCTTTACCCACAATACAAAGTGCCTTGAGGCGACAGTTTGTTGTGATTTGGTGCTATATAAATAAAATTGAATTGAAAAAAAAATTCTTACAGCCTCTGACAGTGGACTCATCTCTGTACTTGTCCTGTTGGACCTCAGTGCAGCTTTTGATACTGTTGACCATAACATTTTATTACAGAGATTAGAGCATACTATAGGTATTAAAGGTACTGCACTGCAGTAGTTTGAATCATATTTATCTCATAGACTCCAGTTTGTTCATGTAAATGGGGAGTCTTCTTCACACACTAAGGTTAATTATGGAGTTCCACAGGGTTCTGTGCTAGGACCAATTTCATTTGCATTATGCATGCTTCCCTTAGCCAGTATTATTAAAAAGCACTGCATCAATTTTAATTGTTATGCAGATGATACTCAGCTTTATCTATCAATGAAGCCAGATGACACACATCAATTAGTTAAACTGCAGGAATGTCTTAAAGATATTAAGGCCTGGATGACCTCTAATTTCCTGCTTCTAAATTCAGATAAAACTAAAATTATTGTACTCGGCCCCACAAATCTTAGAAACATGGTGTCAAACCAGATACTTACTCTGGACGGCATTACTTTGGCCTCCAGTAACACTGTGAGAAATCTTGGAGTCATTTTTGACCAGGATATGTCCTTCAATGCACATATTAAACAAATATGTAGGACCGCTTTTTTGCATTTGCACAATATTTCTAAAATTAAAAATATCCTTTCTCAGAGTGATGCTGAAAAGCTAATTCATGCATTTATTATTTCTAGGGTGGACTATTGTAATTCATTATTATCAGGCTGTCTTAAAAGCTTCCTGAAAAGCCTTCAGCTGATTCAAAATGCTGCAGCTAGAGTACTGACAGGGACTAGAAAGAGAGAGCAGATTTCTCCCATATTGGCTTCTCTTCATTGGCTCCCTGTTAAATCTAGAATAGAATTTAAAATCCTTCTCCTCACCTACAAGGTCTTGAATAATCAGGCACCATCTTATCTCAAAGACCTCATAGTACCATATCACCCCAACAGAGCACTTGGCTCTCAGACTGCTGGCTTACTTGTGGTTCCTAGGATACTTAAGAGATTGGATTCGGGAGACAGACACCCTCTCTATGTTTAAGATTAAAACTTTCCTTTTTCATCAAGCTTATACTATAGTTAGAGCTGGATCAGGTGACCCTGAACCCTCCCTTAGATATGCTGCTATAGGCCTAGGCTGCTGGATGGTTCCCATAATGCACTGTTTCTTTTTATTCACCTTATTTACTTTGTTTATACTCCACTCTGCATTTAATCATTAGTTATTATTAATCTCTGGCTCTCTTCCACAGCATGTCTTTTGTCTTGTCTCCCTCCCCTCAGCACCAACTGGTTACAGCAGATGACTGCCCCTCCCTGAGCCTGGTTCTGCTGGAGGTTTCTTCCTGTTAAAAGGGAGTTTTTCCTTCCCACTGTTGCCAAGTGCTGCTCATAGGGGGTCGTTTTGACTGTTGGGTTTTCTCTGTATTTTGTAGGGTCTTTACTCACAATGCAAAGCACCTTGAGGTGACTGTTTGTTGTGATTTGGTGCTATATAAATAAAATTGAATTGAATTCTAAGATGAAACCTGGTTTGAAAAATTCTTTGTGTGGGATGGTCTGTCCACTCCTTCACGCCGTTTCTATTTTTGCTCTTGGAGAAAGTGACTGAAGCCACTGTCTCTGAAGTGGCTTTGACTGAACCTGCTGAGGAGGTTTAGCAGGTTCAACTGAAATAATCTCCGTGGCAGACAAATGCCAAATGTAAGTAATTAAATGCACTGGTTACTGTAATCATTATTAAGGAGGCCATTCAGCTAATAAAATATCTTTTTTAGGAAAATGAGGACACTTGGTTACACATGAAAAATGAGCTCATTTATTATTGAACAATATTTGGTAGCCAAGAAAACATCCCAAAACAGACGCATGTGTTATTTAAAAGTTATATATCAATTACTATCATACTCTAAAGCATACATATTAATATGTCAGTTGTTTGCCTTCAACAAAAGCTCTAAAGTAAGACACTTTGTACCATTCTTATTCTTTAATTTTAATATTGATTCACTGATGGAAGCTTGTGAATGCAAATGTAAGTATAAGTACTTGTACCCAGTTACCCAGCAGTTATATGATGATCCTTCACTTGTATTATTCATTAACTTGTTTTAGTAGAAGCTGAATAGAGCATTTTAATAGAAAAATTTTTTTTTGGCATCTCAAAAATCAAATTTAATCCCAAACCCCTGATTCCTTCACAAATGTGCTTTAGTGTTGCAGTTTGCTTTCTTCAGCTCTGTCATCTGTTTCATGTCAAGCAAACCTTTGTTACTCCTGATTTGAACTGGCTGTTAGCTCTGCAGATGCAGCAGGAACTGTACCAGATGTTGTTGCTGTGTTTGCCATTGCTCCTTTTGCTGCAGCTGCTGTCGCTAATGCTACTCCGACTGCCAAACCAATAGTTCCTTCTTCTTTCATTAATTTAATCACCCCACCGAGGAACGCACCTAACAGATCCCTCGTTGTAACTCCTGAAGCTTTTAACAACAGATTTTCAAACACAGTATTTTTTGCCTTTTTGCAGCTTCTTCTTCTGTAATGTCTGGAGATGACAGTTTGATGATGTCTTCCTGTTGTTGTATTTCTTGCTTAACTCCTTGGAGCATCTC
Organism: Archocentrus centrarchus; assembly: GCF_007364275.1. NCBI lineage: Eukaryota > Metazoa > Chordata > Actinopteri > Cichliformes > Cichlidae > Archocentrus > Archocentrus centrarchus. The sequence continues at coordinate 17,130,905 of NC_044363.1, forward strand.
ATTGGTAAAGCAGCCTCCTTTGTTTACCTCAATAATATTGTCAATGGTTTTGAGTAGTTCCTGCACATGGTACTGGTTGCTCCTGTATTCATCATCCTGGTTTTCCTTCCAGTATTTATTATCAATGACATGGCAGCTTCCGCACTTCTCGACCAGATCATTCAGATTTTTGTTTTTCTCAACAAACTCCTTGATCTTCATTCCCTCAGGAAGCTGGTCACCATGAGTAAAAAGTACTGCGGAATATTTAAACACTTCCTCTGAGAAATGGCTTTTCATTTGCTCAAAGACAGCCTTCTCATGCTCTGTGAATTTTTCCACTTTAAGCACAATGAGAATAACATGAGGACCAGGAGCACATTCTGTGATACACCTCACTATTTCAGGCTTCATCTCCTCCTCAGAACTGCCTGTGTCAAAAAACCCAGGAGTGTCAATAAGCATTATATCTCTTCCTCTGACTGACATAAACTCTGACTGACATTTGCTTGTTCCAGATGTGGGGGTGTGATCTGGTTTAAATGCAGTCTTTCCACACAGGGTGTTGGCAAGGCTGCTCTTTCCAGCTCCAGTTTTTCCCAAGACCACAATCCTTGTTCTCTCTGGAAGACAGTAAACATTCTGGGTCAGTGATTTCTGGTTAAGGAGGTGCAAGAAATGAACTGTAAAATCAAATATGACATTTATGACAATATATGCAAGCTATGACTGATAAATAATGGGCCAGTCTGCATGATTTTAACTGCAAGTAAAACTCCACACTGCTAACTAACCAGTCAGTGCTCTACAAATGCAGAAGTAGACAGTTGCATTTCTGACTATTATGCACTATCTGGCATAGCTGCTCAACTAGATACTGATTTAGAGGTATTAGAAACATCATCTTCTGCTCTGTATTATACTGTAATAATAGAGTCTCTGTTATTTTACATTCAGCCTGGATTATAGTAGATAATCAGTAGATACCTTTGACTAAGAAACAAACCCTTTTCAGTTGGACAGAAATAACTTTATTCCTTCATGATTCTGTGTATGTGCTAACTATTGATGCAGAATAAATTATAATGACTATGACTTACCATTCATCTTCTTGAAAGAAACCAGAGTCAGTGCAGAGATACTCTAATACTCAGATCCCAGGGTAGCTGTGACTGCGCCTTTGGCTTTGTTTCTTCACCTGTTTGACTTGTTTCTTGGCAGCATTCTAAAGTAATGAACTTACCACGTAGTGGATTTCTTTTTTTTTTTTCACACATGGCCAATTGCACGAGACAGCTACAGTGCACATTTAAATATAAGTTACATAACAAAAGCATGATTGTATTTCTGTCACTTTTTTGTTTAAAATTCTTGATAGGCAGCTTGTTATGACCCAAAGTTAAATATGTCAGTGCTTCGTTACTCTCGGGAGATAAAAGTTTGTAATAATGTCCCAGTTTACGCAGAATACATAAGGTGTCTTCTGTATTTGAAATTTTCTTCTTTGACTTTCAGTTTCTGCTGTAAGGGTCTGCCACAGTGGATCATCTGCCTCCATCTCCCCCCATCGCTAGCATCCTCTTCTGCCACACCAACCCTCTGCATGCCTTTGTTCACTACATCCATTAACCTTCTCTGTGGTCTTCCTCTTTTCCTCCTGCCTGGAACCTTCATCTTAAACATCCTTTGATCCACTACCTCTCTTCTGCACATTTATACACACACACACACACACACACACACACACGCACTACTCTGCTGAGGCACTCAAGAGGACACTTTCAATGAGCCCAGAAATGAAGTTATGTGACCTGCTGCCCCTCCTGTGACCTGCTGCCCCTCCTGTGACCTGCTGCCCCTCCTGGCCTTGATTTAGACAGAATCCCTTCCACCATGTAGGCAGCTTCTGCCAGGCAGGAGCAGATAGCGGACGTAATGCTATGGTCACAAATCTCACGACTCACACTGAGGAACCACGGGTCTTTGAGAAAGAAAAAATGGGAAGATAATGGAGGCAGAGAAACAGAAGTAGGAGCATAGCAGGCTTTAGTGATGCAACAATTGGACCAGTGCTCTGGCACCTGAGGCTGAAGGCCAATCAGCTCTACCAGTAGGCCCAGCAGAGTGCAGGTAAAGCTGAACATCCAAAAGCAGATGCTTGAAAATGAAAATGTTTTAAACTGCTTTGTTTTTGTAAGAGATCTGAGTTTTATTTACACATTTAAATTGTCTAAAGCCAAAGGAAGATCGAGGTGGGTCTCTCAGTCTAAAACAGAAGTAAAAGCATTGCATATGTGATTCCAGGGAGTTTGATGCTGATGCCATCTAGTGTCCAAAATGTGATGGTTTTAGTTCAGATCAGTTAGGTTGTATTTATGCATTTACAAACGTTTGCAGCAGCTTCTATAAGTAGTTAAATATATTGCACATTATCTTTAATTTATACTGTTAATCTCAGATCCAGATGTATTTTAGCAGAGTGATCTGCAGTACATGAAAAAAAATAAATAAATAAAAAGAACTTGCTGATTAGAGTGTCATGCAAGGCATTAATAATGTTTTCTCTCTACCAAACTCTTGAAATTACTACATTCAGCAGCCATTAATTTATCTCCTGTTTTTTTTTTATAATGTGGCTCCTACACAGGAAGGAGCCCTAAAGGGCTAATTGCAAGTCTCCAGGATCCCACACAAGAAAATGAAACAATCAACAGTTTGCTTGGTTTTTTTTTAGATATAATGGGAATCAATCCAGAAGTCCGATGGGTTCGGTATTGTCCAGATAGCAAAGGTTGGTGCAAGAAAAGAGCATGCAGATACTAAAACAAGTTGTGTATATTCAGTCCAGCATTAGCATTAGAATTCACTAATATTAACTTATCAGCATTAAAGAATGGCTTTCTTTGACTTCCTCTTCATGCACTTGTAGGTGTTAAAGGTAACCTTGTTGATTTAAGATATGTGAGGTCAGATGACATTAGCTTAAAGATCTAGCCAGCTAACTCTAAGATGTAGCCAAGTAGTAAAAAAGACTCAGTGGCCACAGACAAAATACAAATACAGACAATACATTGCTTTCATTATTTAATTAACAGAACAATGAGTTTACTGCATATGTCACACTCCAAAGCAATATGACCCGAATCACAGACTGAAATAGAAACATGTGACCCACTGGCAATGTTACTTTTTTCCGCTCTTATATTGGACCTGATGAAGACCATAGAAAGCATTAAAAAATAAAGAGAAAAGAAAAAAGATGAAGCTATCGTGACATCACACATTGCTTTGTAAAGTCTGGAATTTTGCTAAGACTTGAGACTTGAGATAATGTCACACCCAGGCTCAAAGGTTGTGACAAAATGACAGAGACTACACATAAACTTAGGAGACTGTTGAATGTTTTAATGAAATAAAATAAAGAAACAAACAAACAAACAAATAGATTGAATGATTGTCAGCATATCAGTATGCATGCTGTGTTTGAATACATGCAGGATTTTTATTTTTTTTCTCTTCAGCTCTCAGCGGAGGAGACGGTCACTCTTTTCTTCTCTCCCCAAGCCCTTCCTTTTTGCCCTGCTTTGCTAGCCTCTCTTCACACAACGTCCGAACTGGAATTTATAATTATTGATCTGGTCAGCTGGTCTCTCAGCGCCATTGTTTTGATCAAATTTTCACCATGAGGAGATTGGGGGAAGGAGAACCGTATTCCCTCTTATTAACTGACATTCCAGCTGGCTACGTCATGGATTCCTGTGAGGTGTGGAAGATGACATGCCTGGCCGTATTGTCAGTGGAGGACACACACATTTGGCTTATTGACTTAAAGGGCCAAATTGTATTATACTTTTGACATCAACTCGCAGGCTGGAAGCAGGGGGGCGGGGGCCGGAAGTGGCCCCCGGGCCAGGCGTTTGAGACCCCTGCTTTAGAGTATGAGTAACAATACAGAGAAATTATTACAGTTAACCTGATTCCATTTCATTCCATTTCAGCCTTTTAAAAGCCAAACAATTCAGACTCCAAACATTTAAAGGTTTAGTAAATCTGTCTCAAAGCCAAAAATGTCTTGGTTAAGGGAAGAATAGACTTTTCATTGGGTTTAATTAAGATGTTACAAGGAATAAAAACTTTTTATAGTCCCCTACTCAAACAGTAGCCCATATTTGTTGTTACATAGAACATCATATGTATTCAAATATTTCAACATATTTTACGATGCTTCTTAAATAAGGTGTGATTATAATTGAAATGTAAATATAGCAAAATTTTACTCCAAACTGTTTAATAGCATTGATATCTACAGTTTTATTTCCTCAACTCAACCAACTAAATGAAGACTAAACCTCTTCAAGTCCCTCATATGTTAGTTCAGTGGTGCTTAATAGAATGGTTTTTATTCTCTTTTTTTTTTTTTAAGATTTGTTGGTTAAACACTGGATATTAATCACCGATAAATAGCTCAAGCTGAAAATGCTTCACCTCCTGCTAGAAACTCCCCGACAAACCAGGAGTGTTGATCATTAAGGTTTCTTTCACTGGCTTCACAAATACTTGCAAGTCAAAAAATTGACTTTGAACACATTCTTTCCTAATATGGTAAAGGATGCTCCTCCGGGCAGGTTTCCCTAGCATGACAATCCTCTTTGCATTTGGGATTTGAAAAATGGTGTTTGTATAGCTCAGTTATTTTATTACTGTGAAACATATGTTAAAATAATCCTTTCCTGTTCTATCAAATCAAAATGCTTCACTGAGGGGCGCCTGGGTGGCTTAGTGGTGAAGCCAGCGACCACATACATATGCAGCGTATCTTCCCCCATTTCCTGTCTCTCTCCACTGTCAATAAAAGCCGCTGTGGACAAAAATGCAAAAAAAAAATGCTTCACTGAGCTGTCGAAGTAGAATGGAAAAATACAAACAAATGCAACTGGTGGTAAAACTTTATAGGTGAAAGGTGTGTTGTTGAATAGTTGATCATAAAGCATTATAGACCTTGTATATATGAATATTTAGCCATAGATGAACAGTGTTTTTGTTTTGTTTTTTATTTATAATATGAAGCAACAAAACATTTAAATGTAAGGTACAAGCTGAAGTTCAGATCATGTCACTGGGTGCAAATACAGCATAATCTCATTCTTCACTCCCAATCTGTAATATTAAACTGCTCTTTAGTGAGCAAATTATGCAATTGCAGTACACTCCCACAAAATAAAATACAATAAAGCTCTGGCTTGTTACTGGGATGGTACCCACTAATGTATGGCTTTTATACCCTTGGCAGGATATACTAATCTTTACTCTTCTGGGTTATAGCTTACAAAAACTACTCTTAAAACTCTTGATGACAATTTTGTCCCTAAAACCGACCTTTAAAAAATAAATAAATAAACTGCCAAAGATGTGTGAGAGAAGTGAGTCATGATTTAAATATTCACACATTTAGATATGGTCTTGCTGATCACTCAAAGCTTTATCTGTCTCATCAGTTTTTTGGCCAACCAATCATCACTTTACCCAACAACAGCGCTAACCTCTGCAACACCATGCCACCAGCAACCTTTAATGAAACAAATGTTACCTACCTTCTGTCAGTATTTGGCCAAACACTTTGTGCTTTAAAAGCATAAACAGTACATATATAAAATGATCAAAGCTTGGGACTAGATGCATACTTATTTGGCCCTCAAAATTAGGCTGATGGGAAAATTTTGTGTTGATTGTACTCGTAAGGATGGAAATGGACTTTTACTTTATTTATTTCTAAGAATGCATTTATCATGTGCAGAACTTTTTAGAGTTTGATGTTATTATAGAGATGAGTGTGATTAAATAAATCAACTAAAACACACTTAACTTTTTTTATTGACTGTTTGCATACGATATAGAAATTTTCATGATTTCACTAAATTTCATAAACGGCAAAGTCTCTGTTAAAAAATATCTACTAATTTCATTTTAAGCCACTGTAATGTAAAGTTACATAAAATGTTATAATTCTTTAAAGGAACAGAGAATATAAGACAGAGAAAATCTAAACTGAGTCCATATTCAGTTGTGATGGGATTATGGTGATTTTAATGTAAAACTGGACTCATGAACAGGTACAATATGAAACTGATTATGATGTCATCAATGTTAAAAGTATAATTGTTGTAAATATTAATTTTACAAAAGAGAAAAGAAAAAGAACAAACAAGGTTTTATCTTCATGCAGTAGAATAGAGCATTCAAATCATTTTAATGTACTTTTAAAATGTACTTGTTTTGTTTTCTTTGTTTTTCTTTAACATTGAATTATACAGTACAACGTATGTGACTGTATCATGCACGATGTTGATCTTTAAATCAAATCAAACACACAAGGCCGTCTGGTTTCGTAGTTCTATCATATCAAATTATAAAGCGACACAAACAGTATTACTGTCAGAAGGATTCCAAAAAATGGTACTTTGAGAAAAAAACATGTCAGCAGTAATGAGAAGAAAACAATCACCATTAATTCAGAATATGTTTTTATCCACGTTTTTACATTGATCATTTTCTGCATTGCCCATCTTACTGCTTCCTTTACTCCTCCACGTTCAGCTCCTGCTGCTCCTGCTGTTCCTCTTGTAGAAGCTAAGTATGCCACTACATCTCTCCCTAAAATCATCATTTCTACTAATACTGCTGCTAACACTGCTGCTATAAAAGCTGCTCCACTTTTTAACGATGGTCCTCCTAACCCTACAACAAGCCCAGTCAGAACAGCCACAAAGCCTTCTTGTCCTCTCACTCCTTCTTTTCTTTCTGCTTTTATTTCATTTTTCTTTTTGCTGCTTTTTGCTTTTCTCCTTCTTCTTCTTTGTTGTTTGGTGTAGCTTTTCCTTCTTCATTTTCTTCCTCTCTTCCATTGGTTGTTCCCTGGGTTAAAACTACAACGGCTGGCCCAGTGAAAGCCTTTGCCAGTGATGCTGCTGCAGGGCCTGTAAGTTTGATCAACTCATTTTTAGAGATACTCTTGTTAGCGTTACTGCAGGTGCCTCCTTGTGGCAACATCTTGCTGGTGTAGCACCTTCCTTTGTTTTCTTTAAGTATCTGGTTTATTGTGTTGAGCAACTCAGCCACCTGGGATTGGCTGCTGATGTTGTCACACTGCTTGTAATTATTAATGGTGTGGTATCGGCTCTTGCACTTCTTCACCAGATCACTCACACATTTATTCTTATCTATGAAGTCTTGGATCCTCATTCCTTCTGAGACCTGGTCATCCTGAGTAAAGACAACTGCAGCATATTTGAAAGCTTCCTCTGAGAAATACTGGCATATTTTCTCAGTGACAGCCTGTTGCTGCTGCTCTGTGGATTTATCCACTTTGAGCACAATGAGAAAAGCATGAGGCCCAGGAGGAAAATCAGTGATACACCTCAATATTTCAGGCTTCAGCTCCTCCTCTGATCTACCTGGGCTAAAGAGATCAGGAGTGTTGATCAGGGTGATCCTTCTTCCATGGACTGATTTGGTCTCAGCTTGACATCCAGTGTTATCAGCCCTGAACACGTCTTCTCCAAATATGGTGTTTGCTAGGCTGCTTTTCCCAGCTCTGGTGTCTCCAAGCAGGACAACCCTGTACATTTGTTGCACTGTAAGGAAGTGAAGTCATAAAATTAATAGAGAATTTGTGTACTCTTATTACAGGGAAAAGGAAGTCTACAAAGAGAAACACTACAACACGCTCTCCTGGACTCATCACAAAATACTGTCAGCTTGAGTTATTCAGGAATGCAGCTGAGTGAGACTCCTGAGTTCTCAAATCTGTTGTTACCTCTGATGTAGTTTTGAGCCCCAGCTGTTCCTGCCATGACAATCATGGTTGTTGGCACTAGAAAAGCAAAATTGTTGGGAATAACAAATAGACATTAGTCTGTTTGGTCAGGAGTGTTCATTCATATTGTCACACAAATTAATAAAAATGCAGGGCTTTTATGTTTATTTATTTAGAATACCTGTGTCTCCTGCTTGTGTTGTTACTGTTTTTTCTCCCATGTTTTCCTGCATAACTGTGACATTTGGCCCAAAGAAGGCTTTTTTCAAAGCACCAGCTCCAGAACCCGTTAAGTTGATCCATACATCCTTAGACTCGCTTCCTAACAGGTGAATAGTAGTGTATGATTAATAGATACTACAACAACAATAGCAACACACAGACACATACAGCATTTAGCAAAGAGGAGCTGGATTCTGTGTTGCTATACAGCTCAAACCATCAAAGTAAGCCTGTCTTCATGCTGCTTGCAGTTTGGTTGATAAACCAAGAGCAAGAACTCCAGGATCAAAACTGTTTCACTACATTAAATTTAATATTTAAATTTAAATGTTAATTTTTTATTGGCTTTTTATTCTGGAGTAGCCACTACATGTTACTTCAATCAAATATTTAATGTAAACCAATTTATAGATTAATGCAATGATTCATGGCTCATAAATACCAAAAGTTATTTGTCCTTTCTTAAACAACTTGGTGCAATATTTTACATTTGCCTGCACTGATTTACACACAAAATAACCTTAAAGCATCAACCAAGTGTATTTTGCAAAGATAATTTATCTAAAATACGATTTTTTAAAATGCAGACGTTATGTTATGTTATGTTATTAAAACTTACCAGGCATGTTTGCAGCGAATCAGCAAAAAGCAGAGCTTGACAATCGTCGTGTCTCTTGTTGCTTTTGACCCGTTTTGTTTTCTCCAGGTTAGTTTCACTTGCCGTTAGAAATATGAGCATGTTGGGGGTGGGGACAGCTGAGGGTTTCCCTTTATGCAAAGAAGAAGAAACAAAAGGTATGCTACATTTTGTTTCCTCCTGGCATTTATAGAGCATATCTTGAATAAATTATTTGTAACTCATTGTGTTTTTATGATCAGATTCAACTTTGTTTTTCTGTCTTTCAAGTGACTGCACCAGTCTCCCAGTGCTGTTCCAGGGGTGCAATTACTTTAACTTGCTTTAGCTTGTTATTCTTCTTTCTTTAACTTGCTCAAGTTTTTGATGTCAACATACAACTGAAGTCCGCACAATAAAAATGCAGACATCTGCACTTTAATTTGTTCCTAATGTATCGTTTCATTATGCTGGTATTTGACTTTTTGGATTGATTTATAATTTGTACATATAAAGTATTGTAGCGATTCTCTTAGTTAGAGAGCGTGTTGATGTTGTGGGATTTCGGACTGTTCGGGAGGTTCGTGAAGGCAGCATGGAGAGAGCGAAAAGACCGAGAGCTTGCCTGTGTGTGTGTGTTGCTGTTCCGTTGTTGTTGTTGTGGTTGGCGTGGCTGTGGCCTACAGCAGCCGTTTTTCTGCAAATAAAGACGACCTTTGTTGTGAACATCGCCGACTGTGGAAGTGTGTTTACAACGTTACATTGGTGTCAGAAGTCAAACTGCTAACCGTCGGCTAGCCCTGCTTCGGCTACCTCAGTTGACAGCCTGCGCTAACTATGGCAGCGCAGCGAGATGTGGCCGGGGCCCGCCCGAAGATCAAGAGAGAGGCTATGGACAGTGGCTTTGGGGGCACGCTGGGGCCTGAGGGAGCGGACAGCGCCGGAGAGCGTTTGGCCCGCCTCAGACGGACTGCCAGAGGCCTGGCGGCCGCCGCTGGCTTTAGCCCATCGACTGCAGGAATATACGCGGGCGCGGAGACGCCCGCCCCGAACAGCGCGGGGCCCGTGCTTGGCGATAGTGGCGCCCGGCCCTGCCAGGCAAATGTGAAAACCCCCAAGTACTCCGGTAAGGCTGACTGGGAGGCCTTCCATGCTCAATTTGAACTGTTAGCGCATGCTGCGGCCTGGTCCACAGACACTAAAGCACTCCAGCTAGCCTTGTGCCTCACTGACGACGCTTTGGCGTGCCTGCTGCTGCTTAGCCCAGCGGAGAGGGGTGACTACAGGGCTCTGGTTGGTGCTCTGCAGCGGCGGTTTGGGCATCGTGGCCAGCCTGCTGTCCTGCGGTCCGAACTGACGAGTAGACGGAGACAACCGGGTGAGCCGCTTCGCGCTTTGGCTAATGACATTGAGATGCTAGCGAAGAAAGCATATGCCCACATGCCCATCGACGTGCAGAACGAGCTGGCCAGAGACCAGTTCATCCGCGCCATTATCCCTGGTGAGCTGCGCATCCAGACTCAACTTTCCCACCCCCGCAATCTGCACGAGGCCCTGGAGATGGCCTTGGAGAGGGAGGCCGTGGTGGCTTCTGCGGGGTGCGACCATAGCGAGTATGACCCGGTGGTGAGGGCTGCGGTGCCGGAGGCCCCGGGCCAGGGGGTGCCAGCTTGGGCGGCCGAATTGACCGAACTGGTTCGAGGCGTGTCTCTACAATCTTCACGCCGCGGTGCTCGTCCTCGCCGAGACCCTCCTGTTTGCTGGACGTGCGGACAGCTGGGCCACATCAGCGTGCGATGCCCAGACCGTGCCGGTGTTCAGGGAAACGCCTCAGGGCCTGCGTAGGCGGGACGGCGCAGGCCCCTTCTTCTGTGTCCCAATCCGCCGGGGCGCCGGTGGACAGAGCCCAACGGCACCCCCCGCTGTACCGTTGGGCTCTGTCCACCGGTACAGCTGGGGGTGCGGGGCTCAGCTCCCCCCAGAAGCAGACGACAGCACAGAGTCCGCGAGGGTGGTGGGCTGGACGCGTGCAGGGGATTTTTGTCACATCCCCATCACCCTGGCAGGGGCTCCGTGCACAGCTCTGGTCGACACTGGCTCCACTGCGACCTTGATGAGACCTGACGTGGTGCCGGTAGGAACCCAGTTGGAACCAACTACAGTAAAACTGCGTACAGTGACTGGTGAGTTAGCCCCGATGTTGGGAAAAGGACTGGTCCCTATTCAGGTGGGGGGCCTGGGAGTGAACTTGGAGGTGTGGGTGGCAGCGGTGCAGGACGTTTGCATATTAGGCCTGGACTTTCTGCGGGCCTCACAGAGTGTCTTAGACCTGGGGAATAACACGCTGACCTTTCCAGGGGGCCCCATGGTTGACCTGGTGCGCCCCGCACAGGCCCCGAACCTACACCCGCCAAAGTCGAGAGCAGCGGGGGTGCACCATGAGGCACACCTTCCGCCCCCGATCTACCCCCCTGCACCCCTGTCCCCTGACCCTGATTTAGCCACCGTGGTGGGTTCTCCTGCCTCAGACCAGCACACTGTAATGGGGGAGGGGGATAGACTGGCAGTAGTGAGGGACATATGGACACGTAGCTGCCAAGATTTAGATCATCCACAGCGGGAGGAGCTGTGGCAGGTGCTGCTGGAGTTCAAGGACATTTTTGCTCTGTCAGAAGACGAGGTAGGCTTAACTCACCTCCTGCAGCACGACATTGACACGGGAGATGCACGGCCTGTGAAGTCACGCCCTCGCCGCCTCCCCCTGGCGCATCAGGCTGCGGCTGATAGTGCGATCGGGGAGATGCTCAGGGCTGGCGTCATTGAACCCTCCGACAGCCCCTGGGCCTCGGGGGTTGTGATGGTTAAAAAGAAGAAGAGCCCCAAAATGAGATTCTGTGTCGATTTTAGGCCGTTGAACAGTGTGACTAAGAAAGACTCATACCCGCTGCCCCGCATCGATGAGTGCCTGGATTTGGTTTCCGGCTCTTCCTGGTTCTCCTCGCTGGACCTGCGTAGCGGGTATTGGCAAGTGCCCCTCAGCCCCGCAGCCAGACCAAAGACTGCTTTCAGCACAGGCAGGGGGCTGTGGCAATTCCGTGTTCTCTGCTTCGGCCTATGCAATGCGCCGGCCACGTTTGAAAGGTTGATGGAAAAGGTGCTGGCCGATATTCCCCGACAGGAATGTTTGGTCTACTTGGACGACATCCTGGTCCACGGAAGTTCCTTCGAGGCAGCTCTGGCATCCCTGCGGCAGATTCTACAGCGGATAGCGGCAGCGGGCCTGAAACTCCACCCTGATAAGTGCTGCTTTATGAGGAAAGAGCTGGAGTTCCTGGGACACAAAATCGGGGGTGAGGGTATCAGTACGCTGGAGGAGAAAGTGCAGGCGGTGAAGGACTGGCCAACCCCCACAAACTTGAAGGACTTAAAGAGCTTCCTTGGTCTGGCGTCCTACTACAGGCGGTTTGGAAGGGGGTTCTCCTGTATTGCTGCGCCCCTGTTCCGCCTGCAGAAAAAGGATAGTGACTTTGACTGGTCAGCAGGATGTGAACAGGCTTTTGAGCGGCTGAAAAACGCCCTAACAGAATCTCCACCCTCGCCACCCCGGACCCCAGTCTGCCGTTTATTCTAGACACAGATGCCAGCGATGTCGGAATGGGGGCAGTGTTGAGCCAGGTGGGGCCAGCGGGGGAGAGAGTGGTGGCGTACTTCAGCAGAACCTTTAATAAGGCTGAACGACGCTACTGTGTGACGCGAAGGGAGCTCCTGGCCATAGTACGGGCAATAAGTCACTTCAGGTACTACCTTTGTGGCCTGCCCTTCACTGTCCGGTCAGACCATTCAGCCTTGCAGTGGCTAATGGCGTTTAAGGAGCCAGAGGGGCAGATTGCACGCTGGCTGGAGGAATTAGCGCCATACGTCTTCGAAGTGAAGTACCGAGCGGGGGCTCACCACGCCCACGCAGATGCCATGTCCCGCCGCCCCTGTGCTCCAGCTGGTTGCCGGTACTGCGAAAAGCGGGAAGCCCGGGAGGAGGAGCTCCGGGCTGGGGGAGAGCATGATTCCGGGTGTAGCGGAGGTGAGCTGGCCTGCAGAGTGGCACAGGTGATTGACCCGCTCGAGTGGAGAGCGCAACAGGAGCAGGATGTTGACCTCCGGCCAGTGCTACAATGGGTGGAGTCTGGTCAAAGACCGCAGTGGAGCGGAGTGGCTGGATACTCACCTGCAACTAAAGGACTGTTTGTGAAATTTTCAGCTCTCCGAGTAAAGGACGGAGTGCTGCAGAGAGCCTGGAAGGAGCCAGCTACGGGGGAGGAGAGGTGGCAGGTGGTGGTCCCCAGGGCCCTGAGGGAGGCAGTTTTGAAGGCCTCCCATGGAACCCCCTGGGGTGGGGCATTTTGGAGTTTCCAAAACCCTTCGGCGGCTCCGGCAGAGTTTCTACTGGGGGCAGCTCAGGAGGGATGTTGAGGACTTTTGCCGCCGGTGTGACCTCTGTGCAGCGCACAAGGGTCCCTCAGACCAGTCCCGGGCCCAGCTACAGCAGTTAGCAGTGGGAGCCCCGATGGAGAGAGTAGCAGTGGACGTGATGGGGCCTTTTCCACGCACAGACAGAGGAAATCGTTATGTCTTAGTTGCCATGGACTACTTCACAAAATGGCCGGAGGCATATGCCATACCCGACCAGGAGGCGGAGACGGTGGTCGACAGGCTGGTGGAGGGCATGTTTGCCAGGTTCGGGATGGCAGAAACCATTCACAGTGACCAGGGAAGGAACTTTGAGTCGGCTGTTTTCTCTGTCATGTGTGAGCGCTTAGGGATGCGAAAGACCCGGACGACACCGTTACACCCGCAGAGTGATGGGCTCGTCGAGCGCTTCAACAGGACCCTGGCGAAACAGCTGGCCATCCTCACTGCAGAGCACCAGCGTGATTGGGACATGCATCTCCCCCTTGTTTTGTTGGCGTATAGGTCCGCTGTGCAGGATTCCACCTTGTGTACGCCTGCCCTGCTCATGCTGGGGCGAGAGCTACGGACGCCAGCGGAGATGGCACTGGGGAGGCCTCCGGACGCTCCGGTAGTCGTACCGGGTCCGGAATACGCCAGGAGACTGCAGGACCGGCTGGAGTCGGCCCATGCTTTTGCCCGTGATCAGCTGGAGAAAGCGGGAATGAGACAGAAAAGGAATTATGACTTGAGGGTAAAAGGGGAAGACTTCAGGGCCGGTGACCTTGTGTGGGTGTACAGCCCGAGGAGGAAGAAAGGCCGGTGCCCTAAGCTGGACTGCCACTGGGTGGGGCCTTGTGTAGTGGTAGAGAAGCTGGGGGAAGTGGTGTACAGGGTTCAGCTGCCGACTAGGGGGAGACGAGTGGCCCTTCATAGAGACAGGCTGGCTCCATATAAGGGTGATGTGCGCCCGGTCCAGTCGACCCCCCTGAGAAATGAAACAGCCACAGCCCCAGACTCACTGACTGTGCCCCCTTCTACTGCCCCACAGCTTCCTCCACTTTTGCACCCCATCCCAGATCAAAAGCGGGGTGCTGCAGGACAGCAGACACAGCCCCAAGTGTCGTCTACAAGGGGGCTGCAGAGGCAGAGAAGACCCCCAGGTCACCTCAGAGACTTTGTACGGGATCCCTCGGGGCGAGGGATTTAGTGAGGGGGGGGCAATGTAGCGATTCTCTTAGTTAGAGAGCGTGTTGATGTTGTGGGATTTCGGACTGTTCGGGAGGTTCGTGAAGGCAGCATGGAGAGAGCGAAAAGACCGAGAGCTTGCCTGTGTGTGTGTGTTGCTGTTCCGTTGTTGTTGTTGTGGTTGGCGTGGCTGTGGCCTACAGCAGCCGTTTTTCTGCAAATAAAGACGACCTTTGTTGTGAACATCGCCGACTGTGGAAGTGTGTTTACAACGTTACAGTATTAATAGCGTTGTATCTGTCAGAGCACCTGAAAAATGAAGTACACCCCCAATTAAACAACTTGTAGAACCACCTTAAGTATTTGACTCTGGAATGCTTTGGTAAACAGAGGAGTTCATGGTCAGCTCAGTGACTGTGAGCTGCACAGGTCCTGTGTCTGCAAAACAAACCAAATCATCATGTCTAATCCACCGTGCTTCACAGTTGGTATGAGATGTTTGTGCTGATGTGCTGAGTTTGGTTTTCTCCGAACATGACACTGTGTAAACCTAAGCATGCATTCTTTGTGGAGAGAAGAGGCTTCCTCCTAAAAACAAACCACACTTGTTCAATCTTTTTGTCTAAGATGTATATCTCTCTTTCTCTTTTGTTTTTTTATACATTTTGTTTTCCATTTGTGAATCATCTGTGGAATGACAGACTTCACATTGTTTGGAAATGATCTTGTAACATTTCGCAGATTGATAAGCAGCAGCAATTGCTACTCTAAGATCAATGCTGATGTCGTTCCACCATGGTACTGTGTTTGCACACACCTCAATGCTCCAGATCAGCAAACTGTCAACATTTCTGCATTTATAAAGGTAGTCACACTTGCTGGTGATCAGTTAATCCAGTGCATTTTATTGGCAGCACCAGGCTGCTTCTTCCCTTTTCAGAGTCAGGTCTATAATTTGTTGAACAAAGACACATTTGTTGTAGCTTTTGCCTCTGGACACCACCACAGTGGATTTTAATTCAAACAATAACTGATTAAACTGCAGGCTTTTAGCATGAATTCAGGGTTTTTTTGTTTTGTTTTGTTTTGTTTTGTTTTTGCATTAACTGTTTTGCACAGTTGGTGAAGTATCTCAAAGAATCTAACCTGATGTCTGACATCTTTCTTTGACAGGTTTCCTGATCTCTGAATACTTGTTTTTTTTTCCTTGTTCGTTTTTTCTTTTGTTCCTTCTTCCTTGTTTTGAGTAGTTCCTCTTCCTTGAACTGCTTTCTCCTGTATGTTCCAAGAGAGGATGCTTTCACTTATTAAAAACAAAAGTGAATGCTAAAAGAGACCCGCAAACAAGCAGCAGTTGAAAGTAGCTGCAGTCAGTAAACTGAATGTGGCTCTAATATCAAAGCATCTCAAAGCAGAAAACACAGCATTCAGTTATGTTGATGGGTTCTAGACTGCAAGCACGTTTATATTTAACAGTATGTTAGTTTGTCAAATTAATTTTGAGCATCTGAAAATGCTGGTGTGCTTCTGCTGTGCTACACTTTGCATGACCAGCTCAGTGGAGTTGTTGTTGTATTGCACATGAAGAGACCTTGTTCATAAAAATCACTGCACTTGTTCAACACAATGCAAACCTTTAGTTAAGGTTCTTGAATTGAACTTGAATTCTGTACTTCAGTGGCTTATTGATTGTTTGATTTAAAATGTACTGTGATGAAGTACAGAGGCAAAATTAGAAGACAAAAAAATGTTGTTGACCAAAAAATTATGGACCTAACTCAGAATCATATGAAAGCAGGAGGAGATTGTTAGCTTTTCATGCACTTTTGATTAAATAAATTATGACAGTGTAATATGTGTTGTTGTTCGTCTGCATTTGCGTTTAAATTATTTCTGAATCTGGTAAGGACCACATTTTTAAATTATGTCCTGTTAAGCAAAACCTTAGAATTCAAAGAGGATGTGCTTTCTCTTTCACTTCAGTCTTTGTCTGTGTGGGCATTAGTATTGCATCAATCTAACTTTTTTTCTCTGTTTTCTGGCAGCAGAAAGAATCATGCCAGTCCACAGTGAACACGTGATGGAAAGCCCTCTGGTGACAACACATGGTTTAAGTTTCACATGGACATGCTGTTTGTTGCCCATCATGTCCACGTGAGACTCATGTTACTGCCTCAACTGAGAGGCTGTATGAAGGGCAAGTATATTATTGATCTAGGCTAAAACTGTGACTTATACAAGGTTACTGTAGTGAAGTGCAATTGTTCTTACTTTGGGAAATGCATTTATATTTGTTGTTATTATTGTTCCTGCATTTTCTTCTACAGCAGCATAACAGGTACTAATATACAACATGCAAAGTTGGTCACAAGTACCTCAAACATTCTAACCTGATGTGTGATTTCTGTCTCTGACATTCTCCTCTTATTTTTATATATTTATTTATTTTGGTTTGGTTTGGTTTTTGGTTCTTCTCTTCCTTATTTTGAGTAGTCCCTCCACCTAGGGCTGGTTGTTGCTGTATGCTTCAGGAGGGAGCATGGTGTAACAGAGTCATCAAAACAGTTAAACATTGGCATATTTTCTCTAAAACAGCCTGTTGCTGCTGTTGTTACTACCACTGACGTACTTTTGAGCACCAGCTGTTGTTCCTGCCATGACAATCAGTAAACTCTGCACCTTTAAGGGGTGTGGTTACTTTTACATTGCTTTCAAAAAGCAAAGGGTTTTGAAGGTTTTAAAGAACGAAAGCCAATATATGATAGTATAGCATGACATGGAAATGTATAATAATACACTCTTACCTTGTCGTGCCCTCAGCATCTGTGAGCCCCACTTTGAGAGATCTGGCTTAAAATCTGACACTTGTGAATTTTGATTGACTTCATCAATCTTCTCAGCATATCAGTCATACTTTTATGTCACTGCCCTCAGTAATGTTTTTCATCTCACTAATCTTTTATATAATAAACACTGTTAAAGGTAGCCTGCTAGAGAGGTCTTAAAAACAATCAGCATTTTTTTCATTTTAAAGCAATCTGGTCAGATCTCAGCAGTGCCATGTTGAATGTTTGTCTTAAACCAAACCTCACTTACTGCCTGGAATATATCAAATCTCTGTTTCCATTTACAGAAA
This sequence comes from Archocentrus centrarchus, assembly GCF_007364275.1. NCBI lineage: Eukaryota > Metazoa > Chordata > Actinopteri > Cichliformes > Cichlidae > Archocentrus > Archocentrus centrarchus. The sequence continues at coordinate 17,148,302 of NC_044363.1, forward strand.
ATGGCTTCTTACGCTTTTTGAATGTTTGTGCAGACAGGAATGATGGAATTTTTCAAAAATGGAATGTGGCAGCCTCACAGTTTGCATATTATAATAACTTGATCCTGAACACCACTAAGACAAAGGAGATGGTAGTAGACTTTAGGAGGACAACACATGTCATTCAACCTCTGTTCATCGAGGGGGATGAAGTGGAGCTGGTTTCAGATTTTAGGTTCCTGGGAGTACATCTGCAGGATGATTTGACCTGGAGTATCAATACGACCAGCATTGTCAGGAAGGCCCAACAGAGACTGCATTTCCTGAGGGTTCTTAGGAGCAACCATCTGACCCAGAATCTGCTGGTGTCCTTCTACCGTTGCTGTGTAGAGAGCATCCTGACCTACTGTCTGTGCGTGTGGTTCAACAGCTGCACAGCAGCAGACAGGAAAACACTCCAGCGAATCATCAACACGGCTCAAAAGATCATAGGCTGTCCCCTGCCCTCCCTCCAGGAACTGTTCAATGCCCGCTGCCAGAGGAGGGCACAGAACATCCTCCAGGACCCCTCACACCCTGGACACTCCTTGTTTCAGCTACTGCCATCAGGCAGACGTTTCAGGACAATGAAGGCCAGAACAAACAGACTGAGGAACAGCTTTTATGCCAGGGCTATCATTGAACTGAACTCTGTGTGGTTTGGACAGTGATGTGGGGTGGTAGTGCTGACTGTGTGCGTGCGTTGGTGTGTATTGGGGCTAGATTCGTCTGTTAATTTACTATTGTGCACTGTATTTTAGTAATCGTTTTTATCACTCATATTTTTATTATTTTATTATTTATTGTCTGAGGCACCTAGAAAGGAATGCATTTTAAATTTCGTTGTGCAACTTCTGTGTACAATGACAATAAAGATTCTGATTCTGATTCTGATTCTTTGTTTTGTTTGTATTTGTTTGTGTGTTTATTTAAAACAAATGAGATTAAAGAGAACTCTATTATATCATTGGCTCTGCCCAAGAATATGTTCTACATAACAAACATGTTAACAGCCATTAGAAATGGGTAGATAAGAGGTTTTATGTGCCAGATAACTGACATATTCCTTCTTAGTTCTGTGCCACTGTGATCAGCTCTATTCCAAAAATGCACCAGGCACTAAATTAACTACTTAGCTTTACACTAATTCTTTTATATGAAAATGCTAATCTGAGGTGGGAACTTACCAATTTTCAGGCCAGGAGTTTACTTGTTTAAGCCTAAAGTTCCATGGTGTTCCCATGTTTGTTTGTAAATATTTCAGAGGATATTGGATGTTTCAGTCTGACAGCTGCAGCTGTGCTCGTTAGAAATTCATGACATCTGACTAGTGAACGACTGTAAAAGCTTCATGTTACGTACAGAAATAGCGAACTAACATCTAACTGTGATTTCAGTCATAAATGTCTGCAGTTGAATTTGCTCCTCTGACCCTCTGACAGCCACTTTATGAATGAGGAAATGAATCGGAGTGTCAGACAGGTGGTTCAGGTGTAGCAGGAGGGGAAGGCGTCAGAGATACTCAAGAGTATGTTGGATAAAACCTGCCAGTGAGCAGGTTGGGTTCACAGAATCTGTTACCATGATAAATGACTCAGAGTTGGAGTTATCTCTCTTTCTGAAACTGAAAACCTGAGTTTCCCCCATTTTGAGGTTCACAAACCCAGAGTTGTAGCTAAACCTGCTTACTGGAATAGACCCCAGGGATCAAAATGCATCTGTTTCACCAAATTATGCTGTGTATCCATATGGTCAATGTGACTGCTATGACCATGGCCATAATCATCTTGAGTTGATTGGTAACATTACAGATCCATGTATTCTTTGATCTTTTATTATTACAAATTATATTAATACAGACCATATTTATTTATTTGTTGGGTGGTGTGGTGGTTAGCACTGCTGCCTCACAGCTGGAATGACATCTAGAAGGCCTGGGTTCGATTAAACTTTGGCCCAGGGGATCTGGTTGTCCCTGTGGGGAGCTCCAGGGGCTCTGTGCTTGGGGGGCCGCTGGGTGTATGTAGCTCCAATCTTCCTCATGCCGTCCGCGTGTCCTGGGGGGTGGATCTGTGGGCCCCCCACAGTTGCTATCAAATACTCTTAGGGAGAAACCTTATAGACACAAGCACGCACATATACACACAGATATCTAGATTCAGGTGTTTGTCAAATACACTCTCAGTTCAGTTACAGTTGCCACTGAATAACCACTTGTACTCTCTACCATTACCTTGTACTGGGTACTTTCCTTTGAAGTTATAACTGTTATTATATGCTGCATATGCTGTTTGTTGTGGATTTTGTTTTGTTTTGTTTTCTCTTTCTGCGGGTGTCGAGGCAGACTTCAAGGGTGTTGACTTGTTTTATCTCTGTTTTTTTCCTTTCCCTTTTTTTTCTTTCTCTCTTGTCTTTGTGTCCAATATACTTGAAATAAACCCAAAGCAATTTTTAATAAAGTTTCATATTTATAACAAGGGGAACTTCATGGCGAAAGCCATAATGCTCCGCTTGTGAAAGCAAATTTGTTGGACCTTACCTTGACATTCAGACGACAATTCTGAGTGCCACACAGCCGGACAGGACACGCTTAAAAAAAAAAAAAAAAAAAAAAAAAAAAAAAGGATGAGGTTATGGATGGCCTTAAATGCATACAGGAGCATTTTGAAATGAATTCTGAATTTAACTGGATGCCAGTGGAGTTCCTGTAGGACTGGGGTAATGTGTTGAAATTAGGGGCTTTTGTTAATAATGCAAGCGGCTGAGTTTTGAACCATTTGAAGCTTCTGGGGCAGAGGCGATTTATTTTTCATAGATAGAAATATAGAGATCGCGCAATGTTATTGATATGGGAGTGAAAGGCTGTTTACCCTACCCGGGATAGCGTTACCAGGGCGCAACCCTGGAGCCAGGTCTGGGGAGAGAGCTCGAGGGAGAGTGTCTGGTGGCTGGGCATTAGCCCGTGGTGCCCAGCCGGGCACAGCTCAAAGAGGCGACACAGACCCACCCTCCTGTAGGCCCACCACCCACAGGAGGCATTGTAGGGTTCAGGTGGTGGCGAAGGGCTGAGGCCCTGATGGGCTGATCCCAGCTATCAAAACTGGCTATTGGGACACAGAATGTCACCTCTCTGGTGGGTAAGGCATCTGAGCTAGTGCATGAGGTTGAGACATACCAGCTAGATATAGTCAGGCTCACCTCAACACTTAGCCAGGGCTCTTGAACAAGTCTCCTAGAGAGGGGCTGGACTCTGTTCCAGTCTGGAGTTGCCACCAGTGGGATGGCTATTCTTGTTTCAGCCTTGCTGCCTGTACATTGTAGTTTTTGTAGTTTTCACCAGTAGACGAAAAGGTTGCTTCCCTGCACCTTTGGGCCAGAGAACGGGTCCTGACTGTTGTTTGTGCTTATGCAACGAATGACTGTTCAGAGTACCCACACTTCTTAGAGACACTGGGTGGGGTGCTCCTTCCAGTCTATACCAGGGTGTTGGAAAGGAGGGTATGTCCATTAGTCAAACCTCCGATTCAGGAGGAATAATGTAGCTTTTGTCCTGGTTGCAGAATGCTGGACAAGCTCTTTATACTCTCGAGAATATTCAAGTGTTCATGGGAGTTTGCCCATTCAGTCTATATGTTTTTTGTGGACTTGGAAAATGCATTTGACCACGTCCCTTGGGGTATCCTGTAGGAGGTACTGCTGGAGTATGGGGAGTCTGGCCCGTTGTTGCGGGCCATTCAGTCCCTGTACACCTGCAGCGAAAGTTTGTTCGTACTGCCTGCAATAAGTCAGACTCATTTCCCATGGGTGTTGGACTTCGCCAGGACTGCCCTTCATAACCGATTCTGTTCATAATTTTTATGGACAGAATTTCTAGGCATAGCCAAGTGGTGGAAGGTTTCCAACTTTGTGGCGTCAAAATCTCATTTCTGCTCTTTGTGGATGATACGGTCCTGTTGATTCACTGGGCTGTGGCCTCCAGCTCGCAGTGGAATGGATCACAGCTGATTGCGAAGTGGCTGGCACCTCTAAGTCTGAGGCCATGGTCCTCAGACGGAAAAGGGTGGAGTGCCCACTCTAGCTAAGGAAGAAGTTGCTGCCCCAGGTGCAGGAGTTCAAGTATTTCAGGGTCTTGTTCACAAGTGACGGTGGAAGGGAACAAGAGATTGACAGATGGATTGGGGCTGCATCTGCAGTGATGCGGACGCTGTATTGGAGTGTCGTGGTGAAGAGGGAGCTGAGTATAAATGCGAAGCTGTCAATTTACCAGTCAATCTACATCCCTACCCTCACCTTTCATGAGCTTTGGGAAGTGACTAAAAGAATGAGATTGTGCATAGAAGCAGCAGATATGAGCTTCCTCTGAAGGGTGGCTGGCCTCTCCCTTACAGGTAGGGTGAGGAGTGCAGCCATTCAGGAGGGGCTCACTGCTCCTCCAGGGAGCCAGTTGAGGTGGTTCAGGCATCTGATTAGGATGCTTCCTGGGTGTCTCTTGGGTGAGGTGTTGTTGATGTTATTTCTCTCTCCTACAGCCTCAATTGCAACTACATGAAAATAACAAATTATGTGAGTCATGTGATGACGTCATATAGCGACTTCTAGCAATTTTTAGGACAGCCAATAGCTACTTTCCTTGCTGAGAGTTGGCAACAGTGGCGTCAACGTCTCCTCCTCCTTGGTGCGAGAACAAGCCACGGAGGCCCCGGTGGTCTGGCTATTGTCTCTGGTATGTCATGTTCTTGATGGAACTCACTCGTAATTTCAGTACAGCATCTGTTTCCGATTATCCGCAGTACATCGTGGGTGTATGCAATCTTGTTTGACATAAAAATGCCCACTATAAATACCCAGGAACATTTTTTATTTGCATGTTCCTGGTTCAACTGGTGCACACTCTTTATCAACAGTGTGTAAAATAGTTGTGTTAGCTTTCATGTTAGCTGTGGAACTAGAACATTATAAATGTGCACCTCTTAAGGGTGTAATTTCAGTTCTGCTGATAAAAGTAGACATTGTGCATGAAAGTGTGGGCCTATTGTTTAATATATCCCACATGTACATAAGGCACTGAGTATTTTTGGAAGTCTGTTTTTTCTGAGATTGTATTTACAGTATCCATATGGCATAAAGTTTAAAAAAAAATGTTGATTTACCTATAAATGACAAGCAAGTGTGTTTAAGGCTTAGGTATCAGATAGGGGAAGAAATACCAAAATAAAAATGGAAAAAACAACCACAGTTATGCTTATTTTTTATTACTGGATAACACATTATAATGTAGAAAAAATGAAAAAGTAAAAAATATTTAAAAAATAATTAGACATTTTAAATGTACATTTATGTATGCTCAGCTTACATTATACAGTATCCACTAATTCCACATTACTTCATTATACTGAAAAATGTTGACACATAGTTAAATACGCTGAATGAATGTAGAATGTAATGAATGTAATGTAGAAATAGAATTTGTATCACAATTTTAATTTATTATAAATTTTTGAATGTCAGAGTGGACTTGTATGTGAGACACATATACAGTAAACCATATAAAACCTATTAAATAGCAAAAAAAAAAAAAAAAAAAAAAAAAAGGAAAAAAAATTACCTTAACCCTTTCATTAGTTAAAAATGTTAGTTTTACCAGAAAGAAAGAAAGAAAGAAAGATATGGAGGTTATCATCACATACCAGAATGATGCATTCCAATCATGCATCTCTTGCCCATGTATCGTGCTGTTTTTTTTTTAAATCAAACTGGGCAAACACACGCACACGCTGCACTGTTGAGTGTTATAATTCTACAACAACAAGAATAATAACAAACAACAGAAACTGTAATAAGATAAGGGGCCCAACATATGGCACTCTGAGAAAAAGCCATGACAGAAGCAATAAGCAAAAAATAAACACCACTAGTAGTATCACTCCATGATTGTGATACAGGTTTTGCAAAAGTTGACATGCTTTTATTATCCACTCTATTACTTTGTATATATTTTGTATTATCCTTTTTGTGATTGCTGCTGCACGCTGTAAAACTGTTCCTCCGAACCCTGAAAAGGAGTCAAATAGAGCACCCAAATTGCTTCCTGCTCCACCTACCCATTCTGCTACTTTCTTCATTTTTGGCATTATCCATTCTGCTACTTTGTTTATTTTTGCCATTACCCACTTGCTTATTATTTGCATTGCATGTTCCATTGCTTTGCTTATTTTTTGCATTATCCAATCTGCTGCTTTGTTTATTTTTTGCATAACCCATTCTACTAATGTGCTTAATTTTTGAATTACCCACTTGCTTACTTTTGGCATTGCCCATTCTGTTACTTTGCTTACATTTTGCATTATCCATGATCCTGTTCCCACTGCTCTAATGTCTGATGCTGTTTTAAAAGCAGTTTTCAGTCCTTCTGCGATTGCTACTCCACACAGTAAAACTGTTCCTCCAAACCCTAAAAAGGAGACAAACAGAGCACATACATTGCTTCCAAATCCACTTACCAATTCTGCTACTTTCTTCATTTTTGGCATTATCCATTCTGCTACATTGCTTAGTTTTTGCATTAGCCACTTGTTTATTTTTGTCATTATCCATGCTGTTACTTTGCTTAATTTTTGCATTAGCCACTTGTTAATTTTTGGCATCAGCCATTCTGCTATTTTGATTATTTTTGGCATTAGCCGTTCTGCTATTTTGATTATTTTTGGCATTAACCATTCTGCTATTTTGATTATTTTTGGCATTAGCCATTCTGCAATTTTGATTATTTTTGGCATTAACCATTCTGCTACTTTGATTATTTTTGGCATTAACCATTCTGCTAGTTTGATTATTTTTGGCATTAGCCATTCTGCTAGTTTGATTATTTTTGGCATTGTCCATTTTGCTACTTGGTTTATTTTTGGCATTGTCCATTTTGCTACTTGGTTTATTTTTGGCATTGTCCATTCTGCTACTTGGTTTATTTTTGGCATTGTCCATTCTGCTACTTGGTTTATTTTTGGCATTGTCCATTTTGCTACTTGGTTTATTTTTGGCATTGTCCATTCTGCTACTTGGTTTATTTTTGGCATTACCGATTCTGCTACTTTGTTTATTTTTGGCATCATCCATTTTGCTACTTGGTTTATTTTTGGCATTACCGATTCTTCTACTTTGCTTAATTTTTGCATTACCCATTCTGCCCTTTTGTTTGTTTTTTGCATTAACCATATTGCTAACCCTATTGCTATGACTCCTATTGTGAATGTGACTCTGCCTCCCAATACTGTTCCTGCTAACCCTAAAAGGTTCCCAAATAGAGCAACCAACACGATACCAAATCCATCACTTATTCCTTGTTTTGGGGGGGTTTGTGCTTTTTCTCTTTCTTTTATCAGTTGTTCTTTATTTGTATCTGGTGCAGCATCTTTGCTTTCTTCTTCTGGTTCATTTTGTGGTTCATGTGCTTCTGCATCTTTTGTCGTTTCTTTCATTTCTTTTTGTACTTCTTCATTTTCTCCTTCTTCTTTATCTGTTACTGTGCTTCCTTTTTCTGCTCCAGTTGTTGTTTCTGGAGCTGGCCCAAAGAATGCATTTGCCACCAATTCAGCTGCACAGCCTGTAAGTTTGATCAACCCACCCCACAACCCACTGTTGTTAGCCTTACTGCAGGTGTCTCCTTGTGGCAACATCTCAGTGGTGTAGCACCTTCCTTTATTTTCTTTGTATATCTGGTCAACTGTGTTGAGAAGTACCTCCAAGTTGTTGATGTTGTCACCTTGTTGGTTGTATTTATTAATGAAGTGGTATTGGCTCTTGCATTTCTTCACCAGATCACTCAGACATTTATTCTTGTCTATGAATTCTTTAGTCTTCATTTCTTCTGAGACCTGGTCGTCTTGAGTAAAGACAAATGCAGCATATTTGAAAGCTTCCTCTGAGAAATATTGACATATCTTCTGAGTGATGGCCTGTTGCTGCTCTGCAGATTTCTTCAGATTGAGCACAATGAGAAAAGCATGAGGCCCAGGAGGAAACTCGGTGATACACCTCAATATTTCAGGCTTCAGCTCCTCCTCTGATCTACCTGGGGCAGAGAAATCAGGAGTGTTGATCAGGGTGATCCTTCTTCCATCGGCAGATTTGGACTCAGCTTGACATTCAGTGTTATCAACCCTGAACACATCTTCTCCAAACATGATGTTTGCTAGGCTGCTTTTCCCAGCTCTGCTGTCTCCCAGCAGGACAATCCTGTACTCCACTGTAAGGAAGTGAAGACAGAAAATTAATGAGTGTTTGAGTACTATTATTTTGCAATACTGAGTTTAGGGAATATATTCAAAAATACATAAAAATGTATTAATATGACATTGTTGAGCCACCATTCATTGATTCTCAAACTTTTTCCATTTCCATTTTCTCCACTTTAGGGGTGGTGGGCGTGGGAGGGGTTACAAAAGCGCTGTGTACACAAAACATAGTAACACTGGAGGATTTCACTAGTTGCTTTACTAACGTAACCGTGGCAAATTTCTTTGTTCCACCATGAAAATTATTCCCATGTTAAATATTTGGTCAGCATGACTTTTCACCCAGGTGATTTCACGCCATCATTACCCTGCACCCCACACTTTGAGAACCACTGGATTAGAAAATGCTTTATTCTTTTATAAGAGGTTTGTGTTAGGAAAGAGGAGAGTACATTGCTAATGTGAAAAGGAAAAGGAAGTAAACAAGGAGAAAGATAAGAATTTTAAATATGCTGTCCTGGACTCCTCTGCTTTAATCACAATAGGAAAAGTATAGGACTAGTAGAACACTGTTGTATTGCTTTCTTCAGAGCATGCAGGTGAGTCAGACTCATGTCTCCTCAATTATACCGTCGTTCCTGCGATGACTGTTGGTGGCACTAGAAAAGCAAAGTGAGTGGGAATAGAAATGTGCCTGTTTGGTTATTGTCCAAAAAAAATACTAATGCCAGCTCAGTTAATTTGCTACATTATAGAGTGATGTAATGTTTTGCACAGACTGCACAATGTTGTGTTTGGTTGTTATTTAGAATGCCTGTCACAGGTTTTATTCTTCCAACCTCTTTCTTTTGTCTTCTGCTTGTGGTGTTAGACTTTCTTTGGAGCACATAGGCTAAGGTCAAAGATCGAACTGCAGGTTCTCTTGGCTTGACAAAAGCATGACCACAAGCTCTAAGGTCAAAAGAGTCTTTTGTTAAATTTAATTTAACATTTAGTTTATTTATTTATAAGACAGTTCACCAGCCTCTCGCAGGGCAGGACACTACACATTACTCAAATCAAGTATTTAATGTAATGAAAGTGCTTGACATGCTGCAGCATTTTACATTACTGATTTATTCACAGTAGCCTTAAAGCATCATCTAAGTGTATTTTCAAAGGATAATTTATCCAAATTATTTGATTTCAAATATTCAGATGTTGTTATGTCTGCAGAAAATTAAAAGGTTAGAGGCTGAAAAACTTACCAGACATGCTGTTTAAAATGAATCAGCGAAGAGGAGAGCTTGACAGTTGTGTGTCTTGTTTTTGTCCCCAGCTTAGTTTCACTTGCTGTTAAAATATGTGTGTGTGTGAGGGGTGGGAATTGCTTGGGGGGGTTCCTTTAAGAGGAAATAATATACAGTTACATATTTGTTTAGTAATAAAATTGATTCACATTTACACTGAATAACTGCACCAATCTTCCAGTGTTAGTAATCTCCTAGGTGTATAAATACTTCCAGAAGTCAAGTTTTGATGAGTGAAACACAATAATTAAATGCCAGACAATGCAAATAGAGACATCAACAAGTTACTGTTCATTATGTAACGTTTCAAAGTGGTGGTTTCTGCTCGTATTTGCTTGTTTTGCTTGTTTTGTGTGTTTTTTCTTGTTTCTTTTTTAGTTTGTAACTATTTAAGGTGTGGCATTTCTTGACACTATATTTATATTTGTCAGAGCTCTTTTTGAAGAGAATAGTTGAAAGTGAAGATAAATGCTCCCTTGATCTTGGTATAAGCTGTTGTAAATGAGCATTAAAATTCCCCACTCACCCTGTGGGTGCGGTTTGTCCTCCAAGCTTATGTCCTCTACCAGAGGCCTGGGAGCTTGAGGGTCCTGAGCAGTATCTTAACTGCTGTTAGGACTCCGCTCTTCTGGACAGAGATCTTGGATGTCATTCCTGGAATCTACTGGAGCCATTCTCCCAGTTTGGGGGTCACTGCCCCGAGTGTTTCGATCACCACAGGGACCACTGTTACCTTCACCTTCCACATCCTTTCTAGCTCATCTCTCAGCCCAGTATGTACAGCAATAATTTAAAGTGATCATGTTCTGCATGACTTTATCGTATCACCTTCTCACACCATTGTGGAAGAATTTTGGCTCACTCTTCTTTACAAAATTCACTTCATTGAATTCTGCAAGCATTTTTCTTTTTCACTATTATCTACTCGCCTTGCCTCAACTCAACTCTACCCAGTTTTTAAGGTTTTCCATCAGGTGGCTAATGGACGACAGAATCCAAAGGAAGCTAGTTGAAGCAACTCAATTGTAATGGAAAACAAGTGAAACTGAGTTGAGGCTACCTTGGAGTGAATTTGTTGGGATGTCGTTTCTTGGGAGGATTGCAAGCGGTTTTGAATGTTTTCCACTTGTGAATAATCATTCTCATTGTAGAATGATGGACATCAAATTGTCTGGAAATGACTTTATAACCTTTGTCAAATTGATGGGCAGCAACAAGAGGCACAAATCACTAGTTTTACTCAAGAAAAAGAAGGTCATCTAAAGGTTTGTGAAAAAATTCTTTGGATAGCTAAAACCAATAATAACTTGCACCAGAGTCGAGGAGAGGAACGTATGGGGAAGAGAAGAAAAAGAACACACTTTAAAATAGGAGTAGACTTTCAGATACACTTTCAAAACATATTACAGGCACTACTGCACCAACAAAAGATACTAGCAATACACATGCATGCAAACTTGGTCTCAAGAATCTCAAAAATTCTGATCTGATGTTTGATCTCTGTTTCTGATGTTTCCTGATGACTGTCTAATGCCTGTCTTCCTCCTTATTTTGAATAGTTCCTCCACCTGGAACAGGTTATTCCTGCATATGCCTGAACAGAGATTGTTCTTCACTTTTTAACTGCAATGAAGAAAAACCAGCTTTGTCCAAGAAAAAGCAGCAACTGAAAGTGTTTGCATAAAGGCCTGGCAGAGCATCTCAAGATATGAAACACAGCAGTTGGTGATGTCCATGGTTTCTATACTTTATCCAGTCCCTCACTGCTCCATCTAGATTTTTTTAAAAATGGCCTTTATATCTAAAATGATGATTGCTCATTTAATTTTCAGCATCTGAAAATGGGGAATTGTTTGTCCTTTCAAGGTCTATGTGCTGCATAGACCACTAGATTGAGTGAAAGTCTCAAAATTTGTGTTGAGCTGGTCACTGCTCTCTGCCTGTACCATCTCTTTTTTTTTTTTTTTTTGCAGCTGCTTGTGGTATTTATGTGTACTATATGCACTCACTCTCTGGGTTTCTGCTGCTGGCACAAATTTACGTCACATTTTTGCTGTGCTGTGCTTTGCTAAATGCAGTGGTGCTGTTCTCGCATTAAGTTTCCTTGTGTATAAAAATCACTGAGATTGCTAAACAGATTGCCAAAACTCCTTGAATTAAAGTTGGAAGTTTGCACTTCAATCACGTTTTGATTGTTTGATTTAAAATCTAATGTGGTGGTGCACAGAGGCAAAAGTGTGTTTTTGTCCAACAAATTATAGACCTATCTGTATTATAATGTCCTGATGCATAAAACCTTAGAATTGGAAGAGGGTGCACTTACTTTTGACTGTTTATCCATGTAAGCATAGGCACTGCAATCTAACTTTTGTTTTGTGGTCATGGAGAAGGTTGAGTCTTCAGTGAACCCCTGATGGCTGATGTGAGAGTCCTCTGGTCACAATAAATGTTTTAAGTCCAGTTTGCTGTTATTTTCAATTTTTCTGCATAATTATTACAAGAGGCGCTACCCCACCAACAAAAGCTATTGAAACACACCTGTTGGTATGCATGCAAACTTGGTCACAAGTATCTCAAACACTGACCTGGCATCTGATTTCTGTCTCTGACATGTGTTTCCTGATGACTGTCTAATTCTCCTCTTGGGTTTTTTTTTTTTTTTTTTTTGTTTCTCCTTCCTCATTTTGACTAGTTCCTCCACCTGAAACCGGTTGCTGCTACATGCTTCAGGAAAGAACATGCTGTAAGTTATTAAATACAAAAACGGAATGCAGAAAAACCCACGAAAAACAAGCAACAACTGAATGTGGCTGCAGTAAGTGCCCAGCAGAGCATCTCAAAACAGGAAACACACCATTTGGTGATGTCCATGGATTCCAAAATTCAGGCTGTCCTTCACTGCCTCATCCAAGTTTTTAAAAATGTCTTTAATACTCAAAATTATGTTAGTTTGTCCAATTTATTTTGAGCATCTGATATGTGGTGCTGTGTATTAAAATCACTGTAACTACTGAACAGTTAAATCAAAAATTTTATTGTTTTTTTTTTTTTTTTTTATCATGTCCTAATACATTAAACCTTTCTTTTCACATTACTATTTAAAAAGTGCAAATGCAAAAACATCAGCTTCAAACTAATGTAGCAGTAATGCTAAGTGGTAAATTAAGTATTTACTAATAGCTTACTACTGCTCAATAGTGTGTAGTTGTTACAAAGTGTTGACTATTTTTCTCCAAACATAACATCCCAGTGTACTTCATACTCAGCAACACTCTCAGACAAAAAAACTGGTTTATCCCAAAGACAAAACACCAGACATGAGCTAAACATTGCACTGCTGTGCAAAGGATTGAGGAGAAACCAAACACTCGAAAAATGCATGGCACAGCAGAAGAAAGGACAAGACTCGGCTTTACGCCTGCACTAAAAGGAGAGAGGACACTCTTTCAGGTAGTCTACTGTTCATATTTTGGACCAAGAAGACAGATGGCTTTAGAGAGGAGTAAAGAAAGCCATCACTGAACAGAGGTGATGGCTGAACAACACCAGCTGTCAGCCACCTACAACACAGTCTTATGATCTCTTCCCAGGTGCTTCAACCCCCACTCAGTATCTCACATGATGGTGGAGTAGGCAAGAGGTTCCACACTTTGACCCCGGTGGCGGTAATGATCTAAGCCGTGTTTTCACATCTTGACTTGTGATGACCCACATGATTAATAGTTGGCCAACAACAATAGGACCACCTCCAAAGGGACAGCCCATACAAGGGGTTAAATTCCTGGGACTCTGTCAGTGGTTTGAAGACTGAAGAAACTTCTTGGACGAGAGAAAATGTCTTCATGAACCTATAGAAGTCCAGTTGCTTTCTTATTAAGCACACAAGACAACCTTTGGTGTCAGTAAGGGGAAGAAATACACTAAAAATATAAGCGAAAATCCATTCATTTATTTTTAGATAATGTGCGTTTTTTTTTAATGTCAGAGTGATGTTGTAGATGAACAGTGAACTACATGAAAAACATGAAAGTTTACAGTGCAATCAGTGTGAAATGAATTATTTAATCAGTTATAAATGCTAGTCCCCCCCCCCCCGAAAATTTTTTTTAAAAGGAAGCATTGTGTTTGCCATTACAGAGTAGAGTGAAAAATCATGCACAGTTTGGATAGTTTAAAAACCTCTTATTTTTCAGACAGTGAATCATACAACCTTTAGCGCTATATCGCATATTCTGTATTTTTAATTCATGCGTGAGGTTATTCTTTAAATTAAGCCAGGCGCACACACACAGTAATCTGTTGTGTTCTAATTATATGACAACAAGAATAATAACAAGCAACAGTAACAGAAATAATAAGAAAAGGGTCCCAACAAATGGTACTTCGAGAAAAAACCATGACAGAAGCAATGAGTAGAAAACAAGCACCAGTAATACCACTCCAACACGCGGCTTTACCCAGTTTGTTACCCAGTTTATTGCTTTTTTTATTGTCAATCCCACCCCTATGGCTCCTCCAATGGCTATGGCTACCTTTCCCACAGAACCTGCTGCACTCCCAGCCCCTGCTGCACCTGCACCTGCTGCTGTTGCTTCTGCTGCTCCTGCTGCACCCCCAGCCCCTGCTGCACCTGCACCTGCTGCTGTTGCTGCACTGCCTGCAGCTACTGCACTGCCTTCAGCTGCTATACCTCCAGCTGTTACTGCACTGCATGCAGATGCAGCAGCGCCTGCAGCACCTGCTGCACCTGCTGCACCTGCAGCTACTATAAATCCTGCAGCTACTGCACCAACTGCTGGTGCTATACCGCCTGCAGCTTGTCTGTGACCTAATATTTTTTCTTCTTGTGACCTATCTTCTGCTTTTTCTTCTGTTTCTTTTGGACGTTGATCTTGTCCCGTTTCACATATGATTCCATGTTTGTTGCTGTCTTTTCCTTCTGTTTTTTCTTGAGATTCTTTTCCCGGTTCTCCTACTACTTCTGATGCAGCTTCTTCTTCTCTTTCCTCTTCTGTTTCTTTTGGACGTTGATTTTGTTCCTCTTCTCGTATGATTCCATCTTTGTCATCCTCATTTCCTTCTGTTTTTTCTTGAGATTCTTTTCTCAGTTCTCCTACTGTTTCTGGTGTAGCTTCTTCTTCTCTTTTTTCTTCTGTGTCTTTTGGACGTTGATCTTGTCCCGTTCCACATATGATTCCATCTTTGTCATCCTCATTTCCTTCTGTTTCTTCTGCTACTTCCTCACCTTTGTTTTCCTTTATTGTTTCTCCATCTTCTTTTGTGTTTTTTTCTGTGTCCCCTTTATTTGCTGTTTCTGATGCAGTTTCCTCTCCATTTTGTCCTTCTTTATCTGTTGTCTTGTTACTTTCCTCTGCTTCGTTTGTTGTTCCCTGGGTTAAAACTACAAAGGCTGGCCCAGAGAAAGCCTTTGCCACTGATTCTGCTGCAGGGCCTGTAAGTTTGATCAGCTCGTTAGTGTTACTGCAGGTGTCTCCTTGTGGCAACATCTTGCTGGTGTAGCACCTTCCTTTGTTTTCTTCAACTATCTGCTTTATTGTGTTGAGCAACTCTGCGACCTGGGACTGGTTGCTGATATTGTCACCCTGTTGTTTGTAATTATTAATGGTGTGGAATCGACTCTTGCACTTCTTCACCAGGTCACTCAGACATTTATTCTTATCTATGAAGTCTTGGATCTTCATTCCTTCTGAGTCATCCTGAGTAAAGACAACTGCAGCATATTTGAAAGCTTCCTCTGGGAAATATTGGCATATTTTCTCAATAACAGCCTCCTGCTGCTGCTCTGTGGATTTATCCACTTTGAGCACAATGAGAAAAGCATGAGGCCCAGGAGGAAACTCAGTGATACACCTCAGTATTTCAGGCTTCAGCTCCTCCTCTGATCTACCTGGGCTAAAGAGATCAGGAGTGTTGATCAGGGTGATCCTTCTTCCATGAACAGATTTGGACTCAGCTTGACATTCAGTGTTGTCACCCTTGAACACATCTTCTCCAAACATGGTGTTCGCTAGGCTGCTTTTCCCAGCTCTGGTGTCTCCAAGCAGGACAATCCTGTACATTTGTTGCACTGTAAGGAAGTGAAGTCAGAAAATTAATAAGAGTCTTTGATACTCTTATGCTGTAATACTGAGTTTGAAGATTAGATTTAAAAAAATACATAAATATGTCTACATGAGTCAAATCTTTAATTTATTAATTTAATCTTTAATAAATTTCCTTAATCTCCCTGATGGAATCTTCCTAAAGCGATTAATAAAGTTTTATCTAATCTAATCTAAACATCACTGAGCCGTCATTCATTAGTGAATACTTTGTCTGTTGATTAGAGGTTTGTGTTGGAAAAGAGCTGACTGTACACTGACAATGTGATTATAGGGAAAACATTACAAATTTAAGCATGCTCTCCTGGACTCCTTTATTGTATTCACAAAAAGAAAGCACAGGCTGAGGAGAGCACTGTGTTGTGCCAGGATAAGCTTGTTTCACTCAGGATTGTAGGGGAATCAGACTCATGTATCCTTAAATATGTTACCTTTGATGTACTTTTGAGCCCCAGCTGTTGTTCCTGCCATGACAATCATTGTTGGTGACTCTAGAAAAGAAAAATGAGTGAGAATAACAATAATAATATATGATTATTTGAATGAAAATATGAATAAGCACTGCTTATTCATATTATCACAAAAATAAAAATAAAAAGCTTACTGATGTCAGCTCACTTTATTTGCTGTATTACACAGAGAGGAAACGGGTAATGCTCTGCACAGATTATATTGGACAAATTGCTGTGTTTGTTTATTTATTGAGAATACCTGTCTGAGGTTTGATGTTGTCTGCAGTTCTTGGTGTCATTTCTCCTCTTCCAGCCTCATTTGCAGTGCACTCTTCCTCTTCTGCTTGTGTTGTTACTCCTTTTTCTTTCGTGCTTTTCTGCAGAACTTTAACACTTGGCCCAAAGAAAGCATGTTTCAAAGATCCAACTGCAGGACCTGTTAAGCTGATCCATACATGCTTGGAGATGCTTTCTCCAACTCTTTTTTCTTCCAGTAGGTTCATTCCTGGAGTTTCAAGAAGAGAGTGCATAATTAATGCATGGATGGGAAAGTCATTTATGGTGTTGTTGAAAATGCATAAATTGCTTAAATCACAAGAAGCAAGTAAAAACATCCACAAAATAATGATGGAGTTTACCAAAGAAAATTTTACCGGCTGCATCCTGTGCAGCCATAATAACCACCAGAGTAACATATCTGTTTTTATACTGCACGCCCAGTTTGTTTAACAAAGCATGACCAAATGCTCCAAAATTATAGCAGCGTTTCATTAAACATATTTTTTTTCAGATTTTTGGACCGCAATGAATCATATTCCTATGAGTTCATGTTTGTATTGCTGGCTATTGGAAAAATTGGAATAATTTTGAACCACAAAAATATAAAATATAAATGCAAAACTAAATTTGATCTAAAAATAATTTTAGAGATTTTCATCCAGACTATAACCGTCTGGGATAGTACTGAAGTCAAATCTGATTAACTATAGAGATCCTGGGGGGGTCAAACTGAACAGAACCGAATTCTCATTTCAGCTTTAGTGTCACTTTATTTGTAGCGCTAATAAGTAAATGTAGCATGCTAAAGTAGCAGACTTCAGTGGTAATGGAGACACATAATATAGGCTATGTCACGATCCTGGCCGATGGCCCGTGTCTTGTGTTCTTTTTGGTTATGTTTTGTTATCTCTGATTAGGTTTAGTTTTCTTTCGTGTAGATCTTCAGTTTGTTATGGTTTTTGAGTTTAGTCTGGATTTTGTATCCTGTTGTCTTCCTGCATCTTGGTGTTTCAGTGTCTGTTTGTTCCAGGTCTCTATTCTATTCCTCATGTTATGTTTAGGCTGCATTTGTGTCTGGTTTGTATACTTCCTGTTTTAGTTTGACAGTCCTGTGTTCCCTGTGTGTTTGAGTTTTGCTTCCTGTGTTTTCATTAGTATGATTTTGTCCACCTGTTCTCCCCAGCTGTTTCCTGTTATCCCTCATCCCTCTGTTGTCTGTTGTGTCCTCTGTCATGGAGGTGTGGATTTGTTCCTGGGTTTGTGTTAGTTTAAGTTGGTTATAATGCCGTTCCTTGTTTTATGTTTATCAACAATAAAGCCACCAAGGAATGGCATTGCATGGGGTGGCTACTCAGGAGGTAGAGCAGGTCACCCACTGATCGGAAGGTCGGCGGTTCGATTCCTGGCTGCTCCACGTTGCATGCCAAAGTATCGTTGGGCAAGATACTGAACCCCAAATTGCTCTCCAACGCAAGTGTTGAAGTGTGAATGTGTGTGAATGTTAGATAATAAAAAAGAGCTTAGCTTAGTTAATCATGGAAGTGCTTGTGTGAATGAGTAAATGTAAACATGTTGTATAAGTGCTTTGAGTGCTCAGACAGAGCAGAAAGTGCTATATAGGAACTAGTCCGTTTACCATTTAAGTTCAGTTTTGCCTCCAGATTTCTGCATTTGGGTCCAGCCTGCCTGCCACACTGCTCGCACATGACAGGCTACTTGTCAAATATCCAAGAATATTCATACCTTTTTTTTAATCAAGCTTTGTTAAATACCAAAAAAAAAGACATTTGCCAAGCCTGTTTTGTTGTTGTTTTCCCAATGTCTCAGATAGTGTGATGCGGCTGAAAATGTGCAGGATAAATACATACATGACTTTAATCCAGACTGTAACTGTCCAGGAGACTGGCTATATAGTAAACATACTGTGTTAAATAAATATAACTAAGTGTAAAAGTCTTGGACTCCCTTTTTTATTATTTTTTTTTAATAATTTCTGTTGAACGTCTACACTCATTAAAACAGCAGGCACCTCTGGGTGAAACTCAGAGGCCAAATTCTGTTCTACTAATGTTGGGCTGTGGCTCCATCTACAGGTTTCTGGAAAATGATGCAACATGATGTCATCATTTTTTCCGTTTGGTTTCATTTTTGGTCTCTTCAGTTCTCTTCTTTGCTGCTTTTGAACATTAACCAAACTGCCCTTTTAGATGAGAGGACACATAAACAGAACAAATATGTTTTAACACAATGAGTCATGCATCATAACTACAAAAGCACCACGAGGCTGCATGCGTGCCTTGGACTGGTATGTTACATGTATGATGTGTTTCAAAGGATAATTGATCTAAAATATGACTTTTCAAAGTGCACATGGTTGTTATGTCTGCAGAGGATTAAGGTTAAAAGAACTTACCAGGCATGTTTGAAGAAGATCAGAGAACAGCAGGGCTCGACGGCCGTTGTGTCTCTGCCGTTGTGTCTCTGCAGATGACCTGAGCTTACTTTCACTTGCTGTTAGAAACAGTGTGGCTGCCAGGGTGGGGAGAGGCGGGGGTTTCCGTTTGAGTGAAAACAAAAATGCAGTTGAATGTTTGTTCTCAGTAACTGAATTCTGCATTTACACAGAATAATTTAAACAGGTGTAAGAGTGAGAACTGATTGTGAGACGTTCTGTTTTCTGGCTTAGCATTGGTGGTGTTAATCTGCACTGGGAGTATTTTTTATAAGTACCATTCAAATGCAAGCATTCATGTTCACTGTGGCAGCTGTTTCAAGGGTCAAATCCCAGAATGACTCAGAATGTGTACTCTTTAAAAAATATTTTTAATGCAAATAAAGCATAACTAAGGATGTTCTTCCTCTACGCAGTGTCATTTAAGGGGAAATAAGTGCAGAATGAAAGCTTCTTGGCTCTAAGAAAACTTCCTGTTGTCTTTGATAGCTCATCTCGCTCATTCATACCGTTTCCTTTCCAAGTGAGTGACAAAGCCAAAGAGATTCTGATATATTTGTAAAACCTTTATTTGCCTAAACACCCATTTACAATATTTCCATTATTTCAAATGTTTCAATACTGATATGAAGATAAAACCTTATTAACAGAAGATAAAAAAAAAAAAAAAAAGATGATAAACAATCTTTCAGTTATGATGTGATGCAATGCAAGCGCTCAATTTTGCCACTCCCTTGTGCTCCAGTGTGCTGACTTGATTAGATTTTATAGAAATATTTTTTTGGCCACACCATTATGTGAAATCCCACACTTTGATAGCTGTTAGAGTTGTGTTACACACATAGTTTCACATTCGAGGTTAAATACTGTACGGCAGAAATCTGGTCACATTCAAATACATATTCACAGGCAAAACAGGCTTTTGAAATTTGGATCTTCATTGTATCAACAGCTCATCTAATTTCAGCATTTTAAAATGAAGAAACAAAAAGAAAAAGTTTTGTCTTCTTTTGGTTTTTCAGCATTAGCTACACTGCTCTGCAGAGCCACTCGTCACTGCGCCTCCCTTCTTCTCAGCCGCTGACAAACACTAATCTGGCGCTGTAGGCTAGGTCAGCAATGTAAAGCAGGAAATTGAGGGCAGTGAGCACAGCTGCAGCGATTGTTTTTGAGTCACTGTTTCTACTGTATTGCTTGTCAAACTGGAACACGGGCCAGATGATGGTGGCAGTCAAATACATGATCACCGCCAGGAGCCCGTATGCTGACAAGAACTTGGAGAACGGGATGGGGAGACAGCCGGTCCACTCTCCCACACACAGAACCACAATAGCCATGGAGAGGATGAAGCAGATGCAGTACACCGCCATGCACCACTTCAGTGCTGCATGGTGGCCATATGTCACGGGGTTGCTGATGAGGATGAAGATAATACAAGCCAAAAAGGTCTGGCACACTTTCAATAAGCCCGGAGCTGTAGCCATGTAACCTGCCACCTCTCCTGGCCTTTGCTTTAGACAGGCTCACCTCCACCATGTAGGCAACTGCCGCCAGGCAGGAAAAGACTGTGGAGACGATGCGATGGTCACGAACCTCACCGGAGGGTGATTGGTACTTGAGGAAGAAGACTGGGAAGATGATGGATGCAGAAAGGCAGAGGAGGGCAGCGTAGCAGGCGACAGTGATGGGGAAGTTGGACCAGGACACTGGCACCCGTGCCTGGAGGCCAAGCAGCTCTACCAGCAGGACCAGCAGAGTGCAGGCGAAGCTGAATGCCCAGCAGAAGATGCACCAGTCGGCCATGCTTCCTGAGTACTGCAAGTTTCCATGTGCTGCGACGGCACTGAATGCCACGCAGGTGAACAACAGGGCAGCTACACGTGCCCAGAGCAACTGGGAAGTAGGGACCACAATTAATGGCATGATGGGACGTTAGATTCTGTGAGGAGGTGAAAGCGACTTTAACAGTCCTGCAAGATTTGTGATGAGTCCTGTACTGAATGTCAGATCCTGCTTGTCCTGTACTCGGTGGACATTTGTCTCATATTCTGCAGAAAGAAAATAAAGACAATCAGAATAAAAAGAAGCAAATTGTGTTCAAATGCAATTGATGTACAGTACGTCTATGAAATGCATTAATTTTGACATTTTAATAGCTGAGTTTTTCAAAAATCTAACCTTTATCCACAGTCTTGTTTTCTGTTAAAATCACATGCTGTACTTATGCTATACTTATTTTGTTAATAGCCAAATGGCCTGCAACATCAAACTTACTGATGTAATTATTAAAAAGTTGCTGAGCACTGACTAACATGCCTGGCCTCTAATTTAAATTGCGTAAAGCCAAGGCATTGGTGAGGTTTGGCATTCATGCTGTGGCCTGCATATACAGGAAGCTGAGGCCTTGCCTGCTTGAGCTTCAAGGAATTGGAAAGTCCCTCATCGTAAACCAAAGTAGGAGTAGTGATTTCAGACTGCCGAGAGTTTGATGCTGGTTTGTTGTCCAAAGTGTGGCCGTTTAAGTGGATTTGGTTATATTTATACAGCACATTTCCTAAAACAATCTAGAAAAAAAAAAAAAAAAACTTCAGTATTTGTGTGTTCCACCTTCTATGAACAAATAGAAGTTGCATAGATGGTTTTTAATTTATGCAGGTGTTGACGATCAAAAGACAAAAGAGATGATTTAAAAAAAGAATTACATACGACATAAACAGACATAAATGCTGACATTGTTCTGCAGTTTGAGAAGAGACCTAATGAGACAGCCATTATGAATAAAAACAGTAAAATCTCATATTTGTCTTATGAATAATGACAGATGACATAGTTGTACTGATGATCTGAAGACAATTATTAGAATGAAGCAGATCTCTCACAGGACAAGCACACATATTAAAGTTTAAATACGTTTCCTATTCTATACAAAACAAAGCTTTGTGATATAAGATATATTAGCTTTATTATGCCAGTTGCTCCAAATTCTGCATTTTAGCCAAATCCCCCCATGTACAGTATTCATAAGACTGATAGAAAACAAAGAAATCTACGCAAAATCAATGCATTTACTTTTGGGAGATTTGGAAGATTAAGTAAGTAAGGAAACATCTCTTTTTCACTGCATGATTTTCTTTATATAAAAGCACAAAAACATCAGTTGCATTTCCCGGGTTATGGCGAATTTCACTTTTCTGATTCTGAGTGGGACTGCAGATAAACTCCAGCTCACCTTCCCCATCGATCACTTTCAGTAGCCATTAACTCGGTTTTCACACATCCTGTTGCACATAATGTAACTCATATAAAACAGGAAGAAACTCTGAAGGGCTAATAGCACGTCTTCAGGAAGTAGCACTTAATTGCTGAGGCTCAATGGAAATTAATCCAGCAGCTAGATTTATTTCGGTGTGCAATCTTTAAAAAAAAAAAAATAATTGATACCTATCTTTCAGCTTTCTGTTGAAATATGTCCGTTCAAACACATCATATGCATGCTGATCTAAGCTGAGATGCCCGGGTAATATTTCAGCTGCAGTGTGGTACATTTAAAACTAAAAAAAAACTGAAAAGCTGCGGTTGTGCGGTGTAGATTATGCGACCTCTGCTGCTGCTGACAGGAAAACCAGTTTGGGTTTACCCTTTTGGTTTGGTAGTGCGCATACCATGCATACCTTGGTCCTTAACGCAAAGAAGTCGAACGGTTAGTAGCTATAAAAAGCTTAAAAGTTCAAGGGGAGCAATGGGGGCAAAGAAAGTTTCTCACAAATATCAGGTTAAATCAAATTGTCTCCACGCTGCACGAAGAGGGTTTAGAAAGACATACACCAAACCAGAGGAGGGATTTTTACTTCTAAGAGTACATTCTGCCTAACAGACGCGTTTAACTGAGTAATTAGGAGGTTTTCCATGCCAGATAGCGGACACACCACGCCCCGGTGCTGAGCCATTGTAATCAGCCCTATTCTAAGAATAGACCACGATAAACTCTGGCTGCTAAGCTTTGCATAAAATCTTTAGGAGTAAAATCTTACCGATTTCTAGTCCAGGGGTTTTCTTTCATATTAATGTTTAAGCTTAAAGTTCCACTGCGCATCTCCTCAGTCATCCAACGATATCTCTGAAGCCTGAGTCCCACGCCCACGACTGGCCATATTTGGTAAAGTGCTAAACCTCTCGCAGCCAAGTAAGGCCGTCATAGTTCCTCCTCTCAGAGATGGCTTATAAATTACTTTAAAAAGGAAGGGGGCAGGGAAAAAGAAGTTCATGTTCCTGTTACACTACACAAGAAATGAAGGTTTTTTTAAAGGCAGATTTGTCATTTGTGTTTTGACGGTGTAACAGCATATGTTTACCCAAGTTAGAAAAAGAGGAACTGGAAGCGAAGGAGAGTCAACGGGCTCATCTGTTAGAGGCTAACTACTGAAAATTTTTCCTTAAGCAATTTTTAAAGGCTGAAGGCCTTCGTGACATTAGAAATATAGCGCAGATGCGTGAGGCATGATCGGGTATGGAAGCTTGTTTTCGTCACATAGATAAGAAGCCTAACTCGAAATTTTGCAAGCTTTCTGACAGACTGGAAGCAGCAGGTGAGGCTGAAGAGATTCACATCCAGTACGTATACTGGCATCCCCCCGCCAAAGGGATGTGTCCTCTTCTCTCCACTTTTCTTCCTCTACACAACTAACTGCACCTCCAAAAAAAAAAAAAAAAAAAAAAGTGCAGTCAGATCAACCTAGAAATGAATAAGCTGTGGAGATAACAGCTGGACTTCAGGAGGAGCATTTCCCCCTCTCACCTTACTCAGCAGCACCGCTGTGGAATCCTTCAGCTTTCCAGCACTGGCAGTCTCCCAAACTCTGAAGTGCGCGTCCACTTTTTAAAATCCAGATTCAGGAAACGGGCAGGCAACATCACTGCAGAGCCGTCACACCCTGGACACAACCCGTTCCAACAAGTCCCCTCTGGTAGGCGCTACAGAGCACTATAAAAAGGCGGACATCGTACACTGTCATTGCACAGGCTATCACTCTGATGAAGTCTTCCATACCTGCTGCTGAACCAAAGTGTGCTGTATATATTGCTTTGTTGTACATACAATACCGTCAAGTTCTCATCTGCATATTAACCAGTTATCCATCCCTTATTTATTCCAGCATGTTTGCGGTCTGCACATATAAATGTGCTATAAATGTTTGTTGTGTGTTGCTATTGCTTGTATTGTCGGTTTGCCTATTCGGTTTGTTATTGGAGCTTAAAAACAACACAATCAACAAAGTAATGGGTAGCAACCAAGAAGTACACCAAACCCGGTATAAGTCAAAAACATGCTATTTATTTAAAATAAAAATGAGCGCAGGGCAGAGGCAACAAAAACTAAAAACAGAGCTAAACCTGGAGTCCGGCCACATATTGCGTGCAGGTTTGAGCCTAGAGCATTTGTGTAAGACTGAAATGTGCACGGCTGCAGCGGCCCTACAGCCACAACTCCATGGCTCATTCCCTTGACACCAAATCTGCAAAATCCATTGTTGCTTTCTCCCATGTCCATCTGTGTCTGCTCTGTTAGGTCTCCTATGCTCCGTTTTTCTCTGTAACATCCGCTCCGCTTCATTCCCTCAGTCCTTTTTTTTTTTTTTTTTTTTTTTTCTCCTCCCGTGTCTTCCATCCTTTATATAAAGGTGACGGCAGGTGTTGTCCACGCCCTTAATTACGTGGCAGGAAGTAAGAATCCCACAAAAATAAAAGCATACAACACAAACATTAAAAAAAAAAAAAATGCAACAATAAAAACCAATGAAAACACACAGAACATTAAAACTCCACCACCATTCTTCCAGAAGCACATTTGTAAGATTAAGACTCTGTGCAGTTCTTCCACTCCAAATTCACTCATCCATGTCTTTATGTTGTTGGAACAGGAAGGGGCCATCCCCAAACTGGGAGCATTAAATTGTCGA